>NC_090445.1:210750730-211053760 GCF_031143425.1 Pleurodeles waltl | reverse complement strand
GGCAAAGAGAGGTGTTTCACATGCCTTAATACGGCACCATTGTAGCTGCAATAGTGAAGAGAAATTCAGAGAGTGTAGAAGAGATTATAAGTGCCTTCTGACTATCAAGAAACAGCTGCATCAAAATACTTTATGGACAAAACTGAGAGAGGCCGCAGCTGAGAATAACTCTTAAGACATTATGGGAATTGGGAGCCAGAGTGGGGATGGGGCCAGAGAATGCTATAGAAACTTGTCAAGGTCCAACAGTTTGGGCACACCATTTTAGTACTCTATATAGTACTGTTTCAATTGGTTCTTTGGATACCAAGCAGCCGCGAGATATCCTGTCCACCTCTCCCAATGCAATAGAAATACTAACCCTGGAAGCAATCACAGCATTGGGAGCTATGAAGAGGCATAAGGCTGCTGGCCCTAATCTGGTGCCAGTGGACCTTTACTGTGAGGTATCTCATTACTGGGCTAGACTCCTCACTAAGGTGTTTAACTCTGCCCTTGGGGGGGGGGAAGTAGTACCCCAGTTCTGGCGCTCTGCCATTATTGTCCTGATCTACAAGAAGGGCGATCAAGGCTGCACTGCTAACTATCAGCCGATGTCCCTCCCTGATGGAACTGGGAACGTTCTAGGGAAAGCCTTGCTTAATTGCCGGCAGGAGTGGGCAGATGCCCAGGATATGATGACAGAAATTCAAACTGGCTTCCAGTCTCGGGTGGGAACTATTGACCAGGTCATCCGACATGATTTCATATAAATTCACAGTAACCAGGAGGTCCTCACTGTTCTTGGTCTTCATAGTCCTTAAAGCTCTCTTTGACTCAGTGGACGGGCAAATTATGGAAGTCATTGTTGGGCCTAGGGGTTGATCCTTCCTGAATGAAAGCTATAGCGGGACTGCACTCAGAAAACACAGCCAGAGTGAGATACAGGGTGGACGGGTGTGTACATATCCTTACCATGTACAAAAGGATGTCCGTCAAGGCTGTTTCCGGACCCCTCTACTTTCCAGCCTCTTCCTGAATGACGTGGTTCACTACCTCCTAGAAGAACAGTTAATGTTGCTGTTGTAGCCGGTATGAGGGTCCTAATATTATTATTCACAGACAGTGCAGTACTTAAGGCACGCACAGAAAATGCAGCCCATAGGCTGCTTAGTCGCTGTGCAAAATATTGCGGCCATCTACTAGCCTTTGGCAAAAAGTAGCAATTACCAGTTGATGCCATTAAGCAATTTGATTTCCTGTGCGTGCGGTTTTTGGTTCACCTAAATTGGGACAACCATGTAATGAAGGCAGCTATATAATCCTTAAGCAAGCAGCGGAGGCAATACTAAAGTTTAAGCATAAGGATGGAGCTAGAAGTATTAGTACCATCCTGAAAATATATTCCCAAAAGGCAGTGGCTGCAGCACTCGACTGGGCAGAGCTTTGGGGATACGCAAACACTAGTATGCTGCAAGTAGCTGCAAATAATTTCCTGAGAACTTTATTGGGGTTAGAGCCAGGAACCCCTTTGAAGGCCCTCTTCCCAGAGCTTAGCCTGGTGCCAATATTAGAACTAGCAGCCCTAAGGCCAGTATTATATTGGGTAAGGTTAGTACTCAATTCCAAGGCAGCAGTGTATTTGGAAACTCTTGAAGAGGTCACCTCGAGTGGTTGATCTGGGGAGCGTTTGTTAAAAAGACTCTAGGAAATCTCCATTTAGAGGCTCTGTGGACGGATCCTGGCAGAGTCAGACAGGACACTCCGGGTTAGGTAAACGACTGGTACCAAGAATTCAATAAGACAAGGGTACGCCAGGAACTTAGGCCCGAATCAGTTACAAGCTATTACTTTAACAATGTTTATGACCCTGCCCCTTCAGATTATCTGGATCTGTTGTACCCCGAACCGAAGCACTCTCTGTATATAAAATATTGGGTGTGCTACCACTAAGAGGCTATCTAGTATGTACCCGTAGGCTGACGGCTGGACTGGAGTTCTGCGACTGTACCTCTGGGGAGGTAGACAGTGTTGCCCATTTCACCCTGTTCTGCAGGAAATTTGATGCTGCTCTGTGTCCGTGGCTTTACCCCCTTTTAGGTTGAGCATAGCAGTGCGCATGCGCGCTCCTTTTCTGACGTGTTGGTATGTATCTGGGCTTTTAACCACGCCCACCTCATGCCCATTACTATCACTCGTTCATGGGCTTGCCTTTCAACAATCCTTTGTTTTCGTTGGTAACTGCTTTACATTTGTCCCTCCTTGGGGCGGTTTTGTTACTGCCCTGGCCATCGACCCTGTTACATGGATAGTTGCACTTTTGTCGATAACTTTGACTGCAAGCAAACTTCTTTTTCTTTTTGTCTCTCTCCTTTTTGCTCACGGCGGCGCTTTGAATTGGCTTGCTTATGTCAAGTGTTTTACTTTTTATTTTCAGTTTGTGTGACAAGAAAAATCCATTTAGGAATTTACAACTCTAATAGCTCTAACTCGAGCAAACGCGAGACCCATTACATTGCAAATGCTTTTTAAATCTAGCGGGGGGAATTGCACCAAAACTGCACTAGCACTTTGTGCAAGGCCGGGTAATATCAGTGCACTTAATTTGGTAGCTTCATATATATGGGCTGCCTGGCCCTGCTTGAGGGAGTTAACAGTAATCTGGGGTTGACTGAACTGTAAGATTTTATAAAGTCCCAGCTTGATGCCTTTGTGAGATATAACTGCCTGCTTCCACCTGTATAAATGGGGCTGGCTTCAGTAGCCTTATTTAATGTCTTGCTGCAACAAAACTGTTGTATGTCACTATTAATTGCTATACGCATAAGCACTTTTCTCTTAGTCACCTTCGCAAATCTTTTGGCATAGATAGGGAGGGGGTTGTTCTTTTTATAATTGTAAATGGTGGTACTGCATTTGCACAGATACATATAAGATGGTTCTATGATTAGTGAACTGCCTGTGTGGAGCTGCTTTGCTGCTGTTTTGCTTTCTTGGTTAATTCTTATTTGTTTTTATGTGTAAATTACGTTTTTTATTGCTTTACACATATCGTTTTATACTATTGTAAGGCTTATAGCTGATTCATTAAATAAAAAAAGTCAGCTGACTACTCTAATTTAATATTGGCTTTGTTGTCAAGTTGAGAGGCGTGAATGTTTCAAAATTCATGTTTGAAAACTTTCAATTCTTAAAAAAACACTTCTCAATGCACTGATATAATCTAATGTATTAAAGTAAAAACAGCCCTACATGTTAATTAAATACACTTTTTTGGATTCTCAATGAAGGTGTTTCAGAAGTAAAGCGGTGCAGGACACCCAGCTAGTTCCTTTCTTTACCTTTAGTTAACCTTTAAATAAATGCTTGCCCATTTATTTACCATTTTTTAAATGTTAGTACTGAGTGTAATATACAGCCGCCGAGTGCTACTGTTGACAGGGGACTGCAAGTTTTGACAGAGGACCCCATGTAAAGGTCAGGAGGGTCGCACTTTGAGTATCACTGTGGTAAACAAAATACAATTCCACCACCACAAGGCTGTGACCCTCGAAAGTTTGCGATGGCAGCCCCCTGGGTTTGAACAGAAAATGTATAAAAGGATTTTGTTACTTCTTAATGATTTTCTTTCATAAAACATGGCAGACCATAACTTCCAGGTATTCAGTACTATTGCTGCTACAAAATAAAAGCCCGGCAGTGCAGACAGCACTTTTGTAACCTATAATTCCACTATTACTGACGTTGCCCGTTTTCTACCAGCGGATGCAATGGTAGCCTTCCTTGGGTATTCTGGTCTGAACAAGATAGCATGAATTCAGAAATTCCTTGTAATGCACTGCAACTAACCTTGCAAAAAATCCTTTGGAGATTCAAACTTGAACTCAGTCCTTTGGCGATTCAGTGACTGTGGACGGAAACTAAGTACAATTCCAGCACGATTCCTGCTACAGGATGCGATGGCCATTCTCGTTGCGAAGTTGTGTAAAAACATGTAATATGATCCTATATCTTCTTTTGTAAATCAATGCAACACATTTTCCACACCATAACTCCTAGAGTTCTATGATTGCCACTGTCACAATGTGTTCCTTCTGTTTATTTTTGCTGCACTTACATTATGCGGATTACCTTGATGAACCCTTAAAAGTAAAATGGGAATTAAATATACTCCAGCCACATTGTCATCATCTGATCGCTAGCATAGGATGGAATGATGGCTCGTCTTTAGGATTCAGGTTTGAGCATACACTGTTTTAATTACTACACTCAAAGCTTTGGAGAGTCAGCAGGCGTCCTTGGAATCAAAATACATGTTCGGCAACAAGAGCATTGCCCCCAATTTCCCCAGAGGATGGAATAGCAACGGTCCTTCGAGATTCAGGATCAAACAAACCTCTTGAATTGGTCACATGGTCACCTCACTATTTCATGATAGCCCATCTCCCAGGCACATCTCCTTTGACATGCAGTGTGGCAACACCTGTGCCCTCAGAATGTCTGGATACATTTCTCCCATGAGAACAGGCCTTTTTTAGAGTCCTTTCCCCTAAATCTGAGTTGGTCCTTAAGGTAACAACTTATGGTCTCACCCGGCTCACTCATGAAGTTTTGTGACAATGAGGACAGGCAGTAGAGCACTGTACTTATGTTAACCCTTTTGGGACACACTACCCATCCTGTTTAGCAGGGGAGCAGCACTAAGATGCTGCCCCCTCTGTCGCCGTACAGGTAACGTGGCCAGCTGCATTTACTATCCGGAGTCCAAAGAAGAAGCCTGTACCATAACCCTCAGCCACTGAGCATAGCGGCCTTGCTCCTGAATTCATCCAATAAGGGGATTTTAGCTATTCCACATTATACTCTAAATAACCGAGAGAGATAAGAGCTCATTGATATCCTACCCAAGTCACACTCCCTGAGATAACCAGACCACACATGAACTCTACCCACTATGCCATTACAACCCTGATATCAGCCACTGAATTTCTCCCATCTTTGAGAGGCTAATTCGATCGATCCTACTTGTTAGTGTTCAGTAAGTGAGTCGGCATAGCTGTGGTGTGATCCTCACCCACTGAATGTAGAAGTTTTGTTGGGGTCCAAATAAATTCGTGTTTCAGTCCTCCATTTTTTTTTTCATTATAGGATCAAACGTAACAAACAGAGTTGGTTAATAATTAGGGCCCGTCTAAAATCAGATCTCCTGTGCTGAAAGGCATATTTAAAGTGTTTGTGAAATTACCCCCTGACTCGAGAGCCACCTGCAACCGAGCATACTTTGAGTTACTGCAGTAAGGGATTTCTACATTATGATGTGGTGTTACTTAACATTATGTTTAAAACTCGTCGTTCATGTTTCTTTTTAGCATGAGGTTAAGCATTAACAGATACCTACGAGAAGGGATGCTCACTTTCATCAGCAGTTTGCATCTTTCTGAGCATATATTAGATAAATAACTCTAGCACATTTTTCAGGACCGTTGAAATATATATGTACGCCATGCTAATTACTAGTCAGTGTGAGGACACTCTGGTGTGCATTAATGCTCAGCCTTTGACTTCAGGGAGAGCTGTAAATGCAGCGATATAGGCAAAGACGCAGAACTAATGATCAGTTGACCATCCCCTCACGAGTGTACGTAATGAAACCAACACACATCCCAGTGCTGATCTTCTTTATTAAAAACTGAATTTACATTTTTTTCTGCATTTCACTAGTGCAGAACGTCTTTACATGTCCTGAGATTGAGCCTGGTTGTTTAAGTTTCTGAATGTTCACATCTGTCAGTGCTCTGCTTTGGTAATGCCCGTGCATGGATCACAGGGACAGGGCACTACCGGTGTCCACTTGTCCTCTGCAGTAAGGACTGCATTCTGTCTTCTACTTGACTTGACCTTCTGGTGTGGTAATGCGAGGAGACATTGGCGTGTGAGCATAGTGAAGATCTGAAATGGATTATTCACTCATGTAGGCACCAATACATTTGTCGAGTTCTGTATTTGTATGTTAGCACATTCAGGAACAATTTTATGTGTTATGCTATCCAGGCAAAGTCGTGAATTATGAGAAACGGGCCTTTGAAACATTGATACGTATAGTACCCCGTTTTACTTCTGGAATTAGTCATGTGGTGTTGTTGGTACTTAATTTAATTAGCTAGTGCTTTGCTGGTTTTGGTCTAACACTTGTCAAAAGATATCCGAAGAAAAGATCATTGATAGCAATGAAGTCTATGATAAATGATAGTGTTGAACTGTTAGTGTTAATTGTTTGGTTCAGGCACCAGTGAAACAGCATAAAACCTAGTACTTTGAAGTGGTATTTTGTGTAATGCTTCATTTGAGACTTCCTGCATCATAACATTCCCCAAATTCAGTTACCAACTAGACTGGTAGCCTTACACAAGACACACTGCATTTGTGTTATGTAGTTATTTCTTGGCAATCATTACTGTAAAGGGCAAGCCACAAGTGCACATAATTATATAAATGATGTGACATACCTTAGACTTCGTGAAGCATCTTTGTTGCTTGGGAGTGCTTAGTTGGATATAGACTTTCTTACAAGTTTGCAGTATTATTAAATCCTCTACGTTTTCCTCACCGGAAATGGCCTTGCTGTCTGCCACTCAGAGATTGTATGGCTGGGCTGGTGCTCACTAATATATCTCTTAAATGTTAGACGGTTTGGAGACAAACAAAGACTGTAATAGTTTTCTCAGCTAGGTTTAGTATTCTCCAGAGAATGTTTTATACTTTATTTGGTTTGCTACTGGTTTACATGTAGTAGCAAAAGTATTTTATTTGTCTTTTACCTGCAGCAAGATCTCCATGTTATTCTTTGACATTTTGACACCGTCTGTCACCGCAACCTAATCACCCGCCTCCGCTCCACCGGGATCCAAGGCCAGGCCCTGGACTGGATCGCCTCCATCCTCGCAAACCGTTCACAAAGAGTTTACCTCCCTCCGTTTCGCTCAGAACCCACCGAGATCATCTGCGGCGTACCTCAAGGCTCATCACTCAGCCCGACACTCTTCAATGTTTACATGAGCCCCCTCGCCAACATCGTACGCAAGCACGACATCATCATCACCTCCTACGCCGACGACACCCAACTTATACTCTCCCTCACCAAGGACCCCGCCAGCGCCAAGACCAACCTACAAGAGGGTATGAAGGACGTCGCAGATTGGATGAGGCTCAGCCGCCTAAAGCTGAACTCTGAAAAAACGGAAGTCCTCATCCTCGGCAACACCCCGTCCGCCTGGGACGACTCCTGGTGGCCCACGGCCCTCGGCACCGCACCGACCCCCACAGACCACGCCCGCAACCTCGGCTTCATCTTGGACCCTCTTCTCACCATGACTAAGCAAGTCAACGCCGTGTCCTCTGCCTGCTTCCTCACCCTCACCATGCTCCGTAAGATCTTCTGCTGGATCCCCGCCGACACCAGAAAAACCGTGACCCACGCCCTCGTCACGAGCCGCCTGGACTACGGCAACACCCTCTACGCCGGGACCACAGCCAAACTCCAAAATCGCCTGCAACGCATTCAAAACGCCTCGGCCCGTCTCATCCTAGACGTACCCCGCAACAGCCACATCTCCGCACACCTGAGACACCTGCATTGGCTTCCAGTTAGCAAAAGGATTACCTTCCGACTTGTCACCCACGCACACAAAGCCCTCCACGACAAGGGACCGGAATACCTCAACAGACGCCTCAGCTTCTACGTCCCCACCCGCCACCTGCGCTCCTCTGGCCTCGCACTCGCTGCTGTCCCTCGCATCCGCCGCTCCACGGTGGGTGGGAGATCTTTCTCCTTCCTGGTGGCCAAGACCTGGAACTCCCTCCCCACCAGCCTCAGGACCACCCAGGACCACTCCGCTTTCCGGAGACTCCTAAAGACCTGGCTGTTCGAGCAGCGTTAACCCCCCCTTTCTTTTCCCCTAGCGCCTTGAGACCCGCACGGGTGAGTAGCGCGCTTTATAAATGTTAATGATTTGATTTGATTTGATTTGACGGCTTTTTAATGTTGTGGTATCACTTGTCTAACCATCTTTGAATTAGAGATGTAGCTATGACCCTGATTGATAATAAATACAGAGCAATTATTTCCATTGTGAGTGTACTGCCAATACAGTATATTATTCTGTAACGATTTAGGGTCCTACATATTGTACTGCAGAAAGGAAATTTGATAGGTTACTTTTGTATCTACAGCCTATGCATAGATCACTAGATTAAAAAAAGGAATTTCTGTGTCACTGGGGTTCAAAGAAAATCAAGATGGGATCTTTTTGACTCCGCCACCTAACGACTTTTCATTACTGATTCACCTATCTGTTTTCCAAATGTTATTGATATCCCTTCCAATTCACTGTGTTGTCTCTATAAGGGTTGTCTTGTTCACAGGCGTGGATGTATAAATTCGCCAGACATGTGAAAATGATGTACACTTTCTTCAGCTTGAAATCATTGATTGTCCCCTTCTCATTCATCCCCGGTTTAGCATAAGGCAGACTCAACAACATCCTTAGTATGGCACTGTGACCAGTATCCATTAGTGGGGCCCTAACAAGTTGAGTATGGGTGTAATCTCCACTCCAGTTACTTCCTATTCCAACCTTACCTCACAAACTATCATAACAACTCACACAAAATAGGTCTGGTGCTTAGAATGTTTACAATGATGGTAGAGGGTAAGTGCTGTTCAAGCATAACTGGGTTTTGATCGGTTTCTCAAGGTGCTTTGTGCCTTGGAACACATAGCAGAAGTTATTTGTTGTAAGGAATTCTGTACAGTTAGTCCATTAACCCTTTTCTCTTTGTGTAGGATTACCATCCCTCTTTGGGAAAGGGATGAAAGACCAAACAAAGTCCTTACTAAGAAAGTTGTGACTAAAGTGTGTGTATGACCGTTCCCATGCTTTGTGTTTGGACTGCACCCTTCCACAGTAATTTCTGTTTTCCGTTTTGCAAAGTGGGAAGTTCATTTGCAAAGTGGGAAGTACAGATATGTCACTGAAGAGAAGGAGGGCTGATAATCTCTACAATGACTGAATTGCGATTAGTTGTGTATCACTCTCTCCCCCTTCTTTATTGGTTAGAAAGATTGCAGAGCATTAGCATCACTGTGGGGAGATGCTACAACAATAAAACACACCACAGAGTTCCTAGACGATGGTGTGCCGCATTAGCGATGGTGGTGGAAAGGGGTGTTCTGTCAAGTGAAACTATGTCAGCACCTTACTGGAAACATTTTTACAGGCTGCAAGTTTGAATTAGCGTGGTCACATAATTGTCTGATGACAGCAGTGCTGTCAAGCCAGACTATAACAAGCATTTGCAATGCAATATGTCTCGCTTTTGCTCAAGTCACAAATGATAAAGGATTTTTGAAGGGCAAGCCCATAAACCAGTGACTCTGAAGCAGATTCAGAAGAGGCCTGCCAACATATCACAGCAGCTCAGCACGTGATTACCCCTCCCCCTACACCCACTAGCAAGAAACCTACTAACTGCCAGAAAGCCATGGTTCCACCCGAAAGAAATTTGTCGGCGACCGATCCTTGGGCTTCGGCACCACAAAAAAGCCATGTCACCCCATCAACAGACCACGCCTGTTTTGGTGCCGGAGTCGACCAAACAGATAAAAGGCTCCACCTCCGAGCCGACGTCCACACTCTTTGGAGTCGAAAATACAACATCCGGCTTCGGAGACGAAATCTCAGCTGGTATCCTCGGGACCGAAAAAATTAGGAACCATTTCAGAGCCGGAAAAAAAATCCTTCTACACATAAGAGACAGGACTTTCAAGCCGTCTAAAGCACATATTTAAGACAACTGCTGAAAAATCCTCTAAGGCATAAACCATCTGAATATCAATTTGAGGACTCTGCTATCCAGCCAATCTTGGAGGTTATGGACAGTAGACATATACATAAGGAGACAGGAAAAATGATTGTTTCACCTCCTTCACAGACCAAAAGAAAGCTGGCATTTCAAGAGACTCTTGACACTGCTCCACCACCAGCAAAAATATTTAAGAGAAAGGAGACATCACCTCTACAGCTCTCTCCACCACATTGGCCACAGCTTTCTTTTCCTCCACCACCTACTACCCCACCACCACTGCCCTCACCATCACACTCCCACACCTACTCACAGGAAGATGCAGTGGACCCCTGGGACTTGTATGACCCAGATCATATACAGTCTCATGACCCAGATCTCTATCCTACCAAACCTTAGTACAGTTTACACTCAGGTCATTTCTAGGGCAGCTGCATACCATGGTGTACAGATGCACGCAGAACCATTGGAGGATGATTTTCTTTTTAATACACTATCCTCCACCCACTCATGCTACCAGTGTTTACCAATGCTGCCTGCTATGCTTAGACATGTTGAAGATATATTTAAGGAACCAGTCAAGGCTAGGGTTTTAATCCCAAGAATAGATAGAAAATATAAACCTGCGCCGACCGCCCCAGTTTACATTTCCCAACAGGTACCACCAAACTCTATTGTAGTTAGTGCTGCAAGGAAAAGGGCTAATAGCCGGTCTTCAGGGGATACTCCTCCCCTGCCAAAGAAGGTAGGAAGTTTGATGCTGCGGGTAAAAGGGTAGCTACACAAGCAGCTAACCAATGGCGTATTGCCAATTCCCAAGCCTTGTTTGCAAGGTATGACAGGGCACACTGGGATGAAATGCAAGAGTTCTTGCAATTCTTACCCAAAGAGCATCAGAAGAGAGCACAACAAATTGTTGAAGAGGGACAATCAATCACTAATAATCAAATTAGATCTGCCCTTGACACATCCTCTGGGTTTAAACCCGAAATCCAGCAGGCAGTGCTTAACATGCCTTTTGATAAAGAGCATTTATTCGGACCTGAAGTAGATACAACTATCGAAAAACTCAGAAAGGATTCTGACACTGCAAAGGCCATGGGAGCCCTATACACACCAACTTTTTGGGGTACCTTTTGCAAACAACAGTTTAGGGGAGGCTTCAAACCCCAAACTACAGAGGTTTTCACCTCCCATCCTAAACAAATGCTGCAATATTATCCAAGAGGGTCATTTAGAGGGTTTTACAGAGGCCAACACTTTAGAGCCAGAGGAAAGTTTAATACCTCAAAGAGTGTCACCACTCTCCCAAAACAATGACTTCCTCAACATCCCACAATCCCACACATCGCCTGTGAGAGGAAGACTACAACAATTCCACTCTCACTGGCAAAACATCACCACAGATCAGTGGGTACTTTCAATTATCCGCAATGGTTACTGCCTAGAACTCATTTCTACTCCACCAAACATTCCCCCTCATTCTCACACACTCTCCAGAACACAATGTTTTGCTAAAACAAGAGATGCAATCTCTATTACTAAACAGAGCAATTGAAAAGGTTCCAATATCACAACAGGGAACAGGAGTATTCTCACTATATTTCCTTATACCAAAAAAGGATGGTACTCTCAGACCCATCCTAGATCTCTGACCTCTAAATCTATACATCCTGTCAGTACACTTTCACATGGTTACTCTACAGGATGTAATTCCCCTACTACAAAAACACAATTACATGACTGCTTTGGATCTCAAAGATGCTTACTTCCATATTCCCATGCATCCAGCTCACCGCAAATACCTAAGATTTGTAATAGCGGGCAAACACTACCAATTCAAAGTACTTCCCTTCTGCATAACAGCTCTAAGGGTTTTCACAAAATGTCTAGCTGTAGTAGCAGCTCACCTCAGAAGAAAATTCATACATGTATTCCCTTATCCAGACGATTGGCTAATAAAATCAAGCAATATTCTACAGTGCCAACAATACACTCAATACACAATAGATACCCTACACACATTAGGGTTCACAATCAATTACCAAATATCTCATCTTCAACCAGCACAGGTTCAGCCTTACCTAGGTGCAATTCTCAATACTCAAAAAGCATTAGCCTACCCAAATCCACAAAGGATACAAGCTTTTCAAATCCTCATATCACAAATACAGCCCAATCAGAATTACACAGTTAGATTTATCATTAAATCTTTGGGAATGATAGCATCATGCATAGCAATAGTACCGCTTGCAAGACTAAACATGAGACCACTGCAACAGTCTCTCTCACAACAATGGTCTCAAGCACAGGGTCAATTACAGGATCTAGTGTTGTTATACCGCCAAGCTTACACATCTCTGCAATGGTGGAATCACAACAACTTAATAAAAGGACGATCATTTCAGGACCCTGTGCCTCAGAGAGTAATAACAACAGATGCGTCAATGACAGGTTGGGGAGCTCATCTCAACAACCTAACCATACAAGGGGAATGGAAAGCAACACAATTACCTTATCACATAAACCATTTAGAATTGTTAGCTGTGTTCCTGGCCCTAAAAGCTTTTCAACCTCAGATCAGACACAAAACAGTCCTAATAAAAACAGACAATATGACAACAAAGTATTATCTGAAGAAACGGGGGGGAACACACTCTTCCCAATTGTCCCTTCTAGCCCAAACAATATGGAAATGGGCAGTTCACAATCAGATTTACTTGCTAGCGGAATATATCCCAGGGATACACAACCACTAAGCAGACCTACTAAGCAGGACGCAGCAACAAATACGCAAATGGGAAATTCACTCACAAGTACTTCAACAGTACTTTCAAATGTGGGGAACACCAGACAGAAACCTTTTCGCAACAAGCGAAAACGCGAAATGCCCAAGGGCAATGCACTATGGATCAACTGGTCAGGGATATTTACGCTTTTCCCCCTCTCCCATTAATTCCATTTCTGGTCAACAAACTGCACCACACCTCTCACACTATGATACTCATAGCTCCCATGTGGGCACACCAAGATTGGTATACAACACTTCTGGATCTGTCAGTAGTACCCCATCACAAACTTCCAAACAGACCAGATCTGTTAACATAGAACAATGATCAAATCAGGCATCCCAGTGTACTCAACTTAGCGATTTCGCTCCTGAAGTCTTAGAGTTTGGATATTTACAACTTCCATTAGAATGTATGGAAGTTCTAAAACAAGCACACAAACCAACAACTAGGCAATGCTATGCAAACAAGTGGAAACGGTTTGTTTAATACTGCCAACCCAAAAATACAGATCCACTCAAAGCATCAATACAAAATATTGTATGTTATCTGCTTTATTAACAAAAAGCAAATTTAGCTTTTTCCTTTATTAGGATTCACCTCACAGCTATATCAGCATACTTACGAACCATACAACATACCTCTCTCTTCAGAGTCCCTGTCATAAAAGCCTTCATGGAAGGAATTAAATATATTATTCCACCAAGAACTCCACCAGTTCCTGCATGGAATCTCAATATTGTACTCACAAGATTAATGGGACCAACACTCGAGCCCATGCATTCATGTGAAATTCAATTCTCACCTGGAAAGTTGCTTTCTTAGTAGCAATTACTTAATTGAGAAGAGTGAATGAAATACAAGCATTCACTCTAGAAGAACCATTTTTCCAAGTACACAAACATAAAGTTGTACTTAGGACAAATCCCAAATGTTTGCCAAAACTAGTTTCTCCTTTTCACATTAATCAATCAGCGGAATTGCCAGTCTTCTTTCCACAGCCAGACTCAACTGCTGAAAGAGCTCTTCACACTCTTGACCTTAAAAGAGCTCTTCACACTCTTGACCTTAAAAGAGCTCTAACGTACTATGTTGACAGAACAAAAGAGTTTAGGAAAACAAAACAGCTTTTTATTGCTTTACAACAACCACATAAAGGTAATCATATCTCAAAACAAGGATTAGCTAGATGGATTGTGAGATGTATTCAAACATGTTACATTAAAGCAAAAAGGCAACTTCTAATAACACCTAAAGCACATTCCACTAGGAAAAAAAGTGTTTCTACTGCATTTTTAGGAAACATACCAATGGCAGACATATGCAAAACTGCCACATGGTCCACACTACGTACATTCACAAAACATTACTGTGTGGATGTATTATCAAAGCAACAAGTGTTGGTCAAGCAGTACTTAAAAACACAATTTCAAACCACTTCAACCCCTACAGGCTAGCCACCGCTTTGTTGGGAGAAGGACTGCTTTTTAGTCTATGCACAGCATGTGTATCTGCAGCTACACATGCCATTGAACGGAAAATGTCACTTACCCAGTGTACATCTGTTCGTGGCATGTGGTGCTGCAGATTCACATGCGCCCTCCCTCCTCCCCGGAAGCCTGTAGTTGATGCAGTACTTATTTGTACATATGTATATATATTTACATTTGCATGGACATCTTATTTACTTATTTCATTTAGTTGTACATTTCCATTCTTTCACTCTATCACTCCTTCCTACACCGTTTTGCGGGAAAACAATCTAACAATGGAGTTGATGCCCATGCGCAGTATGACCGAGAGGAGGAGTCACTCGATCCCGTGACTCGAGAAAAGACTTCTTTGAAGAAAAACAACTTCTAACACTCTGAGCCCAACACTAGATGGCAGACTATGCACAGCATGTGAATCTGTAGCACCACATGCCACGAACAGATGTACACTGGGTAAGTGACATTTTCCATATATATATATATATATACAAAACAGAAGAGAGAACTCTGGGTAGTTTTGACATTTTACAGCTTGGCAAGGATGGCACTGGGTCAATCGTATGGTCGTATGCTAATAGATTTGTCTGTACAAATGGCAAAAGACTTTGTCGCTTTCTAGCCCATCATGGATGGCAATGCACCAATCCTATGCTTAAAAACGTTACTAGCAAATCTAGAGTGTCGCTGGTGTTGCAGCATGCTCCTTACTGGAGCTGCTTCCCACCTAAACGTGGGAACTACCCAGAGTTGTCTCTTCTGTTCTGCATAATTTATTCGTCACTCTAACCCTAAAAGGGTTTTGTTTTGCTATATATATATATATATATATATATATCTCAAAACAACAGGGTGTTGCTGGGTTCTCCTTATTGGAGTTGCTCTACACCTAAAGTTGGAAACTACCCAGCGTTCTCTTTTTTGTTTTGCATATTCATATATATAGTTCTCTTTGCAGTGCTCGAGTAGCCCCTGAGGCTTCCTCCTCTGCCAAGTCGAATTTCATTGTATTGTTGGGGCAATCAATTACCTTTGATAATTAACAGTTAATATTATAAGAAAGGCAGAGGCGCTGTATGTTGAAGTTGCCCAGCCTGAGTTGCTATTATGTGTTCTGCACCTGTAAATTATACTTCGGTTATCCTCTGTGAGGTTTGTCCCTCGGCACAGAGTGGTATCTCCCAAGCTGTAACTTGGTCCTTGCAGCACGTACCCTTCTTTGCTTTGTGCTGATGATCAGCATGCAGCGCAAGCTCCATCCCCGCAGAGGGAGGGTAGGACACTATTGCCCCCGGGTTCTTGGTGGCACGGTGCTCAATGCCAGTCTTGGAAGGAAAGAGCATCCTGCCATCCAGCAAAGCATCCACAGTGGTGGAAGCCTTCCCCTCCTTGTATGCATGTCTCCTTTCATCTGCGGCCTCCACTGCTTGCGGCTCTGGGAGCACACTGTGCACCTGCCACAATATATGCCCTACTATTATTATCATTCCATCTGCCTATCTCCCATGTATCTCTCTACCTCTCTGCCTCATTACAAATCTGTCTCTCTCTGCTCGCATCATATTCATACCTCTCAATCTGCCTGACCCCCTCTCTCTCTCTCTTCCCTTCTCTACTTCTCAGGTTTTTCCTGCACAGCCCTTACGAAATCTCTTATAAACAACAACAAAAAAGCTTAAAACAGGCTTAGAGCCTGCCCCTTACTTATCATTGGTTGGCTTAGATGTCACTTTGTTACTTGCTTCTCATTGGTTAGCGCCTCCTGGTTCAGTTGAGCATGGGCCAAGTACAGCTTCCTGTCTGGAACCAGTGTCCTTCCACTAGCCACATGCTTGAAGAGATACCTTTTTTTTATTTTTATTTTTGCACTGCATAAGAGTGTGTGTGTTTGTAGGACCTCTCTACACCACCCGTCCATCCCGCTCTCTACTATGTCATAGTGCTTTTTTAGGGCTCTGGCATGAATATTTTGTTTTCTACAAATGAATGTGCTTAAAAGTCAGCCAGGGCACAGGCCCCTTGTATTCTTTTTGTGTATTTGTTTTTGTGGTTGGTCAGCAAAGTCCATTTCTTTAGCACTTCTGAAGAGTTTTGCGGCCCTTCGTTCAAAGTGCTAAGCAGATCACTCCTGCTCCCTCCTGAAGTCACTGGAGCTGACTTACTCGGAAAAGCTGATAAGATCAAGTGGACTTGGATTTATCTGCCCCATAGCTGCTGTGGACTCGTGGGAGGTGGACCTTGAAGGTAACCCTTGAATTTAAATGGAGTTCGCAGGTATAAGCTGTCCAGCCAGAGGTGTGTTTGTCATTCTGTAGTTTACTGTTCAGGCGATTTATACATGTTTAGGACAGAGTGGCTTCAGTTCAGTACCTTCCTTGTATCAGATCCGTGTTGGAATCACACGCACAGCCGCAAACACGCCCTCACCAAACTTTGACACATAGCACATACATGCACACATGTACATCACAGGGACACACATGCACACTCACACACAGGCGCATACCACAAAGAAACATTCAAGCATACACTTGAACACACCCTGCGAACAATACACCCCAGATACATCATAGAGACACACGCACATGTTTACATACAGTCACAGGCCATACAATCTGTCAATCAATCAATGCATATAAAGTGCGGCTACTCACTGTGAGGGTCTCAAGGCGTTGGAGGGAGGGGGGAGAGGGACCTCATCTGAAGGCACCAGGGTTCCTGGCACTGGGTGCGGTTGGGTGCAGACGAGCTAGCCTTTGGCGCACCAGTGGCGCGGCTGCTATTAAGAAGGGTAAGGGGGAGCAGTCAGCTGGGAGGCGTGAAGGTGGGAAAGGTGCTTTGCGGGGAGGGAGGGGGGCAGAGGAAGAGGGAAAAAAGGAAAAAGCACTAGGTAAAAACGAGGGGTGATACAAGAAAAAGGCAGAAAATGCAAAAGTGAAAGAGCGACAGAGAGAAGAAAAGGAAAATGATAGAAAAGAAAAGCAGAAAATGCAAGAGTGAAAGAACAACATACAGTAGCGTCTCGCAAGCCGCGGAAGGGGCGGTGAGGCGCAGGGGGAACATTTTTTTTTTTTTTTTTAATCACTTACCTCCTCTGCCGTTCATCCGGCCCTCAGCGCTCCTCGCTGTAGGCGCAGGCTTCCAGCCTGCCTTGTGTCAATCCTGACACTGCTCTGAGCAGCGTCAGGATTGTCTGGGACCGCCCAGCCAGGGCGCCCCCAGGCAGACTGGGAGCCTGTGCAGGCTCTCTCCAGCCCAGCAAATGTGTTGCTGGGCTGGAGAGAGCCTACAGCGCATGTGTGTTTGGCCGGCCTGAGACAGCCGGCCAAACACACATGCGTTGTGAAGGGGGAGTACTGAGCACTCCCCTTTAGTGCACGTCACCCCCGGGGCCCTGCACCTTTCAAAGAAAATGATAATAATCGCACAGTTTATTATCGTTTTCTTTAAAATGTTTTGCAGCTGCTGGGTGGGGGGCGAGGCAGGGGGTGGGGTCACGCTCCTCCGCCCTACGGAGGAGCTGTCACTGACTTCAGACAGAAGAAACGAAAAGGAAAACACTTACTTCTGATGGCCACTAGACCACCAGGGATGAGGCGCAGGGACGAGCCTGCAGGTGGAAGAGGGCCTCGAACTGAGAGTTAGGAGAGACTCACTCAGGAGACTCTCAGTTCGTCCCAGGCAAGAGGGAGAGGCAGTAGCAGCCAGAGTTGCTGGGGATGGCAGCAGACACCGACCAGGAGGTCAGTGCAGCTGCCCTCTCACAGCCCTGCGGCCGCCATTAAGAAGGGGAGGGGGTGGAGGGAGCAGTCAGGTGGGCGGGCAGGAAGGCTGCTTCGCGGGGGGAGGAAGGGCGGTGAAAGAGGGGATAAAGGAAAAAGCACTAGTGAAAAACGAGGGGTGATAGAAGAAAAAGGCCGAAAATTCAAAAGTGAAAGAGCGACAGAAAAGAAAAGGCAATTGACAGAAGAGAAAAGCAGAAAATACAAGAGTGAAAGAGCGACAAAGAAAAGTAAAATACTTACTTGTGATGGCCACTAGACCACTAGAGATGAGGTGCAGGGACAGTAAATCGAGAAAGTGGGCCTTTTAGTTGTCTTGATGGATGAAGAATAACATTTATGTAACTGTACTACATAACAATGTCGTTTTTAAGCATTCCAAATCTGCCCAACAAAAGGAACCCGAAAAAAGGACAGTTACCTGACATACATAACGTGCATTTGTAAAGTGCATGTTGACCCCTCTGGGCTTTATGGCGCTAAATAAAAGATGCTAGCGCAAGTACGCATCCCAGACTTTCTGTCCTCACTCTTCCCCTGTCCCTTTCCTAGTTTCCGTGATGAAAACCTGGGAAGACGCCCCTTCAATCTAATGTACAGACATGGAATTTCATTTTGGGTAGCATACAATAGACACTAGATTTCTATCCAGTGCCCACAAATTTGGATATTTATAAGCACCCATTAGCATATATTTAGTTCAAACGTGACTTCTGAAGAAGTTCTCTGCATTTGCACAGATGAGTTGAAATGAAGAACTCGGGATTTGAATGCTTCTTTCGCAGGCAGTAGCTTAACCTCTGGACCACTTATAGTTTATGGGTAGGCAGATTTTGAAATGGAGGAATCCAATATCTAAGAAAGAAATGGTTGCTAAGGGATGCATGATTGAGTATCTCAAAGGAAATTAGACTTTCTTGGCAGTATATGGGCTAAAGTACCCCCGCCATACATTATAAGGCTTTTGCAAGTCACTAATAAGTTCTGTGACAATACAGAGGAATGGAGGTGAGGTTGAGTTCCTTTATTAGGTCACTGAACTCTGCATTGTCTTGAAATATTAGTTCAATGCACAGCACAGGATTGTTTTTATTCCCTATAAAACATGGTCAAACCATCACCCTTCCCATAAACTGCATAAATCATAGATGTCATACGCTTTTATAGTAAAGAAAGAGAATTGTTGCAGACATGAAGGATCAAAGCAGAATCCAAAGTGCAAAATTCAATGCACCAAAATAATTTAGTAATTTGTTGCAAAAACAATATTAGAAGCGGTCAGATTGAAAAACAATGCGGTAGCTCAAAATGCTTAGAAACACGCAGCGATTCTGTATTTCCTGTAATGGCATTTAGTGTGTAATAAATAAACCTTTTTGCTATAAATGTCTTCTTTCTGCTGGTAACTGTTCATTTGTGGAAAAAAACAATCAGAAGAAAGAAAAGTCAGTTCTTGTTTTTGATATTTAAAGTGCAGCTGTAATGGTATGCTCCGACTACTGTGTCACCTTGGCTCCTACCCCTGGCAGCAGTCTTTAGAACATCACAAGTCGACGTTAATATTTTATTACAATTCAGAAGCTGTCATTTTCTTATTAGAGGTGACTAGAGATATCACAACTCGGACTTTATAAATCGGCTTTTACATGAGATTGGAGGATTCCATGTCTTTTTTACCAGTAATGTGAAAATGCACCCCTTTGACTCATTTATCCTTCTCCTGTTCTTGCTGTTCAACCTGGACGTGCCCTTTATCTTGTGAACCTTTCCATTGCTGTGTTAGATAAACATTTTTGGGGAGTAGTGGCTCATCTAGCATGCATCATTCCGTGCAACATCTCTTCATGCCTCTCTTCTGAATTATTTCTGTTATTGCTTCTTCTTTGTGACCCTGATCTTGAATAGGATTCTTCTTCTTAAATGTGTCCTGACAGCAAGTCACTGTCAGCCAATCCGGGCAGTAAGTGCATCTCTTACCCGGTGGGATAACAGTTTGGGCAATTCCAAAATCATATGTCTAGTCCCAGCCTTAAGGGTTACAGTAACAATGCAGCTGATCTGTGTCTTCTTCTTGAAATGAAGAGGCCCCTTCAGACGTCGAAGGTGTATTTGGTCTTTGGAAGGAAAACGTGGGCAAAGACCCACCAGATGATCCTTGCCTCGGTGTTGGGGAGATCTTCCAGGCCCTGCTCACAGCCACAGGAAGGAGGAAAAGTGCCTTCGCTCCTGCTTAGGGATCCAGGCACATTGTTTATGGATGGTCCTGTTTATTAGGATCCCCAAGATAGACATCAAAAACAAATGGAGGGCAGAACATAAGTTAACTGAAGCTATAGCTACACACATCACCAGAGCAGGAATATAGCCTAGAGGAAGAGAAACAATGGATGCTTTCATTCACTCCAGTGGGACTGCTGTTTTCAATCCAGCTGTGTCCTTCTAGAAGGAACATCAGTCTTCTTTTAAGAATGCTAGTACTTTCTGATGGGCCAGTGGGCTCCTCACTTACTGACGCAGGGAAATAGGTCTGCTTCCCTGCACCTGATTGCCCCTTTCAACCGTTGGTATTCCCGAATCCTGGTGAAGGTATGTGTTGGGCCTACTCAAGCTATAGTCTCTGTTAAAGAGAGCAATCTGTGAAAACTTTGAGTATTTCACAGATGGCTTGAAGTGAGAGTCTGGTTGGCAATAATGATACTAGGTTAAACAGAACACACAGAGGTAGAATTGTACAGTTCAGAATGCCATGGGGAACATTCGACTCCAAAGGGAGTAGGTAGAGAGGCAGTATAGTGCTGTTACCATGAAGGCTAGATGCACTGTGGGTAAACTCTTTAATTGTACCCCCCCGGTTGAAATCCTCAAATCTCCTTATACTAGAGGGCACAGAGAGCTGCTTTTCCACAATGCAAATTAATTCTTTCCTAGTCTCTTCCTATAGGCTGGTTCATGTGTGGCTTGTAGAATGTGACACACAAGTCCTGGAATGCTCAACTCAAAGCCCTGGGACTTCCTCTATTTTAAAAATGCCCAAAGTTGGTATGGTTGGGCTCCCAAAAAGTTTACTACATTTGTTAGGGAGTGCCTAAGAGACATTCTCAAACATTAGCTCGTTCCAGGCATAAATGTAGCCTCTTCACTCATCCACTTCATGATGCTTCTTGGAGCTGCAGAAGATCAGAAGAACACTTCTGGTAATGTGGAAGGTCAGAAGAGTACTGAACCTGCTGTCTGAGACCTGGGAAGAATCTAGAAGATTGTATCTCCTTTCTATTTCTTTTACTCAGCACAATGAAGTGGACTCAAAGGGTCATACGGCATGTTAAAGCTACAGGTAAACCACAAGCTTTCAAGGAGCCTTTTCCTTTAAATGTCCATCTGATGAGTGGCATCTGGACCTTGACTGAACCCTTCTGTTTGGCCTCTGCTGACACGCTGTGAGCCTCTAAGTGTCTCTCCTTGGGCCCTAGGAGGGGCTTTAGGAGTGTACCACTGTGGTTGATTGAAACATAAAGGTCTAAAGTCAAAAGGTAATATAGTGAACCTGGTTGGTGAATCTAACCTGTGCTCTATTGCGGTGAGCATCAAATTGCACCTAGATCCTCGTCTACTGCAACCATTGTCTGTCATAGCACTTTGTTTTTTGGTATTATTCCTACCTAGAACTCTAAAAATTCATACCTGCAGTTCCTTTTATTGATTTTTGTCCTTTTGATGTCATTTTGTTTATTACATTTTACTCTAGTTTTCTGACTCGTTTTGGGATTTTTTGTTGTTTTGCATTTCAACTTCATTTTGGTACTACATAAATACTTTAAACATCCCCCTGGGGGGGGGGTTTGAGCTCAGGTTAATTTAGTAACTTTAGTGGTTCACCCTGACAAGAGTTGTGATTATTCCTTTAAGTTGGTAGTCACCCACCCCAAATAATAATCAGTTTTCTTACAGATGTTATGCTGTTGAACGTCTGAAGAACATAGGGCCAGATGTAGCAAAGAAACATTTTGCGAGTTGTAAATAGCGAGTCATAGCGACTCGCTATTTGCAACTCGCAAAATGTTATGCAGAACGGTGTCTCAGACACCGTCTGCGAGTCGGTATGGGGTCGCAATGACCCACCTCATGAATGTTCATGAGGTGGGTTGCAAATTGCGGCCCCATACCGACTATGGGCACTCGCAAACATGGAGGCCTGCTGTAGTCAGCAGACCTCCGTGTTCGTGACTGCTTTAAATAAAGCAGTTTTTTTTTTTTTAAGTGTAGCTCGTTTTCCTTAAAGGAAAACGAGCTGCACTTAAAAAAAAAACCGAAACCTTTAGTTTCGGTATTTTTTCAGGGCAGGGAGTGGTCCCTTGGACCACTCCCTGCCCTGAAAAAATGTTTTTGGGTCCAGTCACAAACTGGAAGGGGTCCCATGGGGACCCCTTCCAATTTGCGAGTGGGTTACCATCCACTTGAAGTGGATGGTAACTGCGACACCATTTGCGACCGCATATGCGGTCGCAAATGGTATTGCATACCACTAGGAATCGCAAATAGGAAGGGAACACCCCTTCCTATTTGCGATTCTGAAATGCATTTTGCGAGTAGGTCCGACTCGCATAATGCATTTCTGCATAGGGAAATGCGATTTGCAACTCGCAAACGGCAGTTTTTGCCGTTTGCGAGTTGCAACTCCTTTCCTACATCTGGCCCATAGTGCCTTAACTGGTATAGAAAGCACACATGACCCAAGCTTGTGTATTTGAAGGCACGTAGGATGAGTATATTCTGTCCCGTTTTGGCGGTGAGCATTTTGGAGCGGGAGAATTGACTCTTGCAGAGGAAATGCACGTTACCCATGCATGCAGTGAGAGGGTTATGATATGTCCTGATTAATAAGGAGGCTGTGGGAAGGGGTTGTTTACCCTGCTTTTAGAGGACTGTGGTTTTGTTTGAGCTCGGTGACACAGGACCTTGACAAGCACAAAGAGGTCAGGCATAAAAAATAAAGCTCTTATGGCCTACTGCCTATTACAACCTTCAGATATAGCTGCTGTGACATCAGCACAGCACGTCCAAGGAGGGAGGCACGCCGCCCAGGAATAACTCGCCTAGTAAAAGGCCGGGGATCAGATTAACAGACTGGTAAATTGTATCCCTTTTACTTACAAGGAAATTAAAAGCTGCAGCACTCCGTTGTTTATCCGAAGGCGTCATCATCTTGGGCCCCGCCCCCTCCTCCTCTCTCTCGTGGCAGTGTGGCAGAGTCCCACAGGTCTTCCTCTCTGACCTGAATGCTTGGCTTCATTTGCGGCCATGACCGCTCTCCGTAAGGCACCAGAATGCCATTTGGAGAAAGAAGCAGGGGGATATGTTAGCTGCTTTGGTGAGAAGAGTCAGTGTGTGCAGTGGATACAATACGCAAGAAAAGTAATAGAACTGATATACACACTGCTACCATAGAGTCTCATCTATAATTGTAATGGCATTTATATAGCGTTTACTACCCCTGACGAGGCATTGAAGCCCTTTATGGCGAGTTGCATGCAACTGCGGAACCCAGGGATAGTAATCTAGTGGTTAATGTTTGTTATTGCCATTAGTCATGCGCTGTAACATAAAAATGGCATACATTCATTCCAGTTACTTTGTGATAGGTTATATTATGGGTAGTCGCAAACATTTTCCAAGGGGCCAAAATGCTTGGTGGGTGGTGTGACTGAGGGCCGCACTGATGCCAGTAGGGTGGTCGCGGGGGCAGGGGTGTGGAACAGTGTGGTGAGCTAAGATGGGTGTAGGGGAAGTGAAGCATATACAGCTAATGGCTGAACTGAATTGCACAATGTTCAACCAGACCTAAGATCTATGTCAGCTTTCCCACTTGAATAAATTGTGTGATCCTGAGCAATAGTTTTATTTAACCCCCTTTTCCACCATTATCACATAGGAGGACCCCGAAATTCTGGAGTTCGGAATGTGTCCTGTACCAAAACGTCTCCTGTGTTTGATTTCATAAACTATAATGTGGTCTATGACCAGAGGGGGCACAACTACTGACATGCCTCTTAGTTCACTATTGGCATAGTTCACAGCGTGTGGGGGAGCATAAGTGTTTCTAAATTCATGTTTGAAAACAATCACTTAAAAAAAAAAAGTATTTTCAATGTACTAATATAATCTGTGTTATTTAAAAGAAACGGGTTTGCCTGTTAATACCGTTTTTGAATTTTGAAGATACTTTATCATATTTTTAAACATTTGCTACAAGATGTTTTTTTTATAAATGAAGATGTTCCTAATCTTCAGAAGTGCAGGACACCCTAGTTACTTCCATTTCTTTATCTGCATGTAGCCTTTAAATAAATGCTTGCCCGTTTATTTTCCATATTGTTAATGTTAGTGCAGAGTTGTGTAAACAGCAGCGTTGACCAGGGAGGCGCATGTAAAGGTTAGGAGGGCCGTACCATGAATATCACTGAATTATATCAATAGCAGTCACTATTAGTTAAGTATGCCGCTCTAAGTTTGATCGCATTCTGTTGCATGGCGAGTTGTACACCCGGTCACTGACCTCTGAGTGCTGTTGTTGTGCCCTCCACAGTGACAGTTCTTTCTCTGCAGTGTTCCTCCTGTCGGTGCAGTCTTTGTGGCTGTGGTGCTCGACTTGAACATGGTGTGTGGAGTTTTCCCTTCATTTACTATAAGAAACCAATATCCGCTAAAATCGCTCTCCAAGGGCCAGATGTAGCAAGCAGTTTTGCCCATTCTGTGTCTATGGGAAAATGTGTTCGTACATATGGCCCCAAGTTCTTTGCTGCTCTGAGTCATTACTCGGAGAGTAGCAAATTGCCTGTTGGTTAAACCCCCTCTCGTGTTAGGGGTCCCCCCTCCCCCACACACCCACCCGCCCCTCCCCTCGTGTTGGTCCCCCCCACCCACCCCTCCCCTCGTGTTGGTCCCCCCCCCCCCCCCCCCACCCACCCCTCCCTCCCTCCCTCCCTCCCTCGTGTTGGTCTCCCCCACCCACCCACCCCTCCCTCCCTCGTGTTGGTCTCCCCACCCCTCGTGTTGGTCCCCCCCCCCCCCCCCCCACCCACCCACCCCTCGTGTTGGTCCCCCCCCCCCCATCTCGCGTTGGTCTCCCCCCCCCCCCACCCACCCCTCCCTCCCTCGTGTTGGTCCCCCCCCCCCCCCCACCCACCCCTCCCTCCCTCCCTCGTGTTGGTGGTCCCCCCCCCCCACCCACCCCTCCCTCCCTCCCTCGTGTTGGTGGTCCCCCCCCCCCACCCCTCCCTCCCTCGTGTTGGTCCCCCCCCACCCACCCCTCCCTCCCTCGTGTTGGTCCCCCCCCCACCCACCCCTCCCTCCCTCGTGTTGGTCCCCCCCCCACCCACCCCTCCCTCCCTCGTGTTGGTCCCCCCACCCACCCCTCCCTCCCTCCCTCCCTCGTGTTGGTCCCCCCACCCACCCACCCCTCCCTCCCTCGTGTTGGTCCCCCCACCCACCCACCCCTCCCTCCCTCGTGTTGGTCCCCCCACCCACCCACCCCTCCCTCCCTCGTGTTGGTCCCCCCACCCACCCACCCACCACTCCCTCCCTCGTGTTGGTCCCCCCACCCACCCACCCACCCCTCCCTCCCTCGTGTTGGTCCCCCCACCCACCCACCCACCCCTCCCTCCCTCGTGTTGGAAATCCACCCCTCCCTCCCTCGTGTTGGTCCCCCACCCCACCCACCCCTCCCTCCCTCGTGTTGGTCCCCCACCCCACCCACCCCTCCCTCCCTCGTGTTGGTCCCCCACCCCACCCACCCCTCCCTCCCTCGTGTTGGTCCCCCACCCCTCCCTCCCTCCCTCGTGTTGGTCCCCCCCCCCCCACCCACCCCCCCCTCCCTCCCTCGTGTTGGTCCCCCCCCCTCACCCACCCCTCCCTCCCTCGTGTTGGTCCCCCCCCCCACCCACCCCTCCCTCCCTCGTGTTGGTCCCCCCCACCCACCCACCCCTCCCTCCCTCCCTCGTGTTGGTCCCCCCCCACCCACCCCTCCCTCCCTAGTGTTGGTCCCCCCCCCACCCACCCCTCCCTCCCTAGTGTTGGTCCCCCCCCACCCACCCACCCCTCCCTCCCTCCCTCGTGTTGGTCCCCCCCCCCCACCCACCCACCCCCTCCCTCCCTCCCTCGTGTTGGTCCCCCCCCACCCACCCCTCCCTCCCTCCCTCGTGTTGGTCCCCACCCACCCACCCCTCCCTCCCTCGTGTTGGTCCCCACCCACCCACCCCTCCCTCCCTCGTGTTGGTCCCCACCCACCCACCCCTCCCTCCCTCGTGTTGGTCCCCCCCCACCCACCCCTCCCTCCCTCCCTCGTGTTGGTCCCCCCCCCCCCCCCACCCACCCACCCCTCCCTCCCTCCCTCGTGTTGGTCCCCCCCCACCCACCCACCCCTCCCTCCCTCCCTCGTGTTGGTCCCCCCCCACCCACCCACCCCTCCCTCCCTCCCTCGTGTTGGTCCCCCCCCACCCACCCACCCCTCCCTCCCTCGTGTTGGTCCCCCCCCACCCACCCACCCCTCCCTCCCTCGTGTTGGTCCCCCCCCACCCACCCACCCCTCCCTCCCTCGTGTTGGTCCCCCCCCACCCACCCACCCCTCCCTCCCTCGTGTTGGTCCCCCCCCACCGACCCACCCCTCCCTCCCTTGTGTTGGTCCCCCCCCACCCACCCCTCCCTCCCTCCCTCGTGTTGGTCCCCCCCCACCCCCCCACCCCTCCCTCCCTCGTGTTGGTCCCCCCCCACCCCCCCACCCCTCCCTCCCTCGTGTTGGTCCCCCCCCCCCACCCACCCCTCCCTCCCTCCCTCGTGTTGGTCCCCCCCCCCACCCACCCCTCCCTCCCTCCCTCGTGTTGGTCCCCCCCCACCCACCCACCCCTCCCTCCCTCGTGTTGGTCCCCCCCCCCACCCACCCACCCCTCCCTCCCTCGTGTTGGTCCCCCCCCCACCCACCCACCCCTCCCTCCCTCGTGTTGGTCCCCCCCCCCCACCCACCCACCCCTCCCTCCCTCGTGTTGGTCCCCCCCCCCACCCACCCCTCCCTCCCTCGTGTTGGTCCTCCCCCCACCCACCCACCCCTCCCTCCCTCGTGTTGGTCCCCCCCCACCCACCCACCCCTCCCTCCCTCGTGTTGGTCCCCCCCAACCTCCCTCGTGTTGGAAACCCACCCACCCCTCCCTCCCTCCCTCGTGTTGGTCCCCCCACCCCTCCCTCCCTCGTGTTGGTCCCCCCACCCCACCCACCCGCCCCTCCCTCGTGTTGGTCCCCCCACCCACCCACCCCTCCCTCCCTCGTGTTGGTCCCCCCACCCACCCACCCCTCCCTCCCTCGTGTTGGTCCCCCCACCCACCCACCCACCCCTCCCTCCCTCGTGTTGGTCCCCCCACCCACCCACCCACCCACCCCTCCCTCCCTCCCTCCCTCCCTCGTGTTGGTCCCCCCACCCACCCACCCACCCCTCCCTCCCTCGTGTTGGTCCCCCCACCCACCCACCCACCCCTCCCTCCCTCGTGTTGGTCCCCCCACCCACCCACCCACCCCTCCCTCGTGTTGGTCCCCCCACCCACCCACCCACCCCTCCCTCCCTCGTGTTGGTCCCCCCACCCACCCACCCACCCCTCCCTCCCTCGTGTTGGTCCCCCCACCCACCCACCCACCCCTCCCTCCCTCGTGTTGGTCCCCCCACCCACCCACCCACCCCTCCCTCCCTCGTGTTGGTCCCCCCACCCACCCACCCCTCCCTCCCTCGTGTTGGTCCCCCCAACCACCCACCCACCCCTCCCTCCCTCGTGTTGGTCCCCCCACCCACCCACCCATCCACCCCTCCCTCCCTCGTGTTGGTCCCCCCCCACCCCCCCACCCCTCCCTCCCTCGTGTTGGTCCCCCCCCCCACCCACCCACCCCTCCCTCCCTCGTGTTGGTCCCCCCCCCACCCACCCACCCCTCCCTCCCTCGTGTTGGTCCCCCCCCCACCCACCCACCCCTCCCTCCCTCGTGTTGGTCCCCCCACCCACCCACCCCTCCCTCCCTCGTGTTGGTCCCCCCCACCCACCCGTCCCCCCCACCCACCCACCCCTCCCTCCCTCGTGTTGGTCCCCCCACCCACCCCTCCCTCCCTCGTGTTGGTCCCCCCACCCACCCACCCCTCCCTCCCTCGTGTTGGTCCCCCCACCCACCCACCCCTCCCTCCCTCCCTCCCTCGTGTTGGTCCCCCCACCCACCCACCCCTCCCTCCCTCCCTCCCTCGTGTTGGTCCCCCCACCCACCCCTCCCTCCCTCCCTCGTGTTGGTCCCCCCACCCACCCACCCCTCCATCCCTCGTGTTGGTCCCCCCCACCCACCCACCTCTCCCTCCCTCGTGTTGGTCCCCCCCCCCCCACCCACCCACCCCTCCCTCCCTCGTGTTGGTCCCCCCCCCCACCCACCCCTCCCTCCCTCGTGTTGGTCCCCCCCCCCCCCCCACCCACCCACACCTCCCTCCCTCGTGTTGGTCCCCCCCCCCCACCCACCCCTCGTGTTGGTCCCCCCCCCCCACCCACCCACCCCTCCCTCGTGTTGGTCCCCCCACCCACCCACCCACCCCTCCCTCGTGTTGGTCCCCCCACCCACCCACCCACCCCTCCCTCGTGTTGGTCCCCCCACCCACCCACCCACCCCTCCCTCGTGTTGGTCCCCCCACCCACCCACCCACCCCTCCCTCGTGTTGGTCCCCCCACCCACCCCTCCCTCGTGTTGGTCCCCCCACCCCTCCACCCCTCCCTCCCTCGTGTTGGTCCCCCCACCCCTCCACCCACCCCTCCCTCCCTCGTGTTGGTCCCCCCACCCACCCACCCCTCCCTCCCTCCCTCGTGTTGGTCCCCCCCACCCACCCACCCCTCCCTCCCTCCCTCGTGTTGGTCCCCCCACCCACCCCTCCCTCCCTCGTGTAGGCCACCCACCCCTCTCTCGTGTTGGTCCTCCCCCCACCCACCCACCCCTCCCTCCCTCGTGTTGGTCCCCCCACCCACCCACCCCTCCCTCCCTCCCTCGTGTTGGTCCCCCCACCCACCCCTCCCTCCCTCGTGTAGGCCACCCACCCCTCTCTCGTGTTGGTCCTCCCCCCACCCACCCACCCACCCCTCTCTCGTGTTGGTCCTCCCCCCACCCACCCACCCACCCCTCTCTCGTGTTGGTCCTCCCCCCACCCACCCACCCACCCCTCTCTCGTGTTGGTCCTCCCCCCACCCACCCACCCACCCCTCTCTCGTGTTGGTCCTCCCCCCAACCACCCACCCACCCCTCTCTCGTGTTGGTCCTCCCCCCAACCACCCACCCGCCCCTCCCTCGTGTTGGTCCCCCCCACCCACCCCCCCCCTCCCTCCCTCGTGTTGGTCCCCCCCACCCACCCACCCGCCCCTCCCTCGTGTTGGTCCCCCCCACCCACCCACCCGCCCCTCCCTTCCCCCCCCCCGCCCACCCACCCACCCGCCCCTCCCTCGTGTTGGTCCCCCCCACCCACCCACCCCTCCCTCGTGTTGGTCCCCCCCACCCACCCACCCCTCCCTCGTGTTGGTCCCCCCCCACCCACCCACCCGCCCCTCCCTCGTGTTGGTCCCCCCCCACCCACCCACCCGCCCCTCCCTCGTGTTGGTCCCCCGCCACCCACACGCCCGCCCCCTCCCTCGTGTTGGTCCCCCGCCACCCACACGCCCGCCCCTCCCTCGTGTTGGTCCCCCGCCACCCACACGCCCGCCCCTCCCTCGTGTTGGTCCCCCGCCACCCACACGCCCGCCCCTCCCTCGTGTTGGTCCCCCCCCCCCACCCGCCTGCCCCTCCCTCGTGTTGGTCCCCCCCCCCACCCGCCCGCCCCTCCCTCGTGTTGGTCCCCCACCACCCCACCCGCCCCTCCCTCGTGTTGGTCCCCCCCCACCCACCCGCCCCTCCCTCGTGTTGGTCCCCCCCACCCACCCACCCATCCCTCGTGTTGGTCCCCCCCCACCCACCCACCCATCCCTCATGTTGGTCCCCCCCCACCCACCCCACCCATCCCTCATGTTGGTCCCCCCCACCCATCCCCTCGTGTTGGGCTCCCCCCCCCCCACCCGCCCCTCCCTCGTGTTGGCCCCCCCCCCCCCCACCCCACCCGCCCCTCCCTCGTGTTGGGCCCCACGCCCCTCTCTCGGGTTGGTCCCCCCCACCCACCCACCCGCCCCCTCCCTCGTGTTGGTAAACCCCCCCACCCACCCACCCGCCCCTCCCTCGTGTTGGTCCCCCCCCCACCCACCTGCCCCTCCCTCGTGTTGGTCCCCCCCACCCGCCTCTCCCTCGTGTTGGTTCCCCCCCACCCCACCCACCCGCCCCTCTCTCGGGTTGGTCTCCGCCACCCACCCCCCACCCACCCACCTCTCTCTCGTGTAGGCAACCCACCCTTCTCTCGTGTTGGTCCTCCCTCCACCCACCCACCCCTCTCTCGTGTTGGTCCTCCCCCCACCCACCCACCCGCCCCTCTCTCGTGTTGGTCCTCCCCCCCAACCACCCGCCAGCCCCTCTCTCGTGTTGGTCGCCCCACCCACCCGCCCGCCCCTCTCTCGTGTTGGTCCCCCTCCCTCGTGTTGGTTCCCCCCCACCCACCCACCCGCCCCTCTCTCGGGTTGGTCTCCCCCACCCACCCACCTCTCTCTCGTGTAGGCCACCCACCCTTCTCTCGAGTTGGTCCTCCCCTCCACCCACCCACCCACCCCTCTCTCGTGTTGGTCCTCCCCCCACCCACCCGCCCCTCTCTCGTGTTGGTCCTCCCCCCCACCCACCCACCCGCCCCTCTCTCGTGTTGGTCCTCCCCCCACCCACCCACCCCGCCCCCCTCTCTCGTGTTGGTCCTCCACCCCACCCACCCGACCCGCCCCTCTCTCGTGTTGGTCCTCCCCCCACCCACCCACCCGCCCCTCTCTCGTGTTGGTCCTCCCCCCACCCACCACCCGCCCCTCTCTCGTGTTGGTCCTCCCCCCACCCACCCGCCCGCCCCTCTCTCGTGTTGGTCCTCCCCCCAACCACCCGCCCGCCCCTCTCTCGTGTTGGTCCCCCCCCAACCACCCGCCCGCCCCTCTCTCGTGTTGGTCCCCCCCACCCACCCACCCGCCCCTCCCTCGTGTTGGTCCCCCCCACCCACCCACCCGCCCCTCCCTCGTGTTGGTCCCCCCCCACCCACCCGCCCCTCCCTCGTGTTGGTCCCCCCCCACCCACCCACCCGCCCCTCCCTCGTGTTGGTCCCCCCCCCCCCCACCCACCCGCCCCTCCCTCGTGTTGGTCCCCCCCCCCCCCCACCCACCCACCCGCCCCTCCCTCATGTTGGTCCCCCCCCAACCACCCACCCATCCCTCATGTTGGTCCCCCCCCCACCCACCCACCCATCCCTCATGTTGGTCCCCCCCCCACCCACCCACCCGCCCCTCTCTCGTGTTGGTCCTCCCCCCACCCACCCACCCGCCCCCTCTCTCGTGTTGGTCCTCCCCCCCCCCACCCACCCACCCGCCCCTCCCTCATGTTGGTCCCCCCCCACCCACCCACCCATCCCTCGTGTTGGTCCCCCCCCACCCACCCACCCATCCCTCGTGTTGGTCCCCCCCCCCCCCACCCACCCACCCATCCCTCGTGTTGGTCCCCCCCCCCCCACCCCACCCACCCATCCCTCGTGTTGGTCCCCCCCCCCCCACCCACCCACCCATCCCTCGTGTTGGTCCCCCCCCCCCACCCACCCACCCATCCCTCGTGTTGGTCCCCCCCCCCACCCACCCACCCATCCCTCGTGTTGGTCCCCCCCCCCCCACCCCCACCCACCACCCCCTCGTGTTGGTCCCCCCCCCCACCCCACCCACCCACCCCTCGTGTTGGTCCCCCCCCCACCCACCCACCCACCCCTCGTGTTGGTCCCCCCCCACCCACCCACCCCTCCCTCGTGTTGGTCCCCCCACCCACCCACCCCTCCCTCGTGTTGGTCCCCCCCCCCCCACCCACCCACCCCTCCCTCGTGTTGGTCCCCCCCCCACCACCCACCCCACCCCTCCCTCGTGTTGGTCCCCCCCCCCACCCACCCACCCCTCCCTCGTGTTGGTCCCCCCCCCCACCCCACCCACCCCCTCCCTCGTGTTGGTCCCCCCCCCACCCACCCACCCCTCCCTCGTGTTGGTCCCCCCCCCACCCACCCACCCCTCCCTCGTGTTGGTCCCCCCCCCCACCCACCCACCCCTCCCTCGTGTTGGTCCCCCCCCCACCCCACCCGCCCCTCCCTCGTGTTGGTCCCCCCCCACCCACCCGCCCCCTCCCTCGTGTTGGTCCCCCCCCCACCCACCCGCCCCTCCCTCGTGTTGGTCCCCCCCCCACCCACCCGCCCCTCCCTCGTGTTGGTCCCCCCCCCACCCACCCGCCCCCTCCCTCGTGTTGGTCCGCCCCCCACCCACCCGCCCCTCCCTCGTGTTGGTCCCCCCCACCCACCCGCCCCTCCCTCGTGTTGGTCCCCACACCCCTCTCTCGGGGTGGTCCCCCCCCACCCACCCACCCCTCTCTCGTGTAGGCCCCCCCACCCACCCACCCCTCTCTTGTGTAGGCCCCCCCACCCACCCACCCCTCTCTTGTGTAGGCCACGCACCCGCCCCTCCCTCGTGTTGGTCCCCCACGCCCCTCTCTCGTGTTGGTCCCCCCCCACCCACCCACCCACCCGCCCCTCTCTCGTGGTTGGTCCCCCCCCACCCACCCGCCCCCTCTCTCGTGTTGGTCCCCCCCACCCACCCACCCCGCCCCTCTCTTGTGTTGGTCCCCCCCACCCACCCACCCGCCCCCTCTCTTGTGTTGGTCCCCCCCCACCCACCCACCCGCCCCTCTCTTGTGTAGGTCCCCCCCCACCCACCCACCCCTCTCTCGTGTAGGTCCTCCCCCACCCACCCCTCTCGCGTGTTGGTCCTCCCCCCACCCACCCGCCCCTCTCTCGTGTTGGTCCTCCCCCCACCCACCCGCCCCTCTCTCGTGTTGGTCCTCCCCCCACCCACCCGCCCCTCTCTCGTGTTGGTCCTCCCCCCACCCACCCGCCCCCTCTCTCATATTGGTCCCCCCCCCACCCACCCGCCCCTCTCTCGTGTTGATCCCCCCCCACCCACCCGCCCCTCTCTCGTGTTGATCCCCCCCCCCACCCACCCGCCCCTCTCTCGTGTTGATCCCCCCCACCCACCCGCCCCTCTCTCGTGTTGATCCCCCCCCACCCACCCGCCCCTCTCTCGTGTTGATCCCCCCACCACCCACCCGCCCCTCTCTCGTGTTGATCCCCCCCCACCCACCACCCGCCCCTCTCTCGTGTTGATCCCCCCCACCCACCCACCCGCCCCTCTCTCGTGTTGGTCCCCCCACCCACCCACCCGCCCCTCTCTCGTGTTGGTCCCCCCACCCACCCGCCCCTCTCTCGTGTTGGTCCCCCCACCCACCCGCCCCTCTCTCGTGTTGGTCCCCCCCACCCACCCGCCCCTCTCTCGTGTTGGTCCCTCCCACCCACCCGTCTCTCGTGTTGGTCCCTCCCACCCACCCGCCCCTCTCTCGTGTTGGTCCCTCCCACCCACCCGCCCCCTCTCTCGTGTTGGTCCCTCACACCCACCCACCCACCCGCCCCTCTCGCGTGTTGGTCCCACCCACACCCACCCGCCCCTCTCTCGTGTTGGTCCCCCCCGCCCACACCCACCCACCCCTCTCTCGTGTTGGTCCCCCCCACCCACACCCACCCACTCCTCTCTCGTGTTGCTCCCCCACCCCTCTCTCGTGTTGGTCCCCCCCCACCCACCCACCCGCCCCTCTCTCGCGTTGGTCGTCTCCCCCACCCACCCCTCTCTCGCGTTGGTCGTCTCCCCCACCCACCCCTCTCTCGCGTTGGTCGTCTCCCCCACCCCACCCACAACCTACTCTGTCACATGTATGTTTGCCTTAATCTCTATTATTGCTTTCCTGCAAATTGGCCACACCTTTCTCCTTCTTCCTCCGAAAGTCCTACCCCTGCAGCCTACCAACACCTGATCTCCTGTAACAAATCCATTAATCCCGTCAACCATGTGCATGAGATGACGTTCCCAGTGCGCACCCCCAAACAGTGATCACAACTTGCTCCTATTAACTTCATCCACTACAAGTAATGGATTGGAGAAATGGTATTATTCATGGAATGGTGTGCTTGGGCACCCAAGATTGATCCTGGCCAACAGTAATCAATAATACTGGACAAAGCATTAGCCGCTGGTTCTCGAGCAGCGTGCTGCTTGCTATAAAGAGCTTAAACTCTTCCTCAGGGGTAGTAAGCACCATGTAATTGCAATTACATTTACTGTTCGAATAAACGCCGGCTTCACTGTGCTGCATTCTGAGGGAGCGTCTCACCTTGATCTCACACTGTATTCATGCTGCTGCAAAATGGCTGAATTCCATCTGGCAGCATGGGTGTGTGTTAGCAAAGAACTTAACAAGTAAACCTGCTGTTTCTGCCAACTGCTGAGTGTTACCAGGGTGATGGGGTCCTCTACGAACTGAAGATCCTAGGCTGCGTGCCGTTTACCAGCAGGCCTTACACCAGGCTAAGTTTCTTCAGTCAGGTTACCCACGCCCTCTCTTTACAACCTGTAATTTATTTTTGGCATCACTGATATGGATTAATGTCCAGGGCAGTTACAGGGCTCTGAGAAACTGAGTAGCTTTGCCTGTGCGTCAGTCTTTAGAGAGTAACTTTTCTTTTCCTTTTCTACTTGTCCTTGCAAGCAAGAATAAGCTGTTCTTGCTCCCTGTGTTCTACTTTTATTCTGAGGGTATAAAGTCTGGGCTCAGACTTGCATTGCCTAGAGGGACTGCAAGAAGGTTTCACACACAGACCAATAATCCAGAGAGAGGCATTGCCTGTACGCATTACAGTGCTTTTACAAGATACTTATTAGAATATATGTTACTACTAGAGACAAGGTGGTAGGCTTACCACACACCTATTGAGTGATTCTTAGTATACGTATGACCGTGAAGCGAGAGGGGCAACTCTTCCCAAATACATTACAGTGCTCCTAGAGTGGTTCTGCCTACTCCGAGGGGTTCTGACTAGATTAACAGTGTTTATATGCGACGTTCTGAATATATTGCTATGCCAATTGCTCTGTCTTCATTTGACCGCGTCCTCTTCAGTGATTTTCGTCACACATCTCTTAGAACTTTTAGGGGGTCTCCGTCAACGTATATAGACTTGTGGGAGAGAGGTTTCTCATATAGTGCTCTGATAACGAACAGCCGACATCCATTCCGTTTTGTATGCTATTTTCCCAGTTAGAGGCTTTCTGTTCAGTATCTAGAACTTTTTTGATGCCATTTGAGAAATGCCATCTATTTTGCTTTCTGCCTGCAACCCCTTATCGAGAATAGCCACTCGCAAAAGTCCTTCCTAGAGATCTAATTGTTGAACATCATTCTTTAATCTTGAAAGTTTGCATGTGTCCTGTAGAGGTCAAATTAGGTATGCACCTGCTGCTACTTGTAAGATTAAAGTATACAAAAAACTCACTTAACCTTTTTCAGGGTTCAGAGAGAAGAGAGACTTCCCAGCAGCTATGAGCTTGCTTTTACCAACCCGGCTCCTACCCATGACTTGTTGCCAACTTGCAAGTCTGAAGGGGGCGATACTGAAGATCAGTGAGAGTTTAGTGCAAAGTCTTGGGCAGCTTGCTAAGCCCAGAGCGTGCAAAGGCAGGAAGAAGCATATGGGTCTAGTTCACATGGGAAATACTCCCAAATACAGATTACTTTGAAACTGGTCAAGTTTTTCCAGAGCTGTAAATGGTACTCAGATTCCAAAGCACGTTGGAACCATAGAAATGGTAGGAATGAACCATACAAATGCACTAAACCTAACCTTATATAGGACTTGTCGGCAATATATACTGCATATGCCTGAAGTGTAGTGCAGAAGTTGGAAGCATGTCATCGACCGAGAAACCAAATCTGTAGCGAACATCCAAAGGCTGTCAACTTGCAAACTCTTGGGCATGAAGTACATTTTCTGATGGACACTTCTAACCCAGATTCCTCACCTCGCCAAAATTCCCCAGGATATCCTGGATGCAAAAACTTTTCTGTAGTACTACTGCATGCCGGTAGGTGGAGTCGTGTGGTTCTGCATCGACAACGCTAAACTGTGGAAGTGACGTGCAGAGCTGAATGTATGCGTCACCTATGCCTGTGGGCTTCGGTTCCTTTTTTTATGCTCCCCAAGATGTGGTTCCAGAACTACCCTCTTGTCTCTGACTACACAGTTTTCTCTAAAAAATAAAAAATGTATCAATGTGTAAAGGCAGTGTCGCTTCCTAAGACTACTGGGTTTTAAGCCTCGTAGGGACTGTGACAGATCCCCATCAGGTAGGTCGTTCGTGTTTGGGATGAGGTCATGACTTCAAGGCCTGTACTGATTATGCCCAGTTGAACCCGAAGGCCATACAGGACTGTGAGCTGAAATATTACTTAACCAAGCATCGAAAGACCCCACACCATTACCAGCCAAGGTTGAAAGGAAGGTCCTGTTGTCGCTTTCGAAGTTGTTCCCACAGCAGATCATCGTCCTGGTCAAAGTCCTTATGCAAGTCAAAAATGAAGCACAACAAGTCCAAGTAGGTGCTGGCCCCTTCCAGCCACTCTTGAACTTTAGAAAAAGTGTGAGAGCATCAATGTGACACTCTGTCTGGCTTCCAAAATTGATCACCTTTGGAGACGATTCCAACTCCTGAAGCGACCTAAATCCATAGGCCCATTAGCGACATTGCAGCAGATAGAAAAAAATCCATGAACCCATGCTGCATCTTTTTGGCAACCTAACAGCTCCCTCTGGTGAGCGTCTGCGTCTCAAGGAACTGTGAGTACCGCCAAAGGGTCCACCTGTGGCGTGAGCTGGACCCTCTGACCCAGCTGTGGACTCCGCGCTGCCTTTGGTGCTGCCTTTGGTTCCAGTGCAACAGCCTGGGTTAAACTGTTGAGCATTGATGTTGAATGAAGAGGTGCAACTTTTCATGCTCTCTAACTCAAGACCAACCTCGACAGAGGCCTCTGCCTGATCGCACCAGGTTCCACCCTTCCGCAATTCATCAGACTTTGACACATTGCCCTTACCTCCTAGGACTCCTCAAGTTCTTCATAGCCTTTTTAGGACAGGCTGAGATAATGACCAGTATGATGACCGGGATGAGTTGGTACCACAGTACACTGATGACAGTTGGTATGAGAAATTGCAAGAAGCCAGTGACCTGGGCACTTCTCTGGACTCTCAGTTGGTCTCTCCCCCCAGGTTCTGCTACAGAGAACAATGCTTCCTTCACTGTGGTAATGCTGAGGTACTTGATGTCCATCTACCAAGCATGGAGATGAAGACAAATGTACTGATTGAGGTCCTTCAACCAGGACAAACACACACAGAGCCTCATCTGCCTTTCAAGCACACGAGCCCCTGAAAGTTTAGAAGTGCAGGCATCTATTATTAGGATTAACTTGAATGCCTTCCCTGCTACTTTGCCTGCTATAACAGAGGGCCTCTTGCCCTCTCATTCTCACTCTCATTCTTTCTGTCCAAGACTGCGACAATGTGGCACATGTTTTTTGATATGCTGTAGGCTGGATACAACTGATTGCTAGGTCGGACGATAGGCACTCAGATGGCATGACTGGAGGTCTGCCAGCTTCTCCGGGAATGCCCATTGGATATGCCCTTCAGTGACTTTCATCCCTTGAGCAATTTAAGGATAGCTGGGCACACCACACTCCCAGAGTCTGTTTGCCCTTTGGAGTTTCCCCAGCATTTTGGCACCCACATTACCACCCCATAGCAACAGTGGCCAATATCTTCAACACTAACTTACACATACAGTCCTGGAAGCTTCTCAGCCATTTCAGGCAATGGCCTCCCACATATCACTTGGACAAACAGGGGGCGCAGGCAGCCCAGTTTTCAGCCCCTTTGACTGCTGCGGCTGCAAAACCGCTTGAGTGTGTACTTCCAGACACACAGCCACCCTGTTGGAGGCAAGATCCAGGATTTTCTCCCAGAGGGATAAGCACTCACTTCGAACAAGATGACCCTGCATATTGTCCTTCAGGGCTACATATTTACATTTCTTTCCGCTGCACCATCCACTGCGCTCAGGTCTGCTGATGGAGGACCATCTTTCCATTACACTGTGGGAAGTGCAGGTTGTTTTGGCCAAGGAGTCTACAGAGAGAGTTCCAATGTCAGAATGAGGAACTGGGCATTACTCCTGCCATTTCCTTGTACGAAGAAGGACTGAGACCCTCCTCCCATTTTATATTTTCACCCTCTCAACGCCTTCCTGCAGAAGGACAAACTGAAAATGCTGACTCTAACCCAGGTCGTGCCCCCCAGTACTGGAGACTGTGTGATGGTGTTGTAACTGCAGGACACCCCATCCTGCAGGTCCACAGGTGCTACTTGTAGTTCACTGTAGGCCAGGAGTGTTTTCAGTTTCTAGTGATCCGTTACTACCTCACCGCTGCCGCTCAGCTGTTTACAAAAGTGATGCTGCTGGTCACAGAACACCTTCAGAGTTTGGTGGCACCCAGTCTTCTCCTACCTTGATGAATGACTGTCCTAGGCAGGCTCATCCGAGGTAGTCATCACCCACCTCCAGATGCTAGCTAACCTCATATTGTTGGGGTCCACAATTAATCATCCAAAATCATACCTGACTCCTCCGCAGAAACTCCCTTATTCAAAGCCATTCTGGATGCAATACGAGTTTGTGCCTTCTCCCAGGGCCGCAAGTCCAGTACATGCAGGCTACGATATCGATGTTTAAGCCTTTGTCCTGGATCTCGTTGAGGCTGTTGGAACTATTCACCTCCTGTATCCTGCCTGTGAAGCATGCCAAATGGCATATGCAGACACTGCAGTGTTCTCTGAAGTTCCAGTGGGCACAGCATGAGGGGAATGTCTCTGCTAACGTCCAGATTTCTGAGAGGACTGCAAAAGATCTGTAGTGATGAATGCAATGTTGATACAGCCCCCCTCTCCTTACCTCACATACAGTGGCCAGTGGTGAACATAGGTGCATCACGTTTGGGTTGGAGAGGCCATCTGAAAGAGGTGCAGATCAGTGGAATCTGGTCTCTGGCAGAGGCTCGGCTCCGCATCAACCTTATGGGAGTTGCAGGCCATTCACTTGGTATTGAGCGCCTTCCTGCCCGTGAACAGAAGGAGAGTGGTACAGGTGCTTAAACACCACCGCTAAGAGTTACTGCTACAAGCAGGGCAGGGTAGGGTAATGGGCCCTGTATCAGGAGAAGTTACGCTTCTGGAAGTGGGTTGATCGGGATTTCCACGGTGGCACACCACCATTAAACGCTGGGGCTGACGCCTAATGGATCACGAATGGCAGTTACACTTGAAGGTGGTATGGGATGTTTTCCATAGGGAATCCCGGCTTAGTCTCTTTGCCATCTCCAGGAACATGCAATGTCAGCAATGTTGTGTCCTGGAGTTCCGAAGACTGCTGTCTCTCGGAAACTCATTCTGCCTAGAATGGAGCAGATCAACCTACTGCAAGCCAAACTATCTAAAGTATTGCTTTTTGTGTTAAGCTTTTGCCCAGCAAGCAATGGTTTTTGGCAGTTAAGGGCTACTTATCTGCTCTGTTGGCTTGTTTGCGGTTGCCTTCCTTATTTAAATCACCCATTGTGTTGCCTTTTTGGATGGTTTGCAGCATTGGTTTCCACCTACAGCTTTCATCATGCCTCAGTGGGACTTGAGTTTAGTCTTTGCATTCCTAATGTGTACTTCCTTTGAGTTGCTACACGGCAGTCCTTTGCAGCTCCTCACTCTGAAGATGGTTTTCCTCATTGCCATAACACCGACGTGATGTGTGAGTGTGCAACAAGCACTTTTGCTGCGCACGACAATCTTTCCAGACAAACTGGTGTTAAGAACACAAGCTTCTTTTCTATCAAACGTGGTCACTACTTTTCATATTGGCCAAACGATCACCCTCCTAGCATCCTTTGCTACCCCTCGCGGTTCTCCAAAGGAAAAGATACGGCACTGACTGATTCCAAAAGAGCCCTAAGTTTCTCCATTGATCGCACAAAGGGACATTGTGTCGATAATCAGCTCTTTATTGGATTCACTGGGGTGAAGAAGGGCAAGGCAGTGCAGAAAAGGACCTTCTTGTGCTGGATTATTCTCTGTATTGGAATATTCTCTGTATTAACATATGCTGCACACTGGCAAGAAGCTGTCCCAAAGGGCTACTGGGCTCACTCCACCGGCGCTTAAGCTGCTACCACTGCATTGACACATGGAATGCCTGTCCTGGACAATTGCCAGGTGGCTATGTGGCCTTCAGTTCATACATTCACGAATCACTATCGTCTGGACAACCAGGTCCTTTGAAACACGCACTTTGTCCGCATGGTCCTGCAGGACCTTTTGGTCTGAGCCACCTTACAGACCCATAACTTGGCATGCACTGTTTTGGTATCTATTTACAAGGTGAGTAATCTGCTAATAGAAGTAGCCATTAGAAGAACAAGGTTCTTACCTACAGTAACAGTAGTAGATAGTGTTTCTACCCGTAGGTTCCTCAATGACCCTCCCACCTCCCTGTTCTGTGAACTGGGTTTTTTTTCGATCTAAAAAGGGTCCCAAGTATGGAGATCTGCACACTGGTCCAACCAATCTCCAGCTGGGCTCTTTGTCTAGGGGCTTGGACAGCATAGAAAACTCTGACTTCAGCGCATATAGGTGGCACTTGTATACGGCTCTGCATGTTACTTTCAGAGTGGAACAGCATTGGTGGAGCCACATGATTCCACCTACCAGTGCACAGAGATACTGCTGAAAAGTTTCCAGATCCAGTCTGATGCCTGGGGAGTATTCTCAAGGTGAGGTATTTGTGGTTAGAGCATCCATCAGAAAAAGTCTTACTGAAGGTATATAACTTGCCCTTTTCGTATATCTGTACCGTCACAAAGAGGACTCTGGATCATCTGGTTTAACACCCTGGGTGCCCTGGACGAGCTGGTCTCACCCTTGGCCACGGTTGCCGAGGACGAGACCAGCTCTTCCTGCACTCGGCTCACAGGGGGAGCGCTCCCCCCATGAGCCTCCCACCCATCCAGGGCAGGGATGGAAGGGGAATCGCTTCCCCTTCCACCACCAACCCTCCCCCCCCCGTGACGTCTGATGATGTCAGCGCGCAAATCGTGCGCTGACCTCATTTGAGGTCACCTCCGATTGTGCTGGAAGCTGTACAAAAGCATTTCTCTTCCGATCGGGAGGTGGGGCGCGAGAGGGATCAAAGGCAGGTGTTGCTCCCTAGGGGGGGCAAGCTTTTTAAGGCCATTAGATGCCAGGGATTGTTTAATTTAAAAAAAAAAAAACATTTTGCAGGAGGGGAGCAACCCCTTAGGCCAGGGTCGCTACCCTGGGGGGGGGGGAGGATATTTTTAGGACACTTCTGCCAGTCGGCCTATTTTTATTAGGCCAATCTGTCCCCAAGGGGAGCAGACACCACTAGACACCAGGGATTTTTACTTTTTGCGTCAATTCCACGCAAGGGGAGCGACCCCTTAGGCAAGGGTTGTTCCCCTGGGGGCAAATTTATTTTAGGCCATTTCAGATCTGCCTATTTCTATTAGGTAGATCTGCCCCCAGGTGGGGGACAGAAACCACTTAGGCACCAGGGAATGGTGTGTGTGTGTATGTTTGTGTTTTGTTTGGCAGGGGCAGGCCCTTGGGCAAGGGTCGCTTCCGATGGGGGCACATTACTGTTGGCCTTATCTGCCTCTCCTTGGGGGCAGATCGGCCTATTTTTTAAAGGCCCACCAGAGACCAGGGAAGATTTAAAAAAAAAAAAAAAAGTGGCGGTATGGCCATACCCCAAATAAATGTGGCCAAAGTTGTCATGTCCACCGATGGGCAGATGGGGCAATTACCCCCGATCCAGTCCCCGGGAGGGTGGGTTGGGGTGGGACCAGGATTGGGGGGTAGTAGGGCAGAAAAGCCTACTAGGTGCCAGGGAATTAAAACAAAAATAAAAAAATAGTGGGGCGGTGGCTACCAACCAGTATGGGCATGGTTATGCCCCCATCCAACTGAAAAGTGTAACAGTCTTTCAGCTCTCCACCCGCACACTAAAACATCTTATCCCACTGCAAGGAAGAGGACATTTGATTATTTTGGGTTTTACATTTGGGCCATGAGAGCTTGTCTAACTCTCAAAATCGTCCCACTTGGAATGGTGAGGGCTGCACTTCTTGGACTTTGAAACGCTGCCATGTAGAAAAATCCACGAGACCTAGACACATCTGAAAACTAAACATCTGGGTGAGTCCAGGGTGGTGTTCTTCACATGCATGCCACACCATTATCTTACCCATAATGCCCTGCAAACCTCTAACTTTGCTGGAAATCACACATTTTCCCCAAATTTTGGTGTGGACCTTCTGGAATGCACAAAATTCCTACCACCCAGCATTGTTGCATCTATACCAATACAATTTTTTTTCCAAACTGCCCTTTTGGACACGCTTTGGTTCCCCCTCAATTTCAACATGTTTTTGGCTTTTCCCTGTCATTGGCACTTGGCCCACCTACACAAGTGAGCGATCATTTTTACCAGGAGACTTGGGGGAGCGCTGGGTGGAAGGAAATTTGTGGCTCCTCTCAGATTCCAGAACTTTCTGTCACCGAAATGTGAGGAAAAAGTGTTTTTTTTTGGTGCCAAATGTTGAGGTTTGCAAAGGATTCTGGGTACAGAGCCTGGTGTGAGCCCGACAAGTCACCCCATCTTGGATTCCCCTAGGTGTATAGTTTTCAAAATGCACAGGTTTAGCAGGTTTCCCTAGGTGCCGCCTCAGCTTGGGACCAAAATCCACAGCTAGGCACTTTGCAAAAAACAGCTCAGTTTTCTTTAGGAAAATGTGATGTGTCCGCATTGTATTTTGGGGCACTTCCTGTTGCGGTCACTAGGCCTACCCACACAAGTGAGGTACCATTTTTATCGGGCGACTTGGGGGAACGCTGGGTGGAAGGAAATTTGTGGCTCCTCTCAGATTCCAGAACTTTCTGTCACCGAAATGTGAGGAAAGTGTTTTTTTGGCCAGATTTTGAGGTTTGCAAAGAATTCTGGGTAACAGAACTTGGTGAGAGCCCCACAAGTCACCCCATCTTGGATTCCCCTAAGTGTCTAGTTTTAAAAAATTCACAGGTTTGGTAGGTTTCGCTAGGTGCCGGCTGAGCTAGCGATTAAAATCTACAACTAGGCACTTTCTAAAAAACATGTCAGTTTTCAATGTAGAAATGTGATGTGTCCATGTTGCGTTTCCTGACGCAGGCATTAGGACTACCCACGCAAATGAGGTACCATTTTTATCGGGAGACTTGAGGGAACACTGAATAGCAGAACAAGTGTTATTGCCCTTTGTCTTTGTCTTACATTTGGAAGGAAAAAATGTAGTTTGTGTGTAAAAAACACGTCTATTTGAGAAATGCCCTGTAATTCACATGCTAGTATGGGCACCCAGGAATTCAGAGATGTGTAAATAGCCACTGCTTCTCAACACCATATCTTTTGCCCATTTTGGAAATACAAAGGTTTCCTTGATACCTATTTTTCACTCTTTATATTTGACCAAATTAATTGCTGAATACCAGGTATACAAGGAAAACCCATTGCAAGGTGCAACTCCTTTATTGGTTCAAAGAACCTAGGGTTCTTGATGAACCTACTAGCCATATATATCCCCGCAACCAGAAGAGTCCAGCAGATGTAACGGTACATTACTTTTGAAAATATGACATCGCAGGAAAAAGTTGCATAGTAAAACGTGGAGAAAAATTGCTTTTTTTCCACCTCAATTTCAATATTGTTTTATTTCAACTGTTATTTTCTGTAGGAAAACCTTGCAGGATCTATACAAATGACCCCTTGATGAATACAGAATTTGGTCTACTTTTAAGAAATGTTTAGCTTTCCGGGATCCAGCATTGGTTTCACACCCATTTCTGTCACTAACTAGAAGGAGGCTAATCACACAAAAAATTTTAAAAATGGCGTATGTTCCAGTAAAATGCCAAAATTGTGTTGAAAAAATGTGGTTGTCTGATTCAAGTCTGCCTGTTCCTGAAAGTTGGGGAGATAGTTGTTTTAGCACCGCGAAGGCTTGGTTGGTGCCATTTTCAGGGAAAAAACACAAGCCGCCTTCTGCAGCCCTTTTTCCCTATTTAAAAAAAAAAAAAAATGTTCACTGTATTTTGGCTAATTTCTTTTCTCCTCCAGAGGAACCCACAAAGTCTGGGTACCTCTAGAGTCCCTATGATGTTGGAAAAGACGCACATTTTGCATGGGTAGCTTATGTGAACAAAAAGTTATGATGGCCTAAGAGCGAACAGCCCCAAATAGCGAAAAAAGGTTTGGCAGCGAAGGGGTTAACATGAAGGCAGCTTGCCTACCTGTTTGTAGCATAAGAGAGTAATATTTAGTTTATAGTATACTATCATAACATTGGCATACACATTAAAAGTGGTTTGTGAACATTTTGAGTTACACATTACAGTGCAAAAATATGTTTCTTCTACTTTGCGAGAGGCTAGGTCTACATACTGCTGTGTACTTGGGTGCTCTGCATACACATGACAGTGCGTGAAGCAGCGAGTTGAGGAACCGCTTGCATATGACACCCTACGGATGGAGAGAGGCTTAGCATGCTCCAAACAGTGCTCTAGTAAAAGGCTTGTCTTATGCATAACCGAAAGACCCGACTCTTGGAGTGCATATTGCACTGCTCTGATTGTCGATCCACATGCCACTAAAGACACATTTTAGTAATATCACCAAGGAAGGAACGCAGTAGCTAATGTTATTCAAGAGGGATTTTCATGTAAGTATGGCCTTGTTCATGCAGTCACAGCAATAGGCATAATTTACTTAACATATACTGTTGCTAAACAAAGTGTATGGTTTTTGATGAAGCCCAGAAAGCCCCGTTATCAGATATCTTTATCTTAAGAACACCTGGTAGTTTAAGGGATCTTAGGACTGCCTGTGGAATCCCATTAGCTGTAGTTTTTACTCAATGAGTGAACTCTGGACTTTATATGGGTGTGTTTGAAGGGGGGGGGGCTATGGATTTTACACGTTTGCCCAAAAGTGCATGCCAGCGAGCTCAGGAATGCATACGTGTATGCTCCACATCCGTCCACTAGACGATGCACCTGGTGTGCTTAGAAGAGATTACATGTGTCCAGTAGTTAATGCACCTGGTCTGCTCAGGAATATACATATGTGTGCTTCACCTCAGTCCAGAAGGTGATGCAGCCACTGTGCTCTGGAATGCATGTGTGTGTACCACCTCTGTCTAGATGATGCCCCTGTTGTGCTCAGGACTGCCTACATGGGTACTCCACCTCTGTCTGATGGATAATGCACCTGGTGTGATCTGGAGTGCGTACATGTGTGCTCCATCGCTCTTCAGCAGATGATGCACCTGATGTGCTCAGAAGAACTGTCTTTCATTCTCCCCATCTGTCTTGGCATTGTCTGCAACCCCCGGCAGAACTAAATTGTTTCTTGTTTTTTTTTTTTTTAAAAGCCTTGACCTAAAACGCGTTTGCTGTCCCCTAGTGTGACATCATGCCTAACTGTCTTTCTATCCATTATTACCAGTTGTCCCAGCACAGTTCTTGTTTTTACACTTTTTGAGAAGATGCAGACATCGGCTTCAGTTGGCATTTCACATTTTAGGTAAACCATCGAATCTTGAGAAAGTATAATTTCTATTTCACATCATTGTACAAGTGCCTCTCAGAGAGTGCCACGTGATCTTTTGGCATTGAAAGTGCGTGCATCAATGCATTGCTCCTGCTGCAGCATCAACCCTAACAATGATTAGTGGCAAATATATTTTTAATGTTAATCACACTAGAGGTTTGGTAAACGCTTTGTCAAATACATTTTGTCAAAGATGGAAATCAAAACAAAGGAGCAATTGCTTCCTAGGTATGTGTGGTTGGATGAAAGCACTGAGTAATGTCCACAGTCTCTGTGAATGGCTTTGAATGAAAACCACAGCACAAGCTGGTAGTAGAACCTAATGAGGGCACAACATCTTTAGTCCATGCACCCAATAAAGGACACATTGCCTTTTGGGATTTTCTTTTGTGTAAACTCTTTTATAATTTGATCTTTAGGAAAACCAAATATACATGTTTCAATCAGACGGAAGACCCCTGTGAGTCCCTGACTTAGATGCAAATGTTAAATTTACATCACATGATTTTCTAACGTGTGAATTCAGCAATGTAACCTCACTGTGGTGGGCGGAGGGGTGTATTTAGACATACAGTCACAGCAAACACAATCACTAAATGTTTAGTGATACTTTCCTTTCTACATGAAACCATTTTAGTAGCTAGGCCATTAGTATCAGACTGAACTATAATGCTTTTTTGTGGTTGTGGTCGGGTTCACTGACACTAAGATTGTCACCTTTAAATTCCTCAGTGTTGTAAATTGTACGATGGGCACAGTGTGGTAATTCTCCAAATGTATTTTGTTAGTATGCAAAAGCAGACCAGATTTTTAAAGTCACCCTGCTGCATTTACAAGACCTTTAATTTTCCCCTCCTCTTCAACCACTCAACTGCCCTGCTCCTCCAGCTTCATCTTCACATCCATCATTGACTGCTCACTCAGAACACTTTCTGGTGCAATGCTTCCAGAGAGGACATCAGAGCTAACTCACTTTGTTCACCTTTCTCTTCCTCCCAGTCCTAGTTTTTAGTTGGTTTCTAAGCCCTTTCTTCTCATAGGCCAGAGAAGCACTATGCTGTGGTAGCAAAAGCTGGATGGAGAGCGCACTCCGATCCTGTAGTCAGACCAGGATTGCCACACTGAATCAATTGAGGAACAAATGTAGTGGTTCTTTTTCTCATATACCTTCCTGGGCTGGAACTAATGTAATGGGTCTTATTCTCCTGTAAGTTCAAAGCTTGTCCCAGATCCCCAGTTGTGGTGCACCTGATGAAATTAACCCCCCCCCCTTACCTAGGCAAGCGGCTCCACAGTTATGGCTGTGTTGCCAGTGCATATCCTTCTGCTCGACTTCCCCCTCCAGGAACCCTTGATTACTACTTAATTATTTCACCCAACTTCTTAATCCCACATAGACCTTGACAGGCTATCTTGTGTGCTAGGATGCAGGATATGCAGTATGCACATCAATCTTACCCTCCTTCTTCTTGAAATAGTAATAGGTTCTATCCCCAAGAACTAAAAATCTGCCTATGGCACTGCGGCCATACGACTTGACTCCCATCAGGCAGTTTGTCCTTTTGGACTTTTCTTAAGACTGACTCAGCAGTTACCACATCATTGTTGGGTGTGGAATCTTCAATTGTAGAGAAGCATTTTGACACAGAAAACACCTCACTCAGGACTGTTTGTATCTAAGCCTTAAGATACAAAATATGAGACTCCTACAAACGTTTTATTGTAAATTGTAACATTCCAGCCCAGTCAACTGGTGGTTATTGCTGCATTAGACAAAGGAAATGGTCCTGTTGCTCTTCTCTTTACTAACTTGGATAAAGTACTTTGGAGACACCAGGCAACATATTGCACAGGATTTCTTCTCTATCCTTGCAGCTAATTAATGGAGGATGTTTTCCAGGTACAACCAGGTACAACCTTGAGGACAGGGATCACATTTTCAGGTTGCAAATTACTTTCCCTAGGGAGCAGAGGAAATACTTGTTTGACTTCCTGAAGTAAAGGAACCTCCTGTTCAGCAGTCGCAGATTAATATGGGATGTACACCGCTGCTAGGGCTGTGTTAGGCTTAGTTTGCATGCATACACATTTTTGGATATGTATTTCTTACTGTAATATAAGGGGATCCAGAACAAGTCTGATATATAGAAAACTCTGTTCTCACACTTCATTGAGGAAATGCTGATAAAATCTAAGCAAGGTGAATTCACTGCAAAAACCTTAATTATCTCTTCCACTGTTGAACAGGGATCTTGTTTCTTATTCGTTCAGAGCTTTTGAAGCTAGACAGACTTCAAAAGGAAACAATCAATCTCTGCTTGAAATTCTACAACCACATGAGACTACATCCAGAAGTCAGTTTGGAAAATGCTCATTTTAGGAGCAGACATCCTCAGTATTGGGGAAGGAGGGATATGAATTGGGAAGGGAGAGGGAAAAAATTGAATACTTTATTCCTTTTAATGCAAGTTGACCTTCCTCCCACAAGTACATTAGGTGTTGAAAATGGAAGTGGTGCACTTGGGGGACTGTGGGGATGTACGCTTTTATATCTTCACTAATGTGGGAACATTGACAATAGTTGAAGTTTCTCATAGTGGTCAGCACGGTTGTTACCAATTGCTAGTATACAGATTGAATCTGTTTTGAAAGTGCTTATGAGGTAGCGATCGTTCATCTTCGACTGCAAGGGTTTGCATCTTTATCTTGACTTGAACAACTGACTGAGACAAGTCTCAGTCAAGCATCTGCAGAGTTTTCATCAGAATTACATCTGAACTGATAACTTGTCGATGGACCACTCTTTCTGTATCTCTCTGTCCCCTGCAAAGGGTTTTAGAGCTCCTTTTGCCAGAAGTTGAGGTATGAACATTCCTTCAGTGGTGGACTGAGTAGAAGATCTTTTTCAAAAGTTCCTTTCTGACCCGTTATATGAGCAGCTACCCGATTAGTCACAGTGTGGATGTGGAACTTCTCACACAGATTTTTCATCAACTCAGGAAATTGTGTTTATAGCAATCATTTTGAGCTGAAGACCAATATTCTTAACCTCACACCGATTCTTCCATGTATTCAGATTTAGGCCCTCATTCCAACCCTGGCGGTCTATGACCGCCAGGGTGGAGGTCGCCGGAAGCACCGCCAACAGGCTGGCCGTGCTTCATATGGCATTCCGACCGCGGCCGTAAAGCCGCGGTCGCCCAGCCGGGTCCGGCGGTTTCCCGCCGGATTACCCCCGGCTGGGGGAATCCTCCATGGCTGCAAGCAGTGCCGCCATGGGGATTCCGACCCCCTTCCCGCCAGCCTGTTTCTGGCGGTTTTCACCGCCAGAAACAGGATGTCGGGAACGGGTGTCGTGGGGCCCCTGCACTGCCCATGCCACTGGCATGGGCAGTGCAGGGGGCCCCCTAACAGGGCCCCAGCATGATTTTCACTGTCTGCATAGCAGACAGTGAAAATCGCGACGGGTGCAACTGCACCCGTCGCACCCCTGCAACACCGCCGGCTCCATTCGGAGCCGGCTTCAATGTTGCAGGGCCTTTCCCGCTGGGCCGGCGGGCGCTCCCTTGGCGGGCGCCCGCCAGCCCAGTGGGAAAGTCTGAATGGCCTCCGCGGTCTTTTGACCGCGGAGTGGCCAAGTGGCGGTTCCCGCTTGGCGGGCGGCGCCCGCCAATGTTGGAATGACCCCCTTAATGTTTTTGAGATCCCAATACTCAACACTGCTGAGGTTTTTTTTTTTTACAAAACAAATAGTTACTTAATCACTGTGTTATTTTACAAACCAGTTGTAAGACCTTTCTCCCCAGAAGATCATTATTTTACTGCTTTGCGCCTCAAGAGTAAAGAGAACCAGATACTCTTTTCATGCTCTTTCATTCCCCCACAATTTTTTAACAAAGTCATTTTGACAGTTTAATAGACCTCGAGTTTTCCTCAGAAAGACTTATTTGCTAGACAGGCCATCTCACTGCGTTGTGACTCATGAGTCTGCCTGGTGTCTGGGGTAAGCTTCCGATTAGATGAGGTGGAGAAGTTGCCATATCTATTCCGTCTCATTCCCCATAACCTGAACCCCTTGGACATTAAAGAGGTCCAGCGATTCTAAAAACACCATGCTGTTGATACCTGACTTTTATTTTGCCAGACTTGGGGCCAGATGTAGGTAGGTGGCAAATTGCGAGTTGCAATTTGCGAGTCCTTCCGACTCGAAAATTGCAACTCGCAATTTGCTATGCAGAAAGGTGTCTCAGACACCTTCTGCGACTCGCAATGGGGTCGCAAAGACCCACCTCATTAATATTAATGAGGTGGGTCGCAGTTTGCGACCCCATTGCGAGTCTGGGCAATCACGGGGATGGTGGCCTCCTGGAGACAGCAGACCACCATGTCCGTGACTGCTTTTAAATAAAGCAGTTTTTTTTTCTATCTGCAGCCCGTTTTCCTTAAAGGAAAACGAGCTGCACTTAGAAAAAAAATACCGAAACCTTTTGTTTCGTTTTTTTTCAGAGCAGGCAGTGGTGCCTGCTCTGGAAAAATATTTTTGTGAGCATTCACAAAGGGGAAGGGGTCTCATGGGGACCCCTTCCCGTTTGCGAATGAGTTACCATCCACTTCAAGTGGATGGTAACTGCGACTTACATCGCGTTGCGAGTCGCAAATAGGAAGGGGACACCCCTTCCTATTTGCGAGTCGGAAACGCATTTTGCGAGTCGGTTCTGACTCGCAAAATGCGTTTCTGCATAGCGTGAGGGCTTTTGCGCCTCGCAAACGGCGTTTTTTCCCCGTTTGCGAGGCGCAAAAGCCTTGCTACATCTGGCCCTTGGTGTTTTGGATTACCTGCCTATCTCGTGTTTTCTGATGCTTCCTCTGGTTTCAGATCTGTTACTAGAGGGGGAAGAGCGAAGCGAGGGAACAGTTTCTTCTTCCCTTTCCCCCCCATAACCAGACTTTGGAGCCTGGCTCCTGAAGTACTAATTGGTGTACTTCTCTGATAACAATGTTGCTATTATCCATGCTTCTGAAAAGGATTCTGCAAGAAAAAAGAGCATGGCTCGGCTTTTGCTACTAAGTTCATGAGATTGCAAACTCAATTGAAGGTATTTCTAAAGGCTGTATTTTCATTCATTACTCTTTTGGCTTACAATGGAATTTTTATAAGCACTCCCTTTCATTTCAGCCATGGCAGTCCATCTCAATAGACTGGGTGGTAGGTTTGCATAGAAGAGTGAAGTGGCAAAAAGCAGCGAAAAGGCATTTTGATGCCTACCTCCAGTTACATCCTCCTATTCTAGAAAAAGCTCCACACACGGTGCAACTTTGTTGTTCAAGCCTTTCCGACGTATAGGTAATTTCATCCTATTTTTTTTTTTACTAGTTTGTTAATTTTGGAGATGACCTTATAGTGCTGATCACCTCTGCCTGAGACATTGGCAGGCTTAAGGCAATGTACTGAATGCACTTGTCTTTTAGTCCAAACTATTGACGAAGGTTTATCGGTATAGAATAGATTTGCTTGTATTTCAACATATACCCATTGAATGCTCGGCTAGGGAAACAATGTTCACTCTTTGTTTCCAATAATGCTATCAAGGCTCTGATCATGACATGAGTGAGGTCCACCAGCACGAAAACAACTGTTGCCCGAGAGACAGTCTCCTACATTTTGAAATACTATACTTGGGCCACTTTTGCCCATTTCTGTAAAAATTACTATTTAGATGTATCTATGCAGTATTTATATAGCACACAGCTTCTTTCAAACATTACGCCTTTTTTTTGGCCTGAAATTTCTACTCAGCATTTTGTCACATAGCTCTGTCCCATATACTATCTAGCCCAGCCATCATTTTCGGTTGTGATATTGGATTCCAAACTAGTTGAGATGGAGGGAGAGCATGACCGTGGGGTAAGGGAAAATGATTCCCCTACACTACGTTTGCTCTGTCCCACACAGTACTTCTCTCAGGGAATATGTTGTGCTGCAACCTTGAGGTCTACAGATAGCGAGCAAGGATAACTATTTCATGAGTTATTTCTCCACTTTTACTTCTACGCTGTCGTTGGTTTGCTGTCTCTTAGTGTTAGGTTGTGGATGGTGCACATTGATTGTGCACAAGACTGCATGTGAGTATACTTTATCTTTGGTTTGTGGATGGTGCACATAGTTGAGTGTTTACGACCTTGGAGCTGTAAGATGCAGGTTTCACTGCGTTTATTTCAGATTTCTATAAATGTGCTATATATGTGTGCCCCTCCTCCATTTCAGAGCTGTAAGTTGAGTAGTCTGTGATTTCTCAAACAGCATGATCTGGAGCCTTTGCCATATTGAAAGAATGAGGTTGTTGTGTCTAGATTTGCCACACAATAAGACTTAACAATGCCACATAATAAGACTTTACAAACATCATAGTGCTGAACATACTGGTAGCTGTCCCTTTACGTTTTTGATCATGGTCTTCTAAACCAGATGAGGTCGTTTTGGTGAATATTTTGAGCACCCACACAGGCTGTATAATGAGTCTTAGGACTGTGTAGAAAATGCCCTGTACTCCACAGGTCGTATGTCACCACATACTATGGAACGACATTGGACGTCATGACATCATTGCCCCTATGCTGGAAGTACCATTACATCCCAAATTTGGTGGATTTTTTTATTTTATTTTTTTGCCATATTTAACCCCTCATAACATAATTTTCAAGCAAAAGAAAAAACGACTTGAATTTTCTGCATGTCTAGGCCCAGCCTGTATTTAAGAAATTGATAGTCATGTTTTGAGTTTGTTACAGGGCCACTTGCTCTAAGGCCTTAGTAAGGTACAGCAGGTTTGAAATCAGGTGAAGGCTACCTTGGAAATCTGTTTGAGGAATCTCTCAAGGACCAGCCTTAGAGAACCTGAGGTGAGACTAACAGTTTAGCAGTAAAATATTAGACTTGGTCACTTGAAATAGTGAATGTGTATTTTCCACCTATTAGCTGGGTTCAAGTTAAGCCAGGAGTTCGGTTGCTCAAGGAGCATATCCAGAAGAGAAGAACTGGAGATCAGTGGAAATCTACAATTGGATCCGTGGATGGCTGCCTTTTCGAGTTTTGTAATACCTTTCTACTAATATTTGGCAATTTCAACACCAATCCGCATCCTATCGTAGGGAAAGAATTACTATTAGAAGAAGATAACGTCTGGAATATTCCGATCTCCCCCATTGAACGATGCTGAGGTTCAAACAAAGGAGAACTAATTTTTGAAGCCCTAATTGAAGGTGGGATTGGTAAATTAAATGGAAGAACTAAATCAGATAAAGTATCAAAATCTACCTTCCAAGTTGGAAAAAGGCTAAGTATCATTGACTACATGGCAATAAACATTGAAGCTTGGTATTATATCATAGATAATGAAGTAGTGGATAGGATCGAAAGTGATCATGATCCACTGTTAATGGAGATGGTCCATCCTAACACGGGCTCATGGAAAGTTACTCCTTCATATAAATGAAATTGCCCAACAATAGCCTTGAGACCAAATTAGAAAAATATTGCAATGGCAGCCTAGTGCGAACCTTACATTGGCATCCCTAGTGAAATCTAGATGTCATCATTCTCCACGATTTTAGACCTGTCTGGCAATGAGGTTTAACCCTCTTCCTGCAAATATTTTACAATCTTCTAGTACAAACATCGAAGGAAAGAGCTAAGAATGTCAAAAACATTCCAACGGCCACTCAAGGGTGGTTTGAAGATGAGTGCCTAAAATTAAACAAGCATTTTCAATGCAACGGGTCTCGCATTTGCTTGGGTTATAGCTATTAGCGTTGTAAACTCCTAACCAGAATTTTCTTGCCACACAAATTAAAAGAAAAAAAACACAGCGCGATCGCACTATGTGAAATACAGCGCGATCCTGCTGAAACTGAAAACGGAAAAACCAAGTGCGATTGCGCTATGTAAACCACAGCGCGATCGCGCTGCGTGGAAAATAAACAGATAAAGTAGTCCGAAAACCATGTTGAAAACATCAAGCCTCGTATGTTTTTAGTAGTTTAACGATGCTGTGTAGGTGGGCTAAACACCGGAAAAGGCATGACCAATGCATGCCTTTCACAAATGAAAGCAAGCGGATTTTAAAAGGCAAGCCCACGAACCAATGAAAGTGAGTGACGTGACATGGGCATGGTTGGAAGCCCAAAGAGAGATTACTGCAGGGACAGAGCGCTTTGTGCTCCCCCCTAAAAAGGCACTATCACAAGCATTAAAGAATTGGCACTCGAGCAATATCAATGAGCAACAATTCTTAGTTTGTAGGCAACAATACAAGAATTTATTAAGTTACAAAAAGAAGACTTTTCCACATAATCTCTCTGGGGAGACCTCCTTGATGCAATTTCGGCAGTAAATTAAAAAACGTTTGGGAAGTAATTAGGTGGGGATGTGAAGGACCCCAAAAAAATTTGGTATTTAACATCAACCTTCAACTTTGGGTAGATCATTTCTCCGCTCTGTACCGAGAAGAGGATAAGATTACACCTGAAAGTATTAATGATCTAAAAGGTCACAAGCAACTGTTAGAAGGTAGTTACCACAACTCAAGCGAGATAATGCTGCTACTTGAGAACTGTGTGGTAATGACCCAGTGGCCCAAGTTGCCTGAAAATGAAACAACGGCTCAATCAGTTACCAATAGCACTGCTCTGATTAAATCCGAACAAACGTCTATGTTACACCCTGTGGTAAGATGTTAGTGCAAGAATTTCATGAGAAAGAAATTGTGCAAGCCATTCTCTCACAAAAAACGCACATGGCTGCAGGCCCAGATAGAATTTGTTCGGATGTCTATAGTAATCATTTAGCCCTATGGCTACTAGTTTTAACTCGCTTATATAATAGCGTTTGGTCCTTAGAAGAAATCTTGCCCTCATGGAGAAAATCAATAATTGTTACAATACATAAAAAGGAGCCACAGAGATGGTGTGCAACTATATGCCAATTTCACTGCTTGACAGTGTCGGAAATATTTTGCCAAATTGATACAATCTTGGCTAGATCGGTGGATAGAAGAAGGAGATTTTCTATCGCCAAATCAATCTGGTTTTAGGAGGGGCCAAAGCACAATAGGTCAACTCTCTGAAAATGATCTGTTCCAAATATGTCTTCTTAAAAAATTCCCCGCTGTATTTGGTATTTGTCGATCTTCAAACAGCATTTGACCGTGTGGATCACTAAATATTATGGCAACTTCTGACGGAAATGGGTATCACAGGAAATACTCTAAGGTTTTTAATTTTACTACACTCAGGAAACACCACAAGGATCAGATACAGCACGAGAAATGACTACACAGCAGAGATTCCAGTCCAGTGAGGTGTTAAACAAGGGTGTGTTCTAGCTCCAATTCTATTTAACTGTTATATAAATGAAGTGGGTCAAAAACTAAAGAAATTAAACCTCGATGCGCTGTAATTAGCTAATGAACGTATACCTATTTTGCTCTTCGCAGATGATGCCGTATTACTGGCAAGAACAGAGATATCGATGCATCGTCTATTAAAGGGCTTTGAGTCTTTTTGTGAATCAAGGAATTTGACGATCAATGCAAGTAAAACAAAATTTATGATTCTCAACCAAAAACAGAAGTTGCAAGCTACTTTCAGGCTACTAAAATGTCTTTTGACCAAGCAGCGACCTAATGCTACTTGGGATGCAGGGTGGATGATACATTGGCTTGAAACCCACAGGTATACAAAAGCAATATCTCCTTGGCCCAAAAAGCCAGTGCAGTACTTAGATTTGTAAAATCCACGGGGAACCATTCTGTGAGATCCGCACTGTTTGTGTACAAAATGAAAGCAAGGGTTGCTGCATTGTATGTTGCGGAGATCTTAGGATTTAAAAAGATACCAGCAACACAAATAATTGAAAACAAATGTATATGACGACTGGTCTGTCTAGGTCGTGGTACACCTATGGATGCAATAAGAACAGATTTGCAAATGGAAAAAATCGAAGATTATATGGCATTGGCTCCAGTAAGACACTGGATTAGTATTTGGTCCAAGGAGGAATTGAATCGTACTAAGCTGCAATGATAGACATCATGAACTTACAAAAGCATCAAAAGTTGTCTTGGTTCTATCACTTTTCAACTACTTTGGCCGCTATAGGCCTAGAAGAACTATGGTTCCACCCAGAAAAAAATCACAAAACTTAGCCTTGCTGCAGTCATAAAGGCATATTGGGATCATAAGATTCTGAGGATTTGTAATTCATCTAGTCCCTTGTCAAAGCGCTACTTTTTACTCAACCAAGAACTTAAACCAGCTACCTTCTTGGAAAGTATCTATCTTGAAGAAAACAGATCTCTTTATCTTACGTTTTGTATGGGCACGTTACCGGTGATCTCAGTGATCAAAAAGTGGCATCCAGCTCCATCAGGGAGATCTGACCCCTCCCCCTTCGGTGGTTAAGAAACATTAGTTCAGTTTCTTTTATTATGTCATTTTACGATCCAACTTTGAAAACTGTATCTAGGACCACTTTTTAAAAAACATTGTGTTAGGAAATGTAAGGAAGCTGAAGCGCTGTGCATGTGCTCGGATGAAAAAGACATTGTGATGACTGTTTCAGCATATATCTTGGATGCATGGAAATTAAGATCATCATTTCATTTAAAGTTCTCAGCATCCTAATAACTGTAATGTTAATTTTGGGCTTTCTAATCAAACGGTCCTACATGATCAGTTCTAGGACAATTACATCTAATTTAAGCCTTATTATACTTGTATTGAGCCGACTAGTACATTATGTGATAGTCAGTGTGTGATCAGTTAGCCATTGTTGCAAAACATACACATGACTATTTTAGGCGTTCTTAGCTCTGTGTGATGGCATATATGAATGAACTGATCATTAATTATAGTTTTAATTGACAAGTTTATATTTTAACATGCAACTTTTAATGTATTATGAAGTGATGCTTTTTTACTTGTAATTGTGAATTTGTTGTGGCCGGGTAAGCTGACAACAACAATTCTGGAATGAATCTGGTTTAGCAGTTTGAGACAGACATTATGCTGAAAGATTACAGCTGTGATATGAACGTTGTTTCTAGGAGTTGCATAATTTTCACTGGCCTTTTCTTCCTACCTAAATGATGACCCTTTTACTTACGTTATCTGTTCTGCCTTGAACAGACAGTCCACGTCATTTACATGGGCATTGCCACTCCTTTCCTAGGTATTTGCTTTGCTCCTTCCCCCCAGGTCAGTGGCCTGCTCCTCCACCCCTTCTCCCCCAAGGGTCCATGATAACGCCATCTTCTCCTGTGCTGCTAGAGCACGGCTTCTCACCTCTGGTGAAATGGGCGAAGGACTACTGCTCCCCAGCTGCATTACCTGCTGTCTCCTCGAAGATGGATGTGCATGGTCTGCTTCCTCCAACCACAGGTCATGTATCTTATTTCCCCCCCTTCCCACACCACCAAGATACGGCTTAAACCTCCCTATCTACATGGCCTGCTGCTTTTACAACCCTCTACCCTCCTCTTCATAGCTTGACTAGGTGCATGGCTAGCTCGATCTCTCTGATCTGCCTTTCCCTGGACGAAGCGGTCCCTCTGCTACATTAATTCCCAACCACGTGCCCAGCTTGCTTCTCTTGCTCACCTCATCTCTGGACACATGATTTCTCTCTACACTAGCAGAGGTGGGTGCTGGTTTGCGCCCTATTCACTCTCCTTCATTCCATGTCCGTTAACAAGGGCTGGCCCCAGACCTCTTCTCACTCAGTCGTGCCTGTCTTTCTCTCCAACAGATCGTATTTTGCTGCCATTCTCTTCCTGTCTTCCTTCCTCTCATACCGCCTTCAGTTTCATTCTACCTATATTTTCTCCCCAACTTATTTTTAGCGTTTGCCTGCACAGTACGTTCCCTCCCTTGTATTCATTCACACTTTTGCCCTTCTATTTCCCCTATTTCTGTCTTCTTACTCGTTCCCATCTGAACTTTCATTTCACTCTCCTAGTAAAACGTTCATCTTATTCTGTTCACCCTTCATCATGTCATGCCCTTTCTCCCGCCATCTTCTTTCCTACTGAGCCCCTCCGACTCAATCCCTTTACTTGCCTTGCAATTGAGTTTTTAGTTCTACTTTTCTTGTGCCCTTGTTTTTTCCGTTTTTCTTTCCCTGCTTTCGCTTCCCTATTTCTCTTAGTTTTGAAGTTGAACCATTTTCCTGCTCTATCTGATTCTTTTCTTTTTGACTGGTCCGTCTTTTCCCTCTAGGTCCGTCTTTCTATTCTCCAGCACATCTCCCCTCTCCTGCTCTTCTCCTGTTGGCCCTTTATTTTTGTATCGCACTTTACCCAGAACCTTTCCCATCTTCCCTGGTCGGAACCTCTCCATCCACCTTCTGGAAGGATGCTTTCTCTTCTCCCGGTCTCGCCGTCGCTTTCCCTACCACCCTTGTCTCTCCAGTTCTCGCCTGCGCGTCTCTCTCTCTCTCTCTCTTTCTCTCTCTTTCTCTGTCTCTCTCTCTCGCTACCTCTGACTGAGGCGGCCTCCCTGGCCCAGTGGTCACGAGGGAGCTGTCTATTGGCTGCCTGTGTTTGCATGAACAATCCTTATTCCCCGAGCATGCTCCGTCTATTTATAGCGGGCTCCTCCCCCGGTTCTATTTCAGTCTTGCTGGGCCTTGCAGGCTGGTTGTTTGGCAGTGACAGGGAGAGCCCTGGATGCCGGGCTGTACGCGCTTGTGTCTGGTGGTGAAGTCCCTCGGTGGGGGCCCTCGCAGTGGCGCTTGAGGAGTGCTCTCTGTCACCCGCCCCCCCCCCCCCAATCATGCCACACACACATCCCAGGCCCTCGCCGGTGGGAGGGACGGTGCCCATGTAGATCCACCCACGGTGTCGCAGGATCCTGCCGTGGCTCTCTGTCTGCATATAGTTGGACTACTCGCCAGAGCAGCTCAGTCATGTCCCCCCTTGCTCGCATACGCCATGGACCTTTCTTGCCTTCCAGCCTTTCCAGATGTTGGGGACCCCAGTGTTCTTCCTGAAATCGATTCGTTTCGTTCCTGGTCAGGAAGTTAGAGTTTTGATTTGTTCACCTCTCAGTCCATAACACTGGATGCCCATTGTGTGTGTGTGTGCGTTCTCAGTTTGTAGCTGATTGCGTTTTTCCTGGACCGGGGCCTACCCAACCTAGGTGATACTTCTTGCTGGACCATGGGCTGCCTTGCCTGATAGGCCCTTCTCCATGGTTTGATCTGTCTGCCATTTACATGAGAAGCACTGAAGCTTTGAGGTGCTGGGTCTGAGTACCTGGATGTGAAGTGAGACTGACTGGGTAGAAAAGGTGGACAGGCCTGCTGCCCACTCTTCAGTGGCAATTGGGAACCCATTTGGCATGCTGTTAATGCCCAAGGCAACGGGGCTGGCCGAAATGCTTCAGACTATTTACGAGAGTGAATCCTATTTCTCCTCAGATGGGGTTTCGGGACGGGAGCAGCAGCTGGAACTGTTATCGCGGTCTCAGGTTCACACCCTGCCAGTGACAGGTAAGAAAGCACTCTTTGCCATACTTTGGTATATGGTTGTTATTGCTCACAGTCAGTAATCGGAAGATAGTGCCTGTAGGAATGGCAGTTGTCTAGCTTTTTGTGAGGTGTTCGCACACATCTGCACTACACCTTAAGCCTGACGTATGTTACTTGCCTACTCATCACTTACTTTGTCTACTGCTAAAATAATACATAGCTTAGATATTGCAGCTCAAACCTGCGCCTCCCTTGCTATTTCAGGAGTATCACCTAATAATACTATTCCAATGACTTAGATTTCTGGTGTTCCTTTTTCTGTCCTGCAGTTCCAGCACTGACACCAACATGACTCTCAGTGCACTGGAAGTCAGACCAGTAATTCCCCACTCATTGAACTTTGAATACCCAGCTCTCCTTGTGCATCTCAGTTTGATATACAAGGTTCTTATGTGTTTCTCTTTTTCTCTCTCAACCCTAATTTTCTTATACACTGCTCTGTTTTGCTGGTGCTGAAACTCCACATGTTGGTCACAGTCCAATCCTTCTGGCCCGCTCCATGTATTTGAGAGGCTCTACCCATCACATCCAAACGAGCTTCTAATAGAACGGAGTCCTCAAAGGATCTGCCAGCGGAGCTTCAGATCCAGGATTGAGGCAGTTGGAAGACTAATTCCTGCCCAGAAGCTCCTTTGCCTTCCACAGTAGGACACAGTTTTGGCCAGAAGCTCCCTTGTCTTCCTCTGTAGGACACAGTCTTGACCAGAATCTCCCTTGGCTTCCACTGTTGTGTACTCTCTTGGCCAGTAGGACACGATCTGGACCTAAAGTTCCCTTGGATTCCATTGTAGGAGCCAGGACACAGCTATACTTAAATCATAGTCATGACCTGCAAAATCTCCAGCTGTTCCCTTACTGATGCCCTTAGCACATACAGCAGGCCATGTCTGGTTTTACTGGCAGCTGCTTCCACTGCAGTGTGTCACTATTTTTTCAATACTGCTTTGCATTGTTCTTTTGCGCCAGTAGTCCATTGAAATACTGGTAGTGTAGTATCTTCGAAAGTGGGCCTTGACCACGTGTTGTGACTTCTATTATTAAAATATTTTGCTTGGTAGTTGACCCTGCCATTCGTGTCAGTCAGTTGCATCTAGCCAGTGCCTTAGTGAGAATTTGCAGATTGCACAGTTCACGTTTATTGGGGCACTTCGGATGTGCAAGTTCGAAGGTCAGCCTCGGTGTGGTTAGTATTCAGTGAATGGCTGTCGTCTCTGGGCTTGTGGTGTGCATTTATACATGAATCTGTGCATTGGAATTCGTTTAGTGGAAACCTAGCTGGGCAGTCATGGCTTACTGCATTCATGTACATCGATTTAGACGTATACATGTGTTAAGCTATTTACAAATTGTTAGGATTTAAACATATCTACAGTTTTAGGCAGAGAGAGATTAAGGCCCTCTTTACATCAGGAGCCCGGGTAACTGTTGTTACCTCACATTTCTCAATTATGAGTTTTGCGATAAATATAGACAGGTTCAAACCTACTGATATGGGGGGTGCAATGTCTTGATTTGTACCGGAACATGAGGATTTTGTTTTAATTAGCACCGCAGTTTGCATGTTATTCCTCCCATAAAACTAGTAACGGGTGCTGTTTTTCACAGCAAATGAATTCTGACTCTGCCGAGTCGGATTTTATCAGGTGTGATAGATTTCACAACATTTACCAGGCAGCTCGTCATAAAGACCCATGTAATTTGACCAGGATCACAAGATTTTCAGTGCAGCGGAGCCAGGATTAGAACCTTTCCCTCTGGTGCCAAAGTTGGCAGATTACTTGCTAATGGTCTTCCTCTTGATGCATCAGATTGGCTTATTTAACTCCTAACTACTCGTTGACTTTGCCGGACTGAGAGAGGTTGCCCAAAGGCCTGAAGAGGGCGAGCTCCTGTATTCATAGGTCATGCGTGAAAGTGACGTCTCAGAAGTTATCGTACACCGGTTTGGCTGCACCCTCTGAACACCGGGGGCGTTATTTTGTTTCTTCCTGCGTCTACGTGTATGTATGACGCTTCCTGGCGCTCTGTCGCAAGTTGTCTCACTGTAATCGATGATAGATCTTTCTGTCCATGCTCACTTGTATAGCACGCGCATGAAAGACCCAGCTCGCTCGTAAAACTCCCAGCTCGCTCCTAACATAACTGTTATTGGTGGGCATGAAGAGAAGCGACTGTCGCGTTAATACCACAGTGCGTCAAGTGGGAGGAGAGCCAAAGGCTTCCTTTTCTGCAGATGGTACTGCATTTCAGAATTTAAAGCCGAATATTCATTCGTTGTTCGTCGTGTGAGAATTCTGGTGCACACCACAGTGTCGGGGATTCTGGAGCATGTTTGCGTTTCAGAATGTGGCCTCTTTCCGGCCTGTTGAGGTGCCCTGTTCTGCTCTGTGCCGTGGTGAGGCGCACAGGCGTGTTTAGACTGAAGCCCAGGTGCGGTTGTGTAATACCCCACGACCCCTACTGGCCGAAGAGCCCCCTCCTCGACCCCCCCTCCCCACCCATCTTTATTCGCCTCCTCCCCCACTCCAGCTCTCCTCTTCAGAGTCTGGATGCGCCGCGCCCTCTGGCCCCAGACGGTAGCAGCAGGCTTTCCAGACGTGCGCGCTGTCCGTATTAATATCGTCTCCGCGGCTATTTCGGTACCCGAGTCCCGGCTCGGCCTTTCGCTTAATTCAGCTCTGTTGGCATGAAATTGGCGGGCGCCTCTTCCGGGTGCCAGTGACTAAGAATACTGCCCGACTATTTTTGGAAGTGGCTGCTCAAAACACTTTAATATTGTCACCTGGGTAGTAACAGGATCTTGCAAAACACTACCGCAGTCTGTCCCGCAGCGCACCAATCTCCCTTCATCCCCAGCATTTCATTACAAACAAACTGGAGTTAACTCTACCACGTGTTTTACATCACCTCCACCCCTTCTATTTATTGCTCAGACCTTCCATTTGTTCCCCCCCTCCCACCATCTTTCTCAGGCTTTCCTCTTCCCACTCGTAGGTAGGTGAGTTTACTGTATGTATTAGCATTACAATATATGCTATAGTTTCTAAAATAAGAGATTAAATACCCATAAATTAATCACTTTTGATACATATTATAAACAATTGATCATTAAAAACAAGAAGCACATAAAATAGTTCAAGAGAAATACATCAGGCTACTTAAGCAAAGCCTCAGAATTTAATTAAAGCACTAATAACAGCTTTTTTGAGACACGCCATGTTGAGGAAGACAGATGCTGGTTGGACTGTTACTCAAGGACTAGTGTATTTGGAGGACTCGTGTATTTGGATGTTGGGCATCAAAAGATGCTGATGCGTCAACTTTCAGTGTAATTGTGGATATAGAGTGATCCATAAATGAGGTAGAGTTTGTTAACCTGTGAACATATTATTTAGAATTTGTGAGATTATGGCAACAGATGGATTTTACCCTGAAGAAGTCCCTTTGTTTCTTCAGTATGAAACTCGTTGGCTGCATTTCTCATCTCGTTGTGTAAAGAAATAAAGGATACCTTTTGGAAATATATACTGAGTGTATTGCACTAATGCCGTTTTTGGATTAACTTCGTTTTAAATATTTGAATGGATTTAGCTTGTGGTGTCCCTTTTTGCTACATTTTCTACTTTTACCTATATAGTCTATTATTGAGGCGTTATGAAAACTGACCAGCGGACTCAGATTTAGTTCTACCCTAGGATTGCTATGTGGAATAGCTACTCTTAGGTTAAGGAGTTGTTTGATAGGGGACATGTACGTTTTTTCCAGTTTGGTTAGTGTTTTGGGATTAAAGATGGCGAAGCATAAAGTAGCAACGGAATAAGTTTGGCCATTAATTCTGTGACCGATTGAGTAATATCTCTTCCTCAAAAGATTTCGACAAATCTGCAAATTACTTTAGTGATGGTTGTTTTTTTTTATTCCTGGAGAATGTGTGCTCTAACCATGAAAGTTTTGCGTTGTCAGTCACACCTAGATACACATGTATGTCAAGCTGCTCTACTGTTGTATTCCCAGAAGTCAATGTTATAGGTTTTAGTTTCTTCCCAAATGTGGTCATTTTACTTTTTGAGTAATTAAATTGAAGTTTGTTTGGAGAGCTGATTTTTCAGGCACTTTGTGGGTTAGTGAAAAATCACGATGCCTTTGGCAGAGGCCTAGTGAGTGAGTAATACACTCGTTTTTGATCTTCGGTGGCAAACCTCCTGAACCCTTCAGACAAAATGGCAAATTGGAGATGATTAAGGAGAATACTAAAGGTACCAGACACAATCTTGTGTTAAGCCATTAAATTTTTGCATTTTGTTGAAAATGTATTGAAAGTTAATTTGATTCTGACCCAGGTATCGTTGTGTAACTCTATTATAACATGAAGTAAAGATGGATCTATTCCCCGGTTTATTAATTTGTGCGAAAGCTGTTGTTGATTGATCCTATCAAAACAGAGCTGTAATCGATGAGGCAGGCATAAAGAGTAGAGTTCTTACTAGTTGCCTTTGTAGGGAGTATTATTAAAACCACAATGGTAACTAAAGTTGGAAAACCTGCACAAAATCCCACTTGAGTGAACTGTATTAGTCTGTTGTCATTTATCCAGGTTTCAACTGCTTTGTGCTTACCATCTTTTTCTTTGTTGCCTCCTTTTCTCTTCGGTTCCCATCGATCTCCACTCTCACCATCCCTCACGTCCTCAGTCCCCTTTTCACCATCCTTCCCTTCCCTTTCACCACCCTCAAGTACTTTATCCTCCACTATGCTGCTTCAGCCCTCCACCTCTTCCCTGTCCTTCCCACTCCCCCATCTCTCTCCTTCCTCCTCTGTGCGTCTCTAATTGTTTTATCCACTCCAGTCTCTCTTCTCCTGCTCCCCTGCTTCTGCCCCCCGGTTTGCACTTACCGTCCTTCCCCTCCCTCCCTCCTTCCCCTCCGTTGCTCCATGCCCCTTCAGCCCTAACCCAGCCCTTCTTGCGCCCTTTCTTTTCACTCCTCACACGTCTAAGTGAGCCCAGTCTGTTCCTGGAAAGCCAGTGCGCTGTACTTCTGGAGATGCACTGAGATCAGAGCCCCTATAGGCGATGAAGGATGAGAACCGAAAGGACTGTGGGAAGGTGGGGTTAATCTTGGTAGTGTCAGGTGTGGCCCAGTAGGGTTTCTGCGGATCCTATTTGAGATGCGGTGCTGGAGACTTGCAGACATTCCTCGATTAAGCGGACACAATGTATTTATTGCATTGTAATGCTATTGTGTGATGTTATGATGTCCTGACTGGATGTGCGTCAGCGTTCTTTGTTGTTATTGTAATGGTTGGAAGTTGCCTTGGGAGATGCTGTGGGTACATTGGTAATGGTCATGTTGTATAGAGGCCATCAAATTAAAAGAGAGAGCCAAGGGTCCGCTCTGGCACTAAGCTCGTGCCCGAGACGATCCTGTAAAATACTCGGCATATAAATAGTGCAACATACACCATGTTATAAATAATATAAGGTGTCTTTAAAAGATATATTTCTTTAACACGCATACATCAGGTTATATCCCTGAATTGAGAAGTATTTAGTAAAAACAAGAGTTTTTTAAAACATACACTAAGAAACATTGCTGTCCCATTCTCATGGCTTAACCTGTTAGTGAACATGGAGGCAAGCCAGTTGCCATGTGTATCCTATATGTGGCCTAGATTTTTATTATAGATGGAGCAACGTTATACGATATTAAATCAAACAGTGCACATCCAGAACTAATGTATTTGAAGGCACTTTCATGTATGACCATGAATAAAAAGAATGCTTGATGAAATAATGCCTTTGCATACGATCACAGAGACTAGCCAAGCAGAAAATCAGGGATTAATCTCAGGTTTCCTGACTTCACACTATGCAGTTCAGCCACTAGATGGATATCTTCTTTCTGACATCGAAGGTTAATGCTTTGGCCTTAATTTTTGGAGGATAATATCAAACCGCGGGTGACAGTTTTACAGAGAGTGAACCTTTCCCAAATACTTAGCAGCGCTCCAAAAAATACACAGACTACTTAACACGTTTTTTCCCCAGCATAGAATCTCCCTATGTCGGGATTCGCAGGATGCTGAGCTGAGGCCTGGATTCAACCCTTATTCCAAATGATGCATGCCGTGCAGTTGTAGTCACATTACAGGCGACTTGGCCTAGAGGTTCCAAGAAGAACTTGAGGTGAGCCAAAGTTGGGCTCCTGCCTCGAGCTTTCAGTGGGTCGCTAACCAGAGACGTTTTATGGTATGGACAAAGTGGGCTTTGACCCAGGGCCCCAGTCTTCAGGGGGCCCATGTTAGAGCCAGCTTTGTTCTGCAAGGAGTCTTGTCCTGATGCCCTTGATTAATTCTTAAACAGTTAGTTTTAAATACTGTTTTTTCACTATATTTTAATGTGGGTGATGTGTGAGTCTATTACAGACATTTTGCAGAGAAATGTTGAATATATGTTTCATGTAACAGCCAGCACCATCCGTGACCTGGCCAAGGAAGCAATGAAAGAGCTGAATTAGTGAAGAGATGCACACTGAAGCATTCTAGTATGCTTCAGGGACCAGAGTTTCTAAAAACTCCAGTCTGTGGATGTTCTGGCCGCGCAAATGGAGTAGGTTATGGGTCAGATGTCCGAGCATGGCTGTCAGAGCTGACGTGAATTGGCCTATCTTGACCTTTTGGCAGCTACCTTAGTCCTCTAGCAGGAAGCTCTACATACACGGCATTTATGTGGCTTTATGGTGGTGGTCGACAAAGTGCATTGCAACACTCGGAGCCCTCCAAGCTCAGGAATGGCTTTTATTGTTGATTTTGTTATACTATCGTACAATTTTATTTTTAATTTGAAAACGTTGATTTGACTACAAAGTGTATATTGTAGGCATTCTTTTACATCTGGCATCATTATACTAGGATCTCCTTATCAGCTGGCCCAGTAAGTCCTTGTATAAGCATTCTTTTGTGTCCACCCACAGGTTCATCATAATTTGTAGTGTTTTGAATCACTGGTACATAGCACTTTTTGCTTAAATTCATTTCTCACTGCGCTGTTTGTATTGTTAATATATTCTCCCCCATTACTGTGGCATTCTGTATGTGAATAGATGGTGTTGTGAGTCGAATGTTCCCTGCATGATGAACAAGTCTGTACCTCTGCCCTGAGTGTTCGACTAAATGCAAAACTGGTATCCTGACTTTTATTTTGCACCTGGTGACTTGCTAATCTAACATCTGCCCAGAGACCTAGGTCTCTCCCTGGTAATGTGAGTTCCCGAGCCTGTTCTGTCACCTGGAGGGATGCACAAAGCATTCCCTTGTAGTGGGCAATGGACTACTGTCTATGCCATAGTTGCATCACATAAAATGCTTGTGACGGTGCACTGTGTTATTTAACTCTGTAGCGTTTCTCTGTGTTGAGAAGATGCAGCCTACTAGGTCCCCCTGTGTAAATTGCAACTGTTGTGTAAAACTCAGAAGCTTATGCTGGCATTCCATGTGTAGTGAGTGTGTAGCACATGTATGGTAGTGGACTCTGTCTGTTGTATGAGTCTGACTACTGGGGCCAGTGGCATTCATTTGAAGTGCAGTTGGTTTTAACAATGCACAAGATGGACGATGACATCAGCGTTCCTCAGACAATAAAAGTGTATTTCCTATATTCCTTTTAGATGGAGACACAGATAATGAAGTGAGGGGTGATGGCAACAGGACTACCCTTAGAACTTCAACGAATAACTGTTCGCAAAAAACTGCTGATTAGTATTTTCTTGAGCAATGCCATTAGGTAGATGGTAGGCGTAAGATTGCCATTACTCTTGAAAACCTGGCGTGGGTCACTGCTTGAATATGAGTGATTCAATGCAGATGCGTATCACCGATCATCTCCATGAACATGGCCCCAAATGTGGCTGCTGGCGCATTCCTCCGCCTCTGCCCCCAAGTGTGGATCCTGTGCATGAGGGGCAAGACCTCATCAGCTACATACAGGGCATTTCTGTGGCTAGCAAAGTTTAGACTAATGATTTCAGAGGCAGTGGTTGACTAAGTGCTTCAATTACCAGCAGGTAAAATGCAAGATTTTTTCTGCAACAGGGACAAGAGACTAACCGTGCGTCGACAAGTCTGCCACACAGGATACCTGGCTGCAGAATAGTAGCTACAGTACTGGCAATTCCATTATTCAGTGGTTGTCAGTGATGCTTGAACTACACACTGTACTAGTAGATTGAAGCTACCTGTAGCTGCACGATCACGCTCTGATTCCTGACTTTAATGTAGTCTGTAAGGAAAAGAAGTCACTGATCTTGGGCTGAATAGAAATGGGCTCTTTGTAAAAAGACAAGGTGCTGTGCCTGGTGTTAGCATTCTAGACCATTCACAGGTGACTGCCCCTAAAATACTCTGAAATGGTCCATCCTCCCAAAAATCTGCTTTGATATTAAGGCCAGTTTGGCAGCCTCAGCCTCCAAGTACTACAAAGTGGCATAGGTTTCTCAAGACAAAGAAAGGAGGTTCTTACGGACTTGGAGTACCCGAGGTTATTACTTGTGATTGAAGACCATGGTTTGCAAGTCTCATATGCTAAACTTTGCTAATCTCCTTTTTTCACCCCACCTACCACTCTTGTACGACTGTACATGTTGAAAATTCTCTGCTGTTTCATCCACCACAGACTTTGGTGTGCTGTCACTAGAGAATGTGGCGGGTGTAGGAGGGGAAGGTAAGGTGCACAAAGAATAAGAGCATAACTCCATAACCCTTATGCTGTGCCTGATGGCCCATAACAGCAGTACACGTGTTTTTATGTGGAACTGGATCATTGACTCAGATGACCTTATTTAGCGGCTTGAGCTCGCTTGTGAGTAAGAGATTCCCTGGAGTGCTGGGGTGCGCTAATAATCCTGGTGCTGCAGCAAAGGCCTTGCCACGAGGGTCCATCACTAATTAACTCAAGCAAAGGGCAGTTTAAGGCGGTGGGTCACTCAAGAGGCCTTAGGAGAGGTTACTTGAAGGTTTGATGGAGCCAGTGGGGTCTTTAACTTAGCAGAAGTATAGCGCAGGATCACTGCTCCACATGCGGTTTATGGCCACAGATGTGAAGTAAGCCCCTTCCTTATTGAAACTTGCCTTCTTTTTTTATATATGAGTTTCACGTTGCTTTTTAGGTCGAGCGTAATCGTACAACCTCTTGTATACTTTAAGTATACTTTTTTCTGTGGGCTTCCAGCTATTTAATTTGTTAGTTTCAATGTAATTTAAAAAGCCTTGCTTGCTAGTGGTTAGTCATGCCACTTTGTCCCTCCTTCATCTGTGTGGGAGCAGGGACCAACAACTGTATAAGTACGCTTTGTCCTGTTTACCTGGTCTGTAGGGGACTTTTTTTAACTGTGTTTCCTGCTCCTTTCGAGGCAAGCTTCCCTTTTCATTTGCAGAGCATTCTTGCTCTGAGCTTAGCTGTAAACAAGGCTATATATCAGGCTGTTATCTTGGTCACATTTGGTCTTTGTGAGTTCACTGCACCCTCCCTCAGCTGCCTGGCTCACACCCTTCCTTGGCTTGGATTTTCTATACCAAGTGTGCCTGCCTGTTGCTTATAGCCTAGGCACCTAGCTCTACCAGGGTTCCACAATCCGTAGCGACAGTGCCCACTTCTGCTCCATACTGGGGTCCAATTCGCACCTCCATCAGTGCACCTCAGTTCACACACTCCAAGCCCTCAGCCATGCCAGAGCCAGGAACCCCACATGCACTGCCAGAGCACATCAGTACTTCCAGTCTTTTCACTCTGTTGCTCTAGTACTGGGACCTCGGGCGCAGCTCCATCAGTGTACCTCAGTTCACACACTCTGAACCCTCAGCCGGGCCAGTTCCAGGAACCCCACAACCGCTGTCTGCCAAAGCACCTCAGTTCTTCCACTCACTGCACTCTGCTGCTCCAGTACTGGGATCTTGGGCGCAGCTTCATCAGTGCACCTCAGTTCACACACTCCGAGCCCTCAGACGTGCCAGGTACCCCACACACTCTGTCTGCCAGAGCACCTCAGTTCTTCCAGTCCGTACACTCTGCTGCTTCAGTACTTGGACCTAGGGTGCAGCTCCATCACTGCACCTCAGTTCACACATTCCAAGCCCTCAGCTGTGCCTGGAACCCCACATGCACTGTCTGCCAGGGCACCTCTGATCTTGCAGTCAGTGCACTCTATTGCTCCAGTACCGAGACTTCGGGCGCCGCTCCATCAGTGCACCTCCGTTCACACACTCCAAGCCCTCAGCCCTGCCAGTGCCAAGAACGCCACATGCGCTGTCTGCCAGAGCACTTCAGTTCTTGCAGCCAGTACACTCTGCTGTTCCAGTACTGGGACCTCGGGCGCAGCTCCATGAGTGCACCTCAGTTCACACACGGCAAGCCCTCAGCCATGCCAGGAACCCCACATGCGCTGTCTGCCAGAGCACCTCAGTTCTTCCACTCAGTACACTCTGCTGCCAGCCGTGCCAGTGCCAGGAACACCACACGCTTTGTCTGCCAGAACACCTGAGTTCTTGCAGTCAGTACACACTGCTGCTCCAGTACTAGGACCTCGGACGCAGCTTCATCAGTGCACCTCAGTTCACACACTCCAAGCACCTCAGCCATTCTAGTGCCAGAACCCCACACACGCAGTCTGCCAGAGCACCTCAGTTCTTACTTCCACATAGCTTCTTTAACATATCTCACTTCTGACCTTGTGTACCCGTTACTATTCCAGTACTGTAGCCCACATACAACTCTGTCAGTGCACCTCAACCATAACCTGCAGCGCCCCATTATTCCAATAACAGGAATTACACTGTGCTCCGTTTCTCATTCCTCACAGCTGCCTTTCTGTTGTTATTCCAGCACTGGGCCAAGACACAGCTGTCTATACCCCCAATCCTGATCTGAAGCGCCACAGTATTGCTGTATTGGGGTTCACATACAACTCTGCTTATGACTCGGTATGCAGCCTTTCTCTCTTTTTTTTAATATATATATATACATTTTTTTAGATTTTTCTTCCTTTCTTTCTCTGGTGTTTTTCTGATCTTTATCTGTCAATTCACGTTTTACTATAAATCCCTCTTTTCCCGTCTGTATGTGAAAGCTACAAGTTTCTTTTCGGAACCGATGTGTCAAAGTGGTTTTTCCTTTCTGTGTCTGTCTATGGGAAATGTGTGAGTACATACATGCCATGGTTCTTTCGCTGCTTGTTTCTCTTACCATCTTTTTTTGCTCTAATGTTCATCATGGGCAAGCACAAAGCGCTCAGTCCCATTCTGTAATGTCTCTTTGGGCTTCAAACCACGCCCATGTCACGTCAGTCACTTACATTGGTTCGTGGGCTTGCCTTTTAAAATCCGCTTGCTTTCATTTGTGAAAGGCATGCATAAGTCATGCCTTTTCTGGTGTTTAGCCCACCTACACAGCACCGGTAAACGACTAAAAACATACGAGGCTCGCACTTTTCAGCATAGTGTCCGGACTGCTTTATCTGTTTATTTTCCATGCAGAAGCATCGTGCTGCATTTTACATGGTGCGATTGCGCTGCATTTGTTTTTCTTTACCGCTTTAGTGCAGATAGCTCTAACTTGAGCTAATGTGAGACCCGTTGCATTGAAAATGCTTGTTTTTCTCTTTCTCTTCCTACTTCTTCCATTATTTTATCCTGTTTATCTTTTGTTGATTAGCTACCTTCCTTGTCTCACATGTTTGCTCTATTTCTTCTTAGTTGTGTTTTCATTTTCTTGTTCTTTCTTTCCCTTCTTTCTTTTATTTCTTTGCCACCCCTTCTCTTTCTTCATTTTGTCTGTTCCTTTCCCTTCTCTTTTTCTGCCCCATCCGCTTTCACTTCTGAGGCCTCGTTATCTGTGGAGCAACAGGAGACTTGCAGACCTCACTCAACTCTAATTACTGCTGTATTTTCCTGCCGAAAGTCCAGTCAACCATTTTCCTTTCTTACTCCAGGGCCCATGACACTGTTACCACGCCACTTGTCCTCTCCATCTTTACTCCTGACTCTCTCTTTCCTTTCGCCCTTCAATCCATCCCAAATGATATTTTTGTTATAGTGTTTTGATCATTACACTCTAATGCAAAAAATGTATTTCTGATAAAGGTTTATATGATAATTGTATATGTTTTTAGATGGAGGAAGAAGATAAATGGAAGTGTTTTAATTAAATGCTGGGCCACTGGAATTATATGGCAGGAAAAGACAAAAGTATGAGGCAGGGTTGACCAATTTATGTAGTAAGAAAAGTCCAGTTATAAATTTACAATGCCAATAGCTCTAACTCAAGAAATTGCGAGACGTATTGCATTGCAGATGCTTGTTTTGTTTATTTCTAGTTTAGCCTCCATTTCCTTCGCAGCATCAGAAGGGGTAGCCAACTGGAAAGCTATGTAGTGTAGACAAGCGCTTTATAACACTGATGCCACAGGAGAGACATCCATGAATGCATGGTTTCACAACTCCTTTGCCAGATGCAAATGTTTCTTTAAAGAAATATTTTTGTTCCACTTACAAAGTGGTTTGCCTTTTTCGTGCCCATCTTTCAACAGTGTTGGCAAAATATGTGGGGTTCCTTTCACATGGGGAAAAGCTTTCCAACTTTTACTCTTGTTCTTTGTGCTCATTAAGAGCTTCCTCACTGAAGTGAAACATTGCCAGGAGGGGCGTTGTTAAGAGTTACTGGAGAAAGTAGCTGCTCATCCCTACAATTCTCTTTTCATCTTGTGTGATGGATTTAATCTGAGCTGTTTGCAACAAAGTGAATGAGCATCTTTTTTTTATAATTATAGGTTCTAAGTTAGTACCCACTAGCCCTCTGAAAGGTGACATACCAGCAGATGCAGGACATTTCCGAGATCCATCTAGGTGCAAAGTCCTCCTCGCCCCTCTTCCGCGTACACTCAATCGCTGACTGTTCAAGGAGAGCATTGAGCAAGGTGCTTCATGCTTGTTCTCACAACACCTCTTACAGTACAACTTCACAGAATACGGGAGCAAAAATACCTTAGATTAAAACAGGTAAGACAGACTTACATTCCATGCAGTCGCTCAGAGGAGAATAATCAACACCAAACACCCTTCTCACCAGTCCATCTGAGTGACCATAGTTCTGAAATAAGACCTTTATCAATTGAGATGGATTGCTTCGTTCATAGTGAGTTCACGAGCTTAACCATACCCGATCTAAACCACAGCAAAGAAAAGTAGAACCACTGCCAACATTACATTTTGAGGATTCAATTTCTCTTCACAGACCCTGATGAGGCAGGCAGCTTTCAGATTAGCACACAACACCTACTGCACCTTAATTACATCAGACTTTTTCAGAACCTAGAGCTGTTTGAGACAGGCGTCGGAGCAGGATGCATCTTGTATCCAGGCTACATGGGAGATGGCATTTGTGAATCAGAGGGCATATGCGTAGTCCTTTCATGTTGAATGCCTCCCCTCACGCTGGGAGCATGTGGAAGGCAATGTGCCTTCCAGGCACACAGTCATGGGTACATCTGTCCATAACACAAGAAAAATCCCCTCAGGTTTGTGTAAGACATGTAACCCTGTGCTGCTGTTCTTTGCATTTTTGTCACTAATCATACCTATTTACAAACTGACTAGCAGGAACGTCTCTAGTTATTATTACTGCCACACTGACCTTGAAATCTCGTTTCATCAGGTTCTTCAGCAGCGATGCATAATTTGAGCTGATGGGAGCCGGTGCTGGACAGCGACACTCGTTTTTAGGGACCAACACTTATTTTTTCTCATCAGTTATTTCCTGGCAAGAGAGGTAAAACACACAAAAGGGAAAGAAGGAGGAAGAGAAAGATGGAAAAACAGTCATCAAGAGAATAAGCAGGAGCCCGCAAGAGTGAGATAAATGGACAAAGTTTGTCTGGCCAAGGATGAAAGAGGACTGAGGTGGATTAAGGGCTCTGATTTGGGCACCGGCACTCATTATTTTACAAAGCTAAACACTGATCAGCAGCTTCGTTGTCAGGCTTCTTTTAGCCTCCTGATAGCTTCTCATGCACTTGAGCAGGCGGCTGCTTGTCTCTAACAGACTTCTTTTAGAATCAACCACATCTTATTCTGATCAGTCTGGTTTTTCACCTCCAGCAGCAGTTTTACTCCCCTGCGCCCCAACCCCTCCGTAGACATCTTACTAGAGCCTAGAATCTCCCCAACTCAAACTCAAAAGGGCTTTTTCAGGTTGGCGAGTTTCTTGTGACTCTCAGAAGGCCTTCATGCCCAGGTTCCTACAAGACCTCACTATAACGATTTCCCTCTTGTTCTTTAGCCTCACACTGGTTTCTTCTCGCTACACTAGCAGCTGTTACATTGAGTCTATTTGTATTCCTCTTACTACCATTTGTATAGTACTGTAGCGCTTTGGGAATCATGGCGCCTCTTGCAGTTCTGGGGTACATGTTGATTTATGTCATTGTTCTTTTGGCATTGTATTGGGCTGTGTTTCGTATTTAGAAGTATATGAAGAAAAGTGTGTCTGATGTCACACGAGTATGATCTCATCACTGTCACTAAGTGACTTCTATAAGGCAGGAGTATGAAAATAATTTCTTTACTACCGTCCCACCAGAAACTGACATCCTCTCTTTAGTCACCACTTTCTGCATACGGTAATCGCGCGGAACACTCACTCAACCCAGGCTGTACAACTAGCAGCATAATCGCTGACTCGGACACCAAACCACAATATAGCAGTATACCTTTACTTTTCATAGATTTCGGAAGTTGTTGACTTGTACCTGTTTGCAATTTCTGTGCATTAACACGCGGCTTCCTTATGTTTTCATTATAGATTATTTAGTTAAAATGTACAATTGTCAGTCGAAAGTTATGAGATAGATGTAAGGGTGTTTAGGGCATGCAGTGTCACTTGTACTACAGACATGATTAGGATATAGCACGCTAATTATGTGGCAAGTGAGAGTCTTTGAAGAGATGAGGATTCCACTGTAGTTGAACAATAATGAGATCAGCCTCTTCTGCTTAACAACCATTGCCTTAGTATCCATCTACAGGTGACTGAATTTGGCTATCACTTTCACAGTTGACCACCCGTGGACTATGATTTGCTTTTTGAATTTGTCCTGGCAATGTGCATGGAATTTGGAAGCTGCAAGAGTTCACTATAGTTGCTGCTGCAGCTTTTAGTCTAATAACAACTCCTCCTTACAATTTCTGAGTTTAACTTCAACTTGGCAGCACTGAGCAGGATTGTCGGAGCCTTGCTTTCTAAACAGAATTCGTCAAGTCACTTCAAGGCATGTATGACCAGTTCTGAAACACACTCTGTGAAATGGCATAGGCAGGGAGAGGTTGTCCTGCCAGTAAATACATTTGTTTGGGAAATCGTGCGGTCTCTGGAACTTGGTGTTTCCAGTACCGCCAACATCAGATCCCACACCAGATCAACAGGTCTTCCAGTCCTTTTGTGGCAGAGATCACAGGTTGCAAAGACAATGTGCAGGACATCAGGGGCAATGTGCAGTTCAGATCCTCAATCACCAGCAACTGCAAAACCGCTTTGGTGTGTCCTTTCAGCACACAGCAACCTATCAAGAGGCAGGATCCTATATTTCGTAGCCCAGGTCCTGTGTGGTTTAGACTCCGGAGACTTGATGGTTACATTGGACCCAGAGAATGCTTATTGGATGTTCACAAATGTCATGGCAGTGGTTGCTGCCCCCCTTCAGAGGTTGGGGGAACCAGTCTTCTACCTTAACGAATGGCTGTTGAAGGAGGGATTACCCCAAGCAGTTGTCAACCATCTCCAGACGTTGGTGAAGCTTCCCATATTGTTGGGGGTTCTATATTTTTCAGTAACAAAGTGAAGCCCCAACTGACTATTTTGCACACTGTCCCTTTAATAAGAGTAATTCTTCATACAGCATGCTTTTGGTGCCTTCCCCAGGAGTGGAGAGTCCATGACATTTGGGCCATGATCCTGATGCTTCAGCTTTGCCCTGGACCTTAGTACAGATGATTCTGAGATTGCTAGAACTGTTGCAATCGCTTCCTGCCTGCCTTCAGAGGAAAGGTGGTGCATGTGCTCACAGAAAACACCACTGCTATGTGTTACTGCAACAAGTAGGACATGGTGGGGTCTTGGGCCCTGTGCCAGAAGGCTCTATGCATCTGGAAGTGGCTTGACCTCCAGGGGGATTCTCTGGTGGGAAACCACCTGCTCGGATCTCTAAACAGCAGGGCATACAAATTCGACCACCGATGCTTAGCAGACCAAGGAATAGTAGTTACGGCTGAAGGAGGTGCAGGACATCTTCCATTCTTGAGGAGAACCCAGAGTCAATCTTTTAGCCACTGCCGAAAACATGCAAAGTAAAAAATGTTGTGTGTTGATGCTCCTGAGAAAACTTGATGTTAGAGACACTTTCTACCTAGAGTGAAGCTTTGGACGCATGTGTGCCTTTCAGCCACTTCCTCTCCTGCACATGTTCTCAAGAAGATCACGAATAACTTAACCAAGTCATTCTAGTAGTGCCAAGTTGGGCCAAGTGAGTGTGGTACCCAAAACTATTGGGCATGAGCATATGTCCTCCAATCGAGATACTGCTTTGGAAGGATATGCCGTCGCAGCATCAGGGCATTCAAAAAAGTATACATTTTGGCTTTTAGACCATGCTTGTTGCGAATTCATATGAAAAACATTCACAAACAAAATAATCATTGGCAAAGCCAGAGGATCAGTGGCTAAACCAGACCTATTGGTTTTGCTTATGATTGTATTTAAATGCTCCGTTTGTATTCTCATGGCTAGCTTCACTTCTGACTCTCTTCGATGAATCTACACTGATGCTATGGTAGGTCATGCCTTGCACCTGTGGCAGCTTTCCTGAGAAACCTTCTTTAAAATGTTTTGGATGGGTTCATCTGAAATCCCTTCTAGTGGGACCTTTATAGTGTGTAAATACAGGAAAGATTATATAGGTCCAAGAATTCTTTAACCCGATAGTAGCAAGTTAAGCGTGACAAGAAATTGCCATGGAGTGCATGGAGGAGCCAAATCGCCCTATTGTATCCGAAGCCAACTTAAATATTTTGATAATGGGCGTAGCATGGTTACAATGCTCCCGAACTTGGTCTACTAAAAGGAATCTAGGTCACGTATTAAGAAACTCTGCATGGATATATTTCGTGTTCTTTCCTTTTTCCCTTTTATGGCCTCTGTAATTCATCCCCGCCTTTGATTAGGGGATGAGTGAGTTGAAAATATTTAGTTGAAGATCATGCTCAATATTGACTTGCGAACTGCATGATTTTTTTTGTTTCACCAGTAATGGCTCCTTCTCTCGGAGCTTTTATATAAATTCTTCAATGTTGATTTTGTTCATTAAAGTTAAATAGATTGTTTGAATGGTAATGAGAAACAAAAACGTCTTTTTTCCGCAAGTCACGTCAGGATCTCCAGCAGCACACTGACACCATTGTCATGCTATGTTATGCTAAGCAGAGTACATTATGTGAGTTCTCTGATCCAGCTTGATCAGTGGGGCTGGGATAAGGTGCAGAAAAGTGGTCTTGAAAACGGGTGGATACTTGTTGATGGCAAATGTATTTATTCAATTATGACATTCTGTACAAATCTGACATGCCGCAGACACTTCAGAACACTAGATAGTGATGTAAACAGCCTAGTGTGGAGTATTGTCAGACCACAGTTAGAACAGAATGGCCCAGGATGTTGCACCTCAATATAGATGACGGAACAGACATCGAAATCACATATTGGCTCTGAGTGAGGGGAATTCCTGTGTCTCAGTAGCACCTAGGCTGTAGCTGTAAAGAGTGTAAGGAGAAAAACCCACACCCTGCATGTTCTAATCCTTAAGGGTAGTAGTAAACTCACTGTGGACAGATGCTGGCACCTTGTAACGCTTTGTTTCTAAAGAGGAGAATTTAGTGGAGGATAGCAGTGCACACCCATTGTGCTCGTTTGTGTATGATGCTTCAGAAATCGCAGGAGAAGCTGGCAGAGCAATGAAGTGTACGTTTGTTCTGTCCTATTCGTTGTGCATCAGAGATGAAGTAGTCCCTCCCATGGCTCTTTTTTGGGGGTTGGGGGGTTGCCTCTTCCACAGGTGACCCAGAAAGTAAGTAGAGAATGGACTTCAGACTTGGTGAGTCTCTTCTATTATGGTGCTCTATGGGAGCAGGTAATGGAAGGCCATTTTGTTTGTATGTCTAGGTTCCCCAGACAGCAGATAGATTTGGTTGATGCATACTGGGGGTGTCTTTCTTCCTATTTGGGGTGCTTCAAAGAACAGGCCATGGGACAGCCCTAAAGATTGGAAACAGTGGTGTAACACAAAATGACGCCCCCCTTGCACTATGTGGTGGGAGACTTGAGGCTTCCATATCTTACAGATAGTCATAGTCCTTTGGCAGGGCTTTAGGTGGTTGAAGAGTAGACACCCCTGTCCCTTAAGGGCTGCACATGCTTGTAGTAAGCCCTTTGTGTGAAAACCTCTTTATTGTGTGCTACTGGTTGAGCTGCGTCAGAGAAGTGTGGTGGTGTACAAGTCAGAAGACAGGCATCGCATATCACTAAGGACACCTCTTTATGTGAGGCTCCGTTTCCGGCCCATTGTTAATTCCTTTCTGTCTTGAGTAGGCCTGCGTTATGGTTTAACCGCAGCAAGATTAAATTTAAAGTGTTTATGCTGGAGCGTCTTAACGCGCGTGTGTACTCATGTCACTGAGCAGGCCTATTTGCGAAGGCACGTGGGCTTCTTGACCTTTAAGTAGAGAGAAGGGAATCTAAATATGAAAGCAAGGTTTCATTCCTCCTAATGCTGCCAATGTAGCTCTGGCGTGCCAAGAGACAGTTAAAGTGGCTGTGCACGCTCCAGGTGTTGCTGCTTTCAGTAAAAAAAACTCTGCTCTTTATTGTGCAGGGAGTCTCATTTATGTTCCTGCTTGACTGCATAACTCTCGCCAGACAATAATGTGAGCATCACTAGAGAGTGACTTTGGTTCCACCCACATGTTGGGTACCAGGAGTACATTTTTGATTTGGCAGAAAAGTGCTTGTCTTCCACACAGCTGTGATAATTTTATTTATTTATGCAGCTTCCTGAGCTTGAACTTTCACGCACATGACAATCGAATGCTAATAAAATGTTTTAGATAACTAGATAATTTATGTTTTTTTAATCTGTCAGCAACACTGATGGGAGGAGGGCAGTCATTAACCTACATGGTTCTTTTAGTCTGGCTTGACAGTACAACTGTTACCTGACCATCTAACCTACACTAGAGGTCTTCAAAAGTTTTTGTTCTGAGTCCCCCTCAACAAAATATTTTGAAGTCTGGCCACCTTCAGATCTTTATGGCAAGAATTGGGGGAGGAAGTGGGTCAGTGGTACGCGCAGGGCACTGGTTTATGATATAATTTCAGGGATACTTTTTCTATAGTTCATAATCCATAGTAAATGTGAGATTTATATATCAGACAAAAACTGAAATTGATCAGAAACATTGCTCCCCTTAATTTAGGTGCTGTGAGGCCCTCACTCTCCAACGCCCCAGTGCAGTGCGCCTCATTCACTAATGATAGTTGTGGCCCTGAGAAAAAGGCTTTCTCGTTTGTCTCTTTCACCCCTTCTCGCGTAGGGAATTTCCATGATAGTTATAAGAGTAGAATAGTTCCACCCACCTGCGGGCACCCCAGAGCACTTTTTACAATATATTCTCAAAAGTGTTGATATTCACCTTACTTCAGGATGCCCTGCAAAGTCACTTAAGAATGTCAGCCTAAAGAAAAGGCTACAGTGACCAAAATTCTTCATCTTGCTTGCTTTAAAAAGGACAAATAGCTAAGGCACATGCATTCAAATGCATGAATAAGTTGAAAATTTAGCAGAAAAATCCTTCTCAAACGTTTTTGTAATGCAAAATAAGGATGAAGAAGTGCAGGGCAGTGTAGCCCATAGGCTATTATAAATTAAGAAAAAGGAGACTGCGCCTTTAAGAACAGCTGGTCCTCCAGTACCCCACCATGCCTAGAGAGAATCAATTACCTCATTTATTTTTTCTGCCTCATGCTGACAGGACCCTGTGCATTGAGCTCGACCTTTTTAGTTTTTTTCTTAAAAAATTGAGTGAAAATCTCAGTGACAACTGTTCACTCAATGGTCTTTTGACTTTCCTTCTTGATTTGTCGACATATTCACTATCGAAGACTGGCTTGATGTTGCACAAACGTCTCAGCTCGACGTTATGATGCCAAGGACTTCTGCTACTCGGCGCACAATGTCGAGGAGTATATTGACGTCGCTAGACTAGCCGTCGTGGCGAAGGAAGCGCCAACATTACAGTTCAACATCGAGGTCCCGCTCAAAGTAGATACCTAGACATTGGAGAGAGACAAAACAAAGAAGGATCTATTGCAGCATTCCAGAGATGTTTCTTCTTCGCTGGTGCTCCTCCTTTTGTTGCCTTCTCCGCCTCTCACCACCTCTCCTCCACTGGCTGCAACGCTTCCTCCTCAGCCTCCACTTCAAGGTCGGTCTATGGTGCTGCTGGCGTCTCCGGTTCTCCCGGCACCTGTACCGCCATCTACTCCGGTACTGCAAGTGCCCAGCACCTCTCCAGCTCCCAGACCTTTCTCAAGAATGTGTCACCATTCCAGTCATGGCCATCATACATCTGTCCGTTCATCTACAAGGTCAAGACAGTCCCATCACAGATCACAACAAAGATCAAGATCGCGTTTCTATCCATGCTACCACGAAGAGGTTATTCACCCACAATATCGGACTTGCCTCAACCTCATACCTCACAGGTGGACGATATCAACACCTTTCAGGAAGTTCTAGTTCAAGGTGCAGCAAAACGAAACATTCAGATGGCTTTCCAACTCCATCTACTTTAGTTATATTCAAGACACTCCAGCAGTGCACAGCCCCAGACCTTTGCTAGCACTAGTGCTGGGTCTTCTGGAACCCTCCATGGAAGTCTTCCTTACGCCGGCTACGACTAAGTCTGCACCTTCCAGGCTACTAAAAAAGTATAGTCCTCTGGAAAAAGACCCTTTGTTTCTGCGTTCCAATCCTTTACCTGTTTCGGTTGTTATCCTGGCTGCCTGCAAATCTCACGCCACATCTCTGTCTGCTACCTCTCCTCCTGACAAAGAGAGTAGAAAGGTGGATTTGACAGGCCGCAAAGTCTGTAGTTTGGCGGCAATATCCATGAAGGTAGCAAGCACAAAAGCCTCTTGAGCAGATACAATAGGGCTCTGTGGGACTACCTACTCCATTTTGCAAACCACCTCCCTGAGGGATCGGAAGGAGGATTTTTTGGAGATCATCCAAGAAGGTGCCATGGTCTTTAACCAGATTATTTAGTGCAGCGGTGGACTCATCTTTACTCTCTGCACACGCATACTGCCATGGGGCAAATATTAAAGAGCCATGCCTGGTTATGTCTAACGTCCCTGAAACTGGACGCTCAGCAACGCATTCACAACTTGCCATTTTCAGGATCCACTCTGTTCGGCTCTCATGCCTACGATGAAATGGCAAGAATGAAAGCTGAAGTAGACGCATTGAAGGCAGTAGGCCTTGAAAAATCCAAAGTGCAACGAAGAGCCTTCCATCTTTTCCAGCGTCACTTTACTTCACAGAGGGTTCAGACCCCTCAGTGGCTGCCTGAAAGCACTAGGCAGCAATTCCAAAGATCCTACCAGACTCATTGGAAGCTGCAAAGAGGACGGGCGGCATACCAGCCCATTCAGGGTAGATGACAACCTCGATCCTCAAAACCCTGAAAACATTCTTCCCCCGCGTCTGTTAACCACTCCGGTGGGGGGGGGGGGGGGGGGGGGGGTGTGAAGTGTCACCAATTACCTGGCAGAGTGGCAACAAATTGCAAAAGACGTTTGGGTCTTGAACATTGTGCAGAATAAGTATTGTCTCAGATATTCCATTCCACCCCACCACCAAGTATTCTGCCAAGGTCAACCACATCTCATCTCGATCTTCTAAAGGCGTAAGTCACCATCTTGCTGGAAAAGAAAGCGGTAGAACCTGTTCCCCTCAACCAGCAGGGAAAAGATATTTACTGAAGGTACTTCCTCGTCCCAAAAAAGGAAGAAAAAAAAGTTCAGACCCATTCTAGACCTAAAGGTTACCAACAAATGGCTCAGAAAGGAAAGTTCAAGTGCTGGCCTTACACTAAATATACCCCAGATTCACCAGGGGGGGACTGGCTTTGCTCAGTTCACCCTCACACTGCCTACTTTCATATCCCCATCGCGAAAAAGCATTGGAAGTTCCTGACATTTGTTGTAGGACAGCAACACTACACCGTCCTCAAGTCAGCACCCAGAACTTTCTCCAAGTGGATGGCTGTGGTGGCAGCACATCTTCGGAGGCATTGGATCTTTTTCTGCCCATTTCTAGAATACTGGCTAATTAAGGCATCCACCTTTCTAGAAGCCCAGCTGCACTTTAAATGGACATGCGATCTCCGTTATCGGCTAGGGCTTCATGTCAACTTCCTCTAGTCCACAACACCAGTCCAGAAGTTGCATTACTTAGGAGCTACCATAGACACACTGCAGGGAAAAGTGTGTCCTTTGGAGGAACAACGCTTATCTATTCTCCAGAAGTGGCGGGCACTCAAAACTTTGCATCGCCCAACAGTCCGCACAGTCTCCTAACTTCTAGGCTCCATGGCCTGCATCTTCCTGACTCCCAACGTTCGCTTCCACATGCGGCCTTTCCAGGAGTGCCTGGAGGACCAATGGACTCAACTGTCTTGAAACTGGGAAGACTGGAACATTCTATTCACCCACCAATCAGACCCCTCAGTTGGAGGTGCTCTCCAACCAATCTCTTACAAGGGATACCATTATATCTACAGGCTCCATCGCTGATCATCGTGATGGATGCCTCTCTCCTCGGATGGGGAGCTCATATGGATCACCTACAAATACAAGGCCTCTGGTCTCCGAGGGAGATGTCATACCACATCAATCTCCTCAAGCTCAGTGAGGTTCATCTAGCTCACAAGGCGTTTCTCCCATCGTTCAACACCGACACCCTGCTTGTCCAGACAAGACAATACAACCACCATGTACTACCTGAACAAGCAGGGGGGGGAACCAAATCCAGAGTCTTGTCTCAAGAGGCCCAGATGATATGGCACTGGCTCCTTGCCAGGAATTGGAAGATAATAGCAACTCACCTTCTAGGCATTCAGAATGTCCAAGCGAATTGCCCTCAGCAGGGTTCTTGATGAGAACCACCAGTGGGTACTGAACGAAGATGTGGTTTAAGATATCTTCTGTTTGTGGGGCACACCTTCTATCGACCTGGTCGCCACAGCAGAAAAACAGAAAATGCCATGGCTTCACCACCAGATTTTACCATCCGGAATCGTTGGGGAATGCCCTGTGGATGGACTGGTCCAACAAATTTCTGTACGCCTTTCCACCAGTTCCCCTGATCCAAGCAGTCCTAATCAAACTCTCAACAACATCAGCCAGAATTATCCTCATTGCATCAGAGTGGCCGAGGCAATGTTGGTTCCAGGACCTTCTTCACTGGTCGCTCTGACCACATCTCATGCTTCAATGCAGGCCAGACCTCCTGACGAAATTCAGAGGACAGATAAGACACCCCAACCTCTCCTCCTTGAGTTTGGCAGCGTTGCTCATGAGCTAGTACAGTATGGGCACTTACATCTTCCACAGGATTGTATGGGGATCCTAAAAGAGGCAAACGGTTATCCACCTGAGCTGCATTGCCTTCAAATGGAGGAGATTCTGCATCTGATGTTCCTCCAAAATGATAAACCCTACATCTTGCCTTGAAGATGTCATTCTACCATATTTGTTACACCTGGCCAAATCTGGTCTGCAATTCTCTTCTATTAAAGTTCATATGGCAGCTCTGACTGCACACACAAAAGGTCCTTTGCAAGCCTCTTTCTTTAGGATACCAGTCATAAAAGATTTCCTAGAGGGGTTAAAGAAGGTTTTTCCTCCAGTTAGGCGCCCTTCCCCACCAAGGGAACTTAATGTGGTCCTTTCTCGCCTCATGCAATATCCATTTGAGTCCATAGACAAGGCATCTCGCCAGCACTTCACTTGGAAAACTGCTTTCCTTGTGGCAATTAAATCAACATGCAGGGTTAGCGAGATTCAGCCTCTCTGTGCTCATGAACCTTACACAGTATTCCACTCCTCCAGAATAGTGACGTGAACACATCTTAAATTCCTCCCCAAGGTTATCTCTGACTTTCATGTCAACCAGTCAATTTCCTTGCCAACTTTCTTTCAAAACCCAAGTACACCTGCTGAGAAGGCTTTCCACTCTAGACGTAAAGAGAGTTTCAAAACTCTACTTAGATAAAATAAAATCTATTCGAAAATCTCAACAATTGTTTGTTAATAATGGGACGGTTTGCAGCGGTCTGGCCACCTCCAAGCAATCAATCTCTAGGTGGATTGTCTCCTGTATTCTATTTTGCTACCAGCTAGCTAAGAAAACCCTAGCTGGCAGACCAAGAGCACACTCTACCAGAGGCAAGTATACCACGACTGCCTTGATGAGGAATTTTCCCTTAGCAGATATCTGCAGAGCTGCTACCTGGAGGTCTGTCCACACGTTCACTAAGCATTACTGTCTTGACACTGATTCGAGGGCAGATGCTCAAGTGGGATAGGCTTCTCTCAAGACCCTCTTTGCTTGATAACGCATTTCATTGTTGTTCTGTTTACTCCCCCGCTGTCTTTGGGATGGACTTGCTAGTCTATGCTTAGGACTTTACATGGAAATCCCCTACGACAGAAGGAATAGTTTCTTACCTGTAACTCCATTTCTCTCGTAGGGGTATTTCCATGATAGTCTTAAGCAACCCTCCCTCCTCCCCGGTAGAGTAGACAAAATAATATTTCAGGTATATCATTATCTCAGCTACGACTGCCTTAAAAAAGAACTGAGGTAACTGGCTCTTTCTAGGCATGATGGGATACTGGAGGACCAACTGTTCTTAAAGACAGTCTCCTTTTTTGTCATTTATAATGGCAGGCTATGGGTTACACTGCCCTGCACTCATTCATCCTTATTTTGCATTACAACAAGGTTTGTGAAGGATTTTTTCTGCTCATTTTTCACCTTATTCATGCATTTGAACGCATGTGTCCTAGCTATATATCCTTTTTAAAGTAAACAAGATGAAGAATTATAGACACTGTACCCTTTCCTTTAGGTTGCATATTGACATTCTTATGTGGCTTTGCTAGCCTTCCTGAAGTAAGGCGAACATCAACACTTAAGAAGATATATTGGAAAAAGTGCTCCGGGGTCCCCACAGGCAGGCGGAACTATTCTACACTTATGACTATCATGGAAATACCCTTACGAGAGAACTGGAGTTACAGGTAAGAAACTATTCCTTCTCTACCATGCCAAACCATCATGTCAATCTTGAAACAGGTTCTCTGTTCATTCCAGGAAAAAATTAGCTTCTAACTGTTGGCCCTTCTTTGCAGAAGTGTGCCCTCTTGCAAGTAAAATGCCCCCCCATACCTTTTTTTTGTAAATTAAAGCAGTCATGGTTTTGATGCAGTGGGTCCTCCACAACCCAAGATCAATGTACCTGCCTCACAAATTATAGCTACTGCCTTGCGAGCAGTCTATCTCCTTTGCTCTTTGTTAAAACATCCCCATTTTATACCACCCACCCTCCCTGCCATCTCTCTGCGGCCCACAGAAAGATGTCCCCTCTGCTTTAATTTTCCCTTCCCTTGAAAGATTGTTGAAAGGCCCAAAGCAACACTGGCTCTGCAGGAGTGCGTGGACCCCAATACAAACAAGGAAAGATGGTAAAATAGCCATATTTGCTGTTTAGTTGGCACTTCACATCGGTTGCCCCTAGTGCCATGACACCTGCTACATTAATGAGACCTGCAGCCCTGCAAAGAGATTTTAGGCCTTCATTCTAACAAGGAAAATATGTATGTAATCAGAGGCAAAATTAGGCAGAATGTGTGGCACTGATATGCCCAAACATTTTGTTAAAACGGAGCAGTAGAGGCATCTGTGGCTGAAAGTCTAGAGCAGAGAGAGGGGGGAAGGCCACCTGTGCAGTGAAACCAAGGAAAGGACAGGAAGCTAAAGACAAAATAGCCCTTCTCGCCAGAGAGCCTGCTACCAGAAAGACCAGGATTTAGTTTTGTAACTCACTCATCACACACAGTAATTACATTAGCCAGTTGAGATTTCATGACGCAAAATAGTACATTTCCCACTGATTAGCTTAATTTTCCTTTTAGTTTTTCTTTAAGGTGAGCATTATTTTATATTTACTTACCTTCATGGTAAAAAAAATTAAATAGTTACAGAATGACCCCAGGGCACTCCGGATCTTTTTATGACTTTTTATGCAGTTAAAAGGGGTGCTTGGAAATGAAGGCATCTTGGAAACAACAAATTGACATGGTCCAGCTTCCAGACTATCTCTATTTAAAAGTATTTGCAGAGGCATTTGCGTCCCCTTGGGCCACAGCCACGTACCCCCAGGGAGGCGCACCCCACAGGTTGAAGACCACTGACATTATTTTGCAGTTCCGTGCTTTGCTTCCACAAAAATACCCCTTCCCATGTTATCTACTTGTAATGCATCACATTACCATATAGCATTCCTTTAAAGCCAGACCTATTGGCCTTGCCAATGCTTATTTATATTAGGGTCTGGCTTGACAGTGCAGACAATTACTTGAGCATTACTAGAAAGGATCTGCGGTACCACCCACATTTGGAGTCAGGAGTACATGTTTTGATTGGGCAGAAGTTGGGTACTTCCAGAAAACAAGTACGTGCCCTCCACACATCTGTGATTTTTTTTTTTTTTAATCCAGCTGCCTGAATTTGAACTTTGAGGGGCACACGCAACAAGGCAAATGCTATTAGGGTCTCTTTGATAACTAGATGATTTATGTTATATTTCTCTGGCAGCGCCATTTATGGAGGAGGGCAGTAATTACCCTACATGATTTTTACGGCTGGCTTGACAGTATAATAACACCTGCCCTTTTAGCCTTCACCAATATTATTATACAGGTCTTTGCTTGTACACAAATACATATTCGTCCCCATGCTATTTCTTTGTAATACTTCAAGTTATCATGCATCATTCTTTCGTAGTGCCAGGCCTATTGGCATTGCTAATACGTGTTTTACCTAAGAGTCGTGTTAATACAATTAAAACAGTGTCTCGTGGCTATTGGCCTTCTGTAGCCCATGCCTTCAGGTAATGTGCCCCACAACCAATGTCTACTGAGAAGTTTCTGGTTTTCAAAACAAGTCAACGTTTCCAAATGAGAACACACAATACTTGTGGCAGCAGGGCCTTGAGTCTAAGTCGAATTCCCTTGGAAAGAGGACATTGGCTTTGCCAGTAGGTCTGGCTTATAGCTAAGTGTCTCTTCAGTCACTGATGAGTTTAGGCACTTGGTAATTTATCATGCATGTACTCTGTTGCTTATTCTTGCACTCACACATCCATCCATTTGTTCATCCACTGACTCATTTTTGTGTTTATCAACTTGCCCATCCGCAATGAAACTTACATTCAAACTTCTTCAATCATATTGAAAATAAAGTCTAAGAATAAAAGTAGAAAAAAAGAAAACAAGTTGTCACCTAAATTTGGCAAGCATCTGCTTGTAAATGCAAAAAAGACAATTCAACATAGTGGTGGGTATGCATCTTGCAGTGGTATTTTGAATAGTGTATCATTGTTTTAAAATTAGAGTGTAGCTGCCACATTCACAAGTAATGTGCTGACCTTCTTGGAGTGGCAAAACAAGGATATGCTATGTATAATTCCACTCTAAGGTTGCTGTGCTGGGCAACCAACTTTGAATAAGAAAATGTATATTGCATCACTGGTGTCCTAAGCCAAGGTGGCCAACACAACGCCTCTAAACATGGTGGCCATCTTGGAACAGTAAAAGAGTGATACCCCATACATGATACCTTCCCAAGATGGCAGTCCAGTTTAGAAATAGTGGCAGTACAGGATGCAAGAAACAACAGGTGAAATGAGGGGAAAGCAAGCACCCTGGTAGGAATGTTTGGGAAACCGTCGGACACTCGGAAAAAGTGGCAAATAAAGGAAATTAACCAGGATCCATGAAAGGAAGACATGAAAAATTAAGACTGGTCACCAGCACAGACCATGAGGCACACTCATTTTCAGGGTGATGTGCACGTTACCAGTCTGAATGCCATTGCTCACAGGACAATCGAGCCATTGGTAGAAATGGACTACCCACTTGCCACCTAAAGTACGGGGTCATAGGGAGAAGCAGAATGACAATGACACTTGAACAGAAGAGGTTGTGACCAAACGTGTGTGTGTGTACGTGGGTGTGTTTGCGAGCATGTGCACGTGTGTGTGTGTAAATATATATATATGTGTGTGTGTGTATATATATATATATATATATATATATATATATATATATATATATATATATCCCTCCATCCCCACTTGAGCTCTAACTAGGATTTCTACAGTACTAATCTTCTACTCGAAGAGGTAACCAACATCAAAACTGTTGGTTGCTAAATTAATCTGTGAACGTACATGCAACAAGATACTAGTCTCCATCTTTATGTTGTTGCCTGCACAGTGTAATGACAGTTCACCTTTAACCCCTTTGCTGCCATGCCTTTTCCCCCCCTCAGGTGCCAGGGCTTTTTTGGGCTATTTGGGGCAGTTCATGCTTAGGCCCTCATAGCTTTTTGTCCACGCCAATTTTGCGTCCTTTTTTATCAACATCCTACGGATTCTAGAGGTACCCAGAGTTTGTAGGTTCCTCTGGAGGAGACCCAAAAATTAGCCAAGATTCAACAAAAAGTTCGTTTTTTTTAAATACAAAATTGAAAAAAGGGCTGCAGAAGAAGGCTTTGTTTTTTCCCCCCGAAAATGGCATCAACAACGGGTTTGCGGTGCTAAAATCACCATCTCCCCAGGTACATGCAGACTTGAATCACAAAACCACATTTTTCAGCACGATTTTGTAATTTTACTGGGACCTACACCATGTTTACTATTCTTTGTGCTTTTAGCCTCCTTCCGGTTAGTGACAGAAATGGGTGTGAAGCCAGTGCTGGATCCCGGACAGCTAAACATTTCGGAAAAGTAGACAACATTCTGAATTCAGCAAGGGGTTATTTGTGTAGATTCTACAAAGTTTTCCTCCAGAAAATAACAGCTGAAATTAAAAAAAATATTGAAATTGCGGTTAAAAAACAGCCATTTTTCTCCTCGTTTTACTCTGTAACTTTTTCCTGTGATGTCAGATTTTCGAAAGCAATATATCGTTACATCTGTTGGACTATTATGGTTGCGTAGCTATATAGGGCTTGTAGGTTCATCAAGAACTCTAGTTACCCAGAGCCAATAAAGGAGCTGCACCTTGCAATGGGTTTTCATTGTATACTGGGTATACAGCAATTCATTTGCTGAAATATAAAGAGTGAAAAATAGGTATCAAGGAAACCTTTGTATTTCCAAAATAGGCACAAGATAACGTGTTGAGACGCAGGTGTTATTTGTACATCTCTGAATTCTGGGGTCCCCATACTAGCATGTGAATTACAGGGCATTTCTCAAATAGACGTCTTTTTTACACCTTGTCTTACATTTGGAAGGACAAAATGTAGCGAAAGACAAGGGACAATAACACTTGTTCTTCTATTCTGTATTCCCCTAAGTCTCCTGATAAAAATGGTACCTCACTTGTGTGGGTAAGCCTAGTGCCCGCGACAAGAAATGGCCCAAAACACAACATGGACACATAACATTTTCCCGAAGAAAACACACCTTTTTTTGCAAAGTGCCTAGCTGTGGATTTTGGCCTCTAGCTCAGCCGGCACCTAGGGAAACCTACCAAACCTGTGCATTTTTGAAAAATAGACACCTAGGGGAATCCAAGAAGGGGTGACTTATGGAGCACTCACCAGGTTCTCTTACCCATAATCCTTAGCAAACCTCAAAATTTGGCCAAAAAAAACACTTTTTCCTCACATTTCAGTGATAGAAAGTTCTGGAATCTGAAAAGAGTCACAAATTTCTTTCCACCCAGGATTCCCCCACGTCTCCCGATAAAAATGGTACCTCACTTGTGTGGGTATGCCTAGTTGCCTGCAACAGGAAATGCCCCCAAAACACTACGTGGACACATAAAAATGATCAAATACAAAACTACCTGTTTTGTGTGTGGGTGTGTGTGGGGGGTGGGGGTGGGGGGGAGAATCACCTGCGTTTTTGTTCCTGGGCTCAGCAGCCATCTAGGGAAACCTACGAAACCCAGACATTTCTAACAACTAGACACCCAAGGGAGTCCATGGAGGTGTGACTGGCGTGGATCCCCCAGTGTTTTCTTCCCCAGAAAACCTCAAATTTAGCTTTAAAAATCAAATTTTTCTCATTTATGTGTTGGATCACCGCACCAGCACAAATGTCCTACCACCCAGCGTTCTCCTCGGTCTCCCGATAAAAATGATACCTCACTTGTGTAGGTGGGCCAAGTGCCTGCGACAGGGAAGAGCTGAAAACATGTTGAAAATGAGGGGGAGCCAAAGCTGGTCCAAAAGGGCAGTTTGGAAAAAAAAAATTATAGGCCGATAAGTGGGGCAGAATTTTTATCTGTATAGATGCGACAGTGCTGCTCACCCAGATGTTTAGTTTTCAGATTTGTCTAGGTCTGGTAGATTTTTCTACATGGCAGCATCCCAAAGTCCAAAAAGTGCAGCCCTCACCATTCCAAGTGGGACGATTTTGAGAGTTAGACAAGCTCTCACGGCCCAAATGTAAAACCAAAACCCAAAATAATCAAATGTCCTCCTGCTTGCCTTTGGGATAAGATCTTTTAGTGTGCGGGGTGGAGCTGAAAGACTGTTACCCCCTTCAGTTGGGGTGGGGCATTACCATGCCCATACTGGTTGGTAGCCACCACCCCACTATTTTTTATTTCTTTTTAGTTCCCTGGCATCTAGTAGGCTTTCTGACGCCCTGAGGAGTGGATTGGGGGTAATTGCCCCACAACTTTGTTCCCATTTTTTTGGAGTGGTGGGTATGGCCATACCCCCACCCTCTTTTAAAAAAATATATATATATTCTCTGGTGTCTGGTGGGATTTCTGCTCCCCTGGGGACAGATGAGCCTTACAAAAATAGGCTGATCTGCCCCCAAGGGGGCCAGAAATTGACTAAAATAAATTTACCCTCCAGGGGAGCGACCCTTGCCAAAGGGGTTGCTACCCTTTTGTGAAATTGGTGCAAAAAGAATCCCTGGTGTCTAGGGGTTTCTACCCTATTTTGGGGGCAGATTGGCCTAAGAAAAATAGGCCGATCTGCCCCCAAGGTGGGCAGAAATGGTGTAAAATACATTTGCCCCCCAGGGGTGTGACCCTTGCCTAAGGGGTCGCTCCCCTTATCAATGTACACACACAAAAATCCCCTGGTGTCTAGTGCTTTTATTTAAATGTGTAACACAGCCCTCCTGAGTAAGTTTGTGGCCCTCATGAGCCCTCAGATCACAGGTTAAAAACAACTTGTCTACACGGTATTACAAATGGCAAAACAATATTCAAAGCTGAAATCTTTTACCTGCAGGGTTTTTCAGAGAGGGCAACTAGAAGGGAAAACCAACACCAGAACTCTTGTCGACTACAGTGATTTGTGAGAAACCATGTAATTCAATACCTTTCTACAGACTTTAGAACAGTGCAATAACAATACAAACTTAAGGCGTGTTGGTTGTCACATATTCCTAACTAAGAGAGATAAGGCCTTCCTGTTGAAACTAATGTGATCACATCTGTAAGGATCCCTCCCGACCTGGCCACTGAATCCCTGGTGATAGCAATTATGGGGCTTTAAAAAAGGATCATTACCCACTGGGTGCCTTTATCAAACTTGATCATGTAGTCCTCATCAAGAATGACAACCTAGATGGGCTCAACCTCTGTGAGTGAACTGTTGATATTTATATAAAAGGGGTCTTATATAGTTGTCTATCATTAAAATTACCTAGTGAGATATCTCTTCATGATACTTTAATTTGTGAGTTCCCCTAGTAAGTTAAAACGTGAAGAAACATGCATAGGTGATTTTTTAAAAATTTTTTTTACTTCAGCTTTGTGACGTATATGTTGGATATGTTTGTGCCTTAAAGGTCATCTGGTCTTCATCAGGGCCAAAATATTCATAATAATTCATAATTACGAGCTTAGCGTTAGTTCATTCCGGGGATAAAAAGACACACAAGTGTGCACGCACTACTTGAGAGAGAGAGGTTTAGTGGCAGGGAGAAGATAATGAGACGCATTTATATCATTCTGTACATGTTCAGAGAGCAGTCTTTAATGCACCCTGGGCAGATAAAAACAGTTTTTGGCAAAAAAAAACTAGGTGATGTCATTGCAAACCCTTGGTGCTGTGCAAAGGTTGACACACAAGACAATAACACAAAAAAATAGACGTACATGTATGTCGACACCACCTGATTCTCGACATACTTAGACGAGGCAGGCTTCTTAATGCCCCCTCTGGCGGGGAAAAAAGCTGTTCATGTAGTCCCATTCTATTTTAACAAAAGAGTATGTCCAATATCAAGGTAACGTCTGGTAGTACTTATATGGTAAAAGGGAGCGGCTGATGGCAATCCTATATCATTCCTCTCTCCTGAACGTTGTTGAGAAAGGTGTGTACCTCCATTTAGGGGGGTTGTGATTCATGAGTGCATCACACATGTTGATTTTTGCCATTAGTGAGGCATGCCACATGAATGGATCTGACGTATCCTGTGCAGCCATTTGCCGAGAGATTGCACCATGTCCTTAATACTGTCATGTATCAACTTCTTTCTGTGTACATAGTGGAGTATACTGTATTGCTGATAGATCCTAGTGACCTTGTCAGGACTCCGCTTCTGTAAAAAATATATTAACCCAGTTATAACTTTATTGTTCGATTGTGGGAGGTAGTGTCTGTCCTGAAGCATATTGAAAGCATATTTTCTGTTGTGAGCAATGTTTATTTTGCTGGTGGTGTTGTCTACTCCAGTTATGCTATGATCTTTCTTTGTGATGAGATATCCTGACTAGAAGGGAATGTGGTTTAAATTTAGGTGGGGGTGGGGAGGGGAGGGGGGGAGTCCCTCTTGTAAAGTTTCCCATATTGTCATAGGGCATGATGTGTCTGCCTTTATGTTTTGGGGGACCTAATTCAATTGGCTATAATTGTTGAGTATCCTAAATAGGATCTTTCATTATTCTCTCATTGTATGTCAATAGCTTTGTATTTTTTGTGGGATTTTCAAACGAGGTATATATCGTGAAAGGTGATCAACATCAATGTCTAGTTACCTTATGACTCATTGCATACGATACCCCAAGATATGGATTTTTATTTCAGTTTTTTATATAAGGCTGTGCACTTTGGCCTGTGTATTTAGTAACTTAAATCAGTTATATAGTGATCCGTACCTCCAAGTGAAGAGACTCCTAAGCATTATTGAGGTATGTCCATGGGATATCATCGTTAAGGCCTTCTTGGTATGTTTTGTCATAACTTTTCTTAAAAGACCGATTATGCCTATAACTTTGATCAATGGGTTGTCACTGTAACTAACTCAGTCCTGCTGTGTTGAGCATAATTTTCCCTCAAGGCATAAACTGCAATACAAGCACTGTTTTTCAGCGGAAGCACATAGCATTTGTACAGTCAAAATCTGTTGTCAGGGCAGTCAACATGTGTGCAGCCGCAGTCCACCTGTATTACCCCTGAAAGCTCTTTTTTCTGTTGATCACATACCGAACAGCTGGTCTGTCAATCCAAACCTAAACAAGCATTTGCAATGCAACGGGTCTCGCATTTCTCCTGAGTTAGCAGTTGTAAACTCCCAACTGGACTTTTCTTGCCTCATTAAATGGAAAAAAAGACCACTATCGCGCTGGTACAGTTCACTCGTAGTGAAACCTATCGGCAAAAGTGCAATTATCTACGTAACCGGCAAAAGTGCAATTAACTATGTAACAGGGTCGATGTCATGCAAAGCCCTGGACTTCTGCCTAGCGAGATCGCGCTGCTAAAAAAGAGAAAAAGTAGTCCACAAACCGGATGGAAAACAGCGAGCCTCGTATGTTTTCAGTACTTGGTCGCTGCGCTCGAGGAGGGCTAACCACCGGAAAAGGCATGACGTATGCATACCTTCCACTAATGAAAGCAAGCAGATTTTAAGACAAGCCCACGAACCAATGAAAGACACTGACGTGACATGGACGGGGCTCTGAGCCCTTTTCTAACTACTACAGTGTCTCGCAAGCGATATGCATGCCCAAGCACATACTAGCGCAGGCTCGACCCTAAGAGACGAGTTTTCTTGACTTTTTTTTTTTTTTTTTTTACTGCAATTCAGATTTCCTATGATGCAAAGTTGGTATTTCCTCTAAACAGCTGATCCCCGGAAATATATATTTTTTTTAAAGCTTGAAAAGTGCCTAGTCGACCTCTCTGCTTTAGTCTGTGTCTTATTGGAAATGGCACCCCCAGCTCCTACCCAGGCAGGAGTCAATAAAACTGTAGAGCATTTGAACACCAAACTCAGATCTTCAAAGATTGCCATGTCATGAACTGATACGCAGTAAAACTGACTGCTTTCCTCCCTGGTTTATATGATGAAAGCCAATACTTTCGTGGCTGTAGTATTTTGTGGCATCAGAAGTATGAATCATGTGGACATTTTAACCCTTATGGTGTCCGGAAATTATTGCGGCCTTCATAATTTTTTGACACATTATGCTAATCCTGGCATATGGTAACCTACATACCATTCCTCATGATGAACATCTTGGCATAATGGCTTTTCCAAAACATTGTTTGCTGCCGCCTACTTGAGATGGACATTACATATTTACTAGATGCTTGAGTTGTGCACACGAGTGCATCACACGTATCCTTGGAACATTTGGAGTCAGTCATCTTTACCTAAAGAAAGACTGGGATTTGGTGGGAAAATAGTTACTTAAAACAAATACAAATTATGTTTTAAGGGAATGGAATGTATTTGCTCATGTGAAAAGCTGCAATTTGGGAAAAAAATCTGTGTATATCAAGCAAATGTTTGTGCATAAGATTATTGCCTTTCCATAAGACAGTGCTTACATTTGAACTACATCCATGCTGCATTTGGGACTCCAGTTGCTGTATTGCTTTTGAGCCTTAGGACACTCTTTTCTCTCACGTTAAGGAAGTTATCATCCATTTTGATAAAACATTGTATGACCTCATAACTAACACTGACTGAAGCGGTAAGGCCCTTGTAACCTGAGATGCAGCTCGAGGGTCTGAGCATTTGCGATCAGTTTATTTTCTGAAGACAGATAATAGACTCGTGTAAATTCCATTTTCTCTCTGTCCCTTACAAGTAAATTCTCAGTCAATCAGCAGTTTGGGAAAATTACAGAATGTGACAGTCTGTATGCATTTTTTATATGGATAGGGACTCACGCCAGATTGCTTCCTCGGATTGTCTGAACTACCAGCAACACCTTTGTTTTTTTTTTTTAGCCAATTGGGGAAATTGGACTGTAAAATGAACTGTTTTCCCCTCGGTTTTACCGAGGTTTGAGAGGTCTGAGAAAGGAGGAGTCGGGTGAATCTCTAGCAGCACCCCTGAGAGAATCAATTTTTTTTTTTTTCCTTACAGAGAGCTCCTCCCTACAAACACCTCTTGGGGTACATTGTTTGCACTACAACAGTATCTAAGTTCACCGGCCGCCATGTGTTGATTCACTTTTTAAAGTTAATAGTATTAACAAAATATATTCCTGGGGTCTTTACTTAACTTTGAGAAAATGCTAGTAACAGTGGTTACAGTCTTCACTGACTTGTTTCTTTATAATACGTGCATGTCAGTTTCCCATCGTTGCAGATTTTGACTCTTTTTTCCGATTGGTGGTTGGTCTTTATTTCTCTACATATGACTTAGCTGTATTGTTCTCACCTACTTCTGTTCAACGTTTTTCAAAGCATGTAAGTGACCTCATACTGATGACAGTATATAGCGTGAACCCTACAATTGTTAAACATCCATGTGGGCGGTGCCTATATTGGACTGACAGTTATGTTTAAGGTGGCATTGCCTTTGTGTAATAGCATTCAGAGCTATAGTTTAGAACGTCTTGATTCTGGGGTACAGCTGTTTCTAAAGCCAGCAAGGAGAATCTGTTGTTCCTTTGCCTTAATAAGACTCTTTGGGGCTCTAATGCAACATATAAAATGTAACTTAAAGATAGGAATATTTGAACCAGCTAGGATGTATCAGAAATGAGCATTTGGAATGCCAATAGATCAGGCTTAAATGTGCTGGACTGGACCTCTCACAGGCACACCGCCCACCCTGCACTTGGATAAAGTTTGTTTTACTTTTGCTAGACAGGGAGTAGGAGTGAGAAACAAGGAAAACAAACATTTGTCTATAGTGATGTGATGGAACATGGGCCGCACCAAGAGTGCATGAGAAGAGGGATGAAGAATGTGACAGGGCACATAAGACTGAAGCATAGAGCTCAGATGGTACATGTTTCAGCAAGTACCTTGTGCACCATGCTTCATGTCTTAAACAGGATCCATTTGGTTACCTGTGGAGGAATTGGCATTTAACAGAAGCACGCCGATTGGCAGTGATAATTAGGTAGGCTAAGCACATCTGCTTTCTAATACTTAAAACAGAATAACACAGCTGCCTTTATCATCAACCGTCTCCCTTTAACTCCGAGGCAATGAAGAGTTTTCCTTATATTCTCAAAAGGGAGTAACATACCAGAGATCTTATTGACTTGTGGGCAGAAGATAAGATCAGCATTGATAGTAACCCCAACATTTTTGGTTTTAGTAAGTGGGGCTTGGAATAGCTTGAGAGCCCGTGACTGCCAAATGGATTCCCTATTTTAAGGATGATTCCCTAGGACCAACGCTTTAAGTTTGTCTCTAAACTTCAAGAGATTATTTATCATTAAACCGGCATCTGAAGCTAGATATTCCCGTAGTTTATAAGGAATGTCAAAGGTACTTTGTTGTATCAGAAATTAAATGTCAACAGTGTAGTTCAAAAAGTAAAGCTGAAATAATAAAGTACCTTCGGGGCTTGAAAAGGTTAAAGAACTCCACAAAGTACATAATAATTCTTAATAAATCACTATACATTGTTTTTACTCATAAAAAGGAAAAGTACTTTAATTCGCATACATTAAAATACTAAACATAAAACTACATTTGTACATAAACAAGACCTCTAGCACCATGTGAGTAAGAGAGCTGTGTCATAAGGTCTCTTGATGTTCAACAGTTTATAGGCCCTTTCTTGCGATGTTACTCAAGGAGTTCACAACAGGAATTTCTTCTTATTTTAGTTGTTACAGAGTCCTCAACTTAAAGCCCATTCCTCTTGCATTTGTCAGAATTCATAAACATTTTTTGCAGTGGCATTGTTGAAAATAGCAGTGTAAGCTCCGAGTCTTAGGGTAATAGGGCACATTGAATCAGTGAGGTGTTGTGGGCTTGACACTGATTAACTTCCAAAAACAACACACAATAAATCAGTGTCCAACTAGAACTTTTTCTTTAAAAGGAAAAATATTTTAATGTACACATGACTAAATACTTTACTCAAAGTTCCAAATATTCAAACGATTCCAGTTGCAATTACACATTGCAACCCCGCCTATAGCGCCCTTGCACATTAACCAGTGTGCAGATCACATACCCTAAACAAACTTCACTGGAAACAACTAACCCTGTAAATGTAGTCTCCTCCTGTTGTCTGTGTGAAGTACCATGTGGCAATTTGCACACCAGCAGACTTTAGTCCTAAAAAAACAGCAATGCCCCTATACTGGCCTTTTGTAAAAAGTAAGGCTTTTCACAGTCAGAAAGGTTAAGTCTGCAATCTTTGTCAAGTTGTCCATTTTGTGAAATAAACAAACTCTTGCTTTTGTTGTCACGTTTAATAATTAATAAATCAAACCTGTTGGTTTTAATTTGAACATAAATAGTAGCATGTTGTCTCTGCCTGGGGAGTTTCATCAAACAGTTTAGGCCTACCCGAAGTATCAATTGACATGAACATTAACTCCCCTTCTGGATACATCAAACATTTTCTGTGATAAGACCTATAAAAGGGATACTAAAAAAGGGATACTAACCCATTCCCGTTGTATTTGCCAGAGAGATGATAAAGAGAGAAACTAATTCCTGTTGTATTTATTGAATGCTTCAAAATGTAAAGCCTCTTAATGTGGATTTTTTCATCACATTGACATTATAAAGCTCCTTTCTTCTGTATGTGTCAGAAAGTTGACAGCCTAAGACCCCTTCATTTGTCAGAGGGTTCGCAGTTTTCTTACTGTATTGGTAGTGGGGTTACACCATGCAAAGCCCGTTCTTATTTTATTTAACCTTGGGTCTGCGTTAACAGTGGCCCTTTCAGTTACGAGCAATGGAACTACTTCAGGCAAACTAACACAATTATTTTTCAGTCACGTTCTTGTAGAGAAGATCTGCATGTGAGAGGAGCCACAACTCATTTATTAGTACTGATTCTTTTTCCTCTTTTTCTAGTGATCACATAAGCCCCCAAAGCTAAGCAGGCCTAAAATCAATACTGAGAAGACAAAAAATCTTTTGTCACACACGACTTGGTGGGGGGAGGGGGAGGTAGGGCATATTGGTGTTTGGTTAATCAAAACCCTAACCTACTAAGGTAATCTGTGAGAATCTGTTAAAAAATACTTGTCTGCAGGTTTTAACACAATGTAAAAACAATTTACCCATGAAGGGTTATTGCTTTAACATACGCCTTTCATAGTATTTAATTCAGGCTACTTGCCTTTAGCATAACTTTTCATAATAAACATATCAAACCTTTGGCACCTATCCCAGTGAACCAAGTGTGTACAATTTCTACTCTGAGAACTTGAGTGTTGAGCATGATCTGTGTAACATAAGCACTTTTTTCCGGTGGAAGAACACAACTTTGACTCAATTTGATCGAATAGGTAGGAAGATCAACATGTGAATGTACCCAAAGCCCTCTTGGTTTCTCAAAACTCTTTCTGTTGATAGACAAATGGTTTGGCCACAGCTGTACTGTTAAGCCACACCTAAGAATGACTTGAACCCTTTGTTTCGTCACAGTGCCCGAGCTGAGAACTTGTGCAGTTGGCTCTCTCTTTTGCCACTTGCAGCTTGCTGAGGGCAAGCAAGCCTTTTTCTCCCTTGCAGGATTTACTATGTAGCAGGAGGGAACGACCAAACCACAGTTTGCCAGTGCTTCAGCAAATAAATTTCAGCAGGGCACGGTGGTTGTGCTGTGCTGCCGAAGCATGCATTTTTATGCCGAAGTTAAAGCCTCTTATTAGAATAATGTCTTTTTGTAATGGATACAGACGAGTAGTTATTCCACCAAGGCGGAAGAAACACCTAGTTTATCTCTGTTATAAGAGTGGACATGAGGTTGCTGTATGATGGCAACCCTCTTTACCATTGAAACCACACAATAGAGCTCCTAGGCGGTGATGTGGGAGTGCCCGAAGATCTGATCAGAAATGGCACAGATGACACTTGTGCTAACATGATTTTTCAGTAATTTCTTGTGGATGGAGTGGTTTTATCAATGTTTGTGAATTTGGATTATAACTTAATTGTAGCTTTTATTTTTCTCCTCCATGAACTTGAAAATTCTTCTCTACATAACTGAATTGAGATGTTGTTAGTTGGTATTTCACAAAAGTAACTGCAAAAGAACTTCACAAAAGAACTTCACTGCAGTAGCGGCCAGTGATGTTACCAGGGAAGGGGGGGGTTACAAATAAACCCACTCACACCCATTCCTTCACACGTGCACTCACAGTACTCACTAACAAATACACATACATTCATACACGCACACACCATACATAAAAGACATCAAACTTACTTCAAGAGCAGCAACTCCGACAGGGAAGCCTCTGAGATCCCAGGAGGGTTGGGACTGCTGTCTTCCCTCATTGGCTGACTTAAGGTCAACCAGTGAGGGAATGCAGCAGTCCCAATCTTGTCACAGAGTGGGATGTGGTCAGTGAGACTGATGACCACACCCCACTCTGTGACTAGGTGTCCCTAATTGACACTTAGCTCTGGGCACTTCAGGGCTTACCTGAAGCGCCCAAGTTCGAAGTAATCGGTGACGCTTCCCCTCATCATGAGGAGGAGGGCCTTGAGACATCTTTGCCAGACTAAAGGAGGTCACGCCCACAGGAGCTGTAACTTCTTCAGCCAAGCAAAGATCGTCTCAGGCAGCAAGGAGTCTGCCGATTTAGCACATGTCCAGCTGCTAGGTGCCTGACCTGAATTAGAAGAGTGTCTGTCAGGCTGACTTTAGTTCAGCCTAACAGACACTCCTCAAGTCATGAAAAAGGTGGGGGGCATGGCCCCTCAACCTGTATGGACGGCCCACTGTTGCTTCACTGTTTCACTATGGAGTTGAACATTAAAATGCCTATATACCTGCATCCCTAGACCCCTCCTGAAGGGGGGTGACCTGGAGCACGTTTGGCCAGGCACTACTACCTATTGCATGCCCTCTTTCAGAGGAGTTTGGGTACAAATTAGCAAAAACAAATTCCTCCCCTACATGCTTTTTTTTTTTGAGAAACCTTTAACATAATTTTCCATACTGTACCCTAGTGTCCTTGCTTGGTTCTGTTGCTCAAGCTATGAGTTACTGACTTTAAGATAGGCGGATTCTGAAGATCCTGTTAGTGTCAATCCATGCCTTGTAAGTATTGATTGCAGTTTCTGGGGCCTGACCATTTCATTCAGTTATGAGTTGCGTGCGATTTATTTTCAGCACGACCATTGACAAATTTGTTACATCGATGGATGGACATCTCCTGGATTTATTTTTCCAGGCAGTTTTGGCACTTTGATCGTACATGAAATGTGAATAGACCTCTTTAACGCTGCAAAGATTATAAACACTCTTAGACTTCGCCTTTTTCCTGTGCTCAGTTGTCTCATTTCAGCTTGAACAGGAAAGTTCTTTTGTCTTGTTTCCTCTTACGACGCTTGGAGGACTGTTAATAATCTGAAGATGAGGATGGCTCTCATATTTTGTTTTTAATTGGCTGGAGTAAGGAGCTTACGGATCTGTGGATGATGGCTGGTGTAAGAACATCTGTAGGCTGTACCGTACAGAAGGCTCAATAGTAGAGGTATTGTATATACTTCTTTCAAGGGACTCATACATGCAAACCAGACTTAGCAGATATATCCCAGTATGGGTCCCAGGGTTCTCATACATACTTCTTTAACCACACTCTTGTCCTTTCAGTAAACTGGTACGGAGGTTGGCGCTTCTTGGCTGAGGGCTAAATATGGCGCAGTGCCCACTGCTACATAACACTGGTAATGCAGCACATCTCCTTTGAAAGATAATCCATATGCTTCTCCTTTGCCAGGCCCTGACTTTGAAGCATCCCCATCTAATTAATTTACGGCCATATCACAACATACATAACATAAGCCTGTTCTTCAAAACAAAAGTGTTTAACTTTTTTTTAACATTGTACATCTCTCATCTTTAGATGCCTATATTCAGTTCTAGACAGCTTTTAATGTAAATATGTAGAGGGAGTTTGGTGATTTGCGCATAGCAGCTGTGCAGACTCCTCTGTTCTCAAGATGTGTCTTCCGACCCACCCTGAATGCAGTTGGACTTAAGAGCTTATTAAGTACTAATGGTCCTCCATTCCACTTCACCAGTCAGAAGTAAGTGCAAGGTCATTTTTTATACATATTGGTCGGACCTCTCCCCATCCTCATGTAATAAAAAAATAATTGCCAATAAAAAATGCATTCATACATACCTACATATATCGGCCTTTGGGCAGCCATTTGTATCCATTTATCGAATATAACGTCAGTCACATTTGCGTCTACCGACCCCACCGGAGTATGTCAGCCTACTTCACCGATTGGGCACCTTTGCACTGAGCGACCACATTTTGCCTGATCATATGTTGAAATCTGCCTAAAAAGACGTGCGGTTAAGTGCTGGTGGTATACTTTTTCTCTCTCCATTCTCTTTCTTTTATACTTTTTTTGTCAACTTTGTGCTTCAACTGTATCTTCAGGTTACAATAATTCAGATTCTGTAGTACCTTTTTGTGTCAGTGAGAAACTCTTCTACAGGGAGTGCAGAATTATTAGGCAAGTTGTATTTTTGAGGATTAATTTTATTATTGAACAACAACCATGTTCTCAATGAACCCAAAAAACTCATTAATATCAAAGCTGAATATTTTTGGAAGTAGTTTTTAGTTTGTTTTTAGTTTTAGCTATGTTAGGGGGATATCTGTGTGTGCAGGTGACTATCACTGTGCATAATTATTAGGCAACTTAACAAAAAAAAATATATACCCATTTCAATTATTTATTATTACCAGTGAAACCAATATAACATCTCAACATTCACAAATATACATTCCTGACATTCAAAAACAAAACAAAAACAAATCAGTGACCAATATAGCCACCTTTCTTTGCAAGGACACTCAAAAGCCTGCCATCCATGGATTCTGTCAGTGTTTTGATCTGTTCACCATCAACATTGCGTGCAGCAGCAACCACAGCCTCCCAGACACTGTTCAGAGAGGTGTACTGTTTTCCCTCCTTGTAAATCGCACATTTGATGATGGACCACAGGTTCTCAATGGGGTTCAGATCAGGTGAACAAGGAGGCCATGTCATTAGATTTCCTTCTTTTATACCCTTTCTTGCCAGCCACGCTGTGGAGTACTTGGACGCGTGTGATGGAGCATTGTCCTGCATGAAAATCATGTTTTTCTTGAAGGATGCAGACTTCTTCCTGTACCACTGCTTGAAGAAGGTGTCTTCCAGGAACTGGCAGTAGGACTGGGAGTTGAGCTTGACTCCATCCTCAACCCGAAAAGGCCCCACAAGCTCATCTTTGATGATACCAGCCCAAACCAGTACTCCACCTCCACCTTGCTGGCGTCTGAGTCGGACTGGAGCTCTCTGCCCTTTACCAATCCAGCCACGGGCCCATCCATCTGGCCCATCAAGACTCACTCTCATTTCATCAGTCCATAAAACCTTAGAAAAATCAGTCTTGAGATATTTCTTGGCCCAGTCTTGACGTTTCAGCTTGTGTGTCTTGTTCAGTGGTGGTCGTCTTTCAGCCTTTCTTACCTTGGCCATGTCTCTGAGTAGTGCACACCTTGTGCTTTTGGGCACTCCAGTGATGTTGCAGCTCTGAAATATGGCCAAACTGGTGGCAAGTGGCATCGTGGCAGCTGCACGCTTGACTTTTCTCAGTTCATGGGCAGTTATTTTGTGCCTTGGTTTTTCCACACGCTTCTTGCGACCCTGTTGACTATTTTGAATGAAACGCTTGATTGTTCGATGATCACGCTTCAGAAGCTTTGCAATTTTAAGAGTGCTGCATCCCTCTGCAAGATATCTCACTATTTTTTACTTTTCTGAGCCTGTCAAGTCCTTCTTTTGACCCATTTTGCCAAAGGAAAGGAAGTTGCCTAATAATTATGCACACCTGATATAGGGTGTTGATGTCATTAGACCACACCCCTTCTCATTACAGAGATGCACATCACCTAATATGCTTAATTGGTAGTAGGCTTTCGAGCCTATACAGCTTGGAGTAAGACAACATGCATACAGAGGATGATGTGGTCAAAATACTCATTTGCCTAATAATTCTGCACTCCCTGTAATAACACATTTCTATTTTGAAATTGCATGCAACAGTATTTTTAATGTAACATTTTCATTGCAAGTATTAAGTAGCGTCATGTTTGTGGAGTATCCTTCCAATCGTTTTTTTTCAAATAAATGAATAATCATAGTACCAGCTTGCCTAGGCCTAGAGGCTTTTGGCTTTTTCAGGCTTTTCATTGCTTTCCAGAACTCAAAAAAAATTAACTAGCTGCTGGTGGGAGGATACTTGTATTCCCAGGACCTCCGCACCCACTTTTCAGTGCACCAGATCTCTTACAAACATCACTCACTTTTTGTTTTGTTTCGGTTTCATTGGTGGACTTCTGGAGGCATAACGTTTAGTCAAAAATATTTGTGGTTCTCTTTCAATGATTTAGCAGTAAGTAGAATGAAAAAGAAATGGAAAATATAAATTAATTTTGTATTTTGTTATCCATGTGCTTTCTTATCCTGTATGACTTTGTTAACACAAATATTTTTATGCAGGATGAACCCGTTCAGGATTCACATGCTTTACGTTATCCCGCCATCTAGTGGTAATCCTGACTTAGTGCAACGTTGCTTGTGGAGATTGACCATGGGTGGGGTGTATTACGTCAAGCGTAAGCACACAGTTGGGCTCGAAAGTTAGGAAGATTGCTGAGCGAACCAGGTTGAAACTTGACATTCAAACATATATTGAAGACGAACACCAGCAACTGAGATAGTATGCATCCACAATGGAAATGACACTAAATATAGAATGAATGAGAACAGGTTTTTATAGAGAAAACATTAAATGTAGGATGGTCCCACGAGGCCTGCATCTATTTTCAAACAAAGACTCAGGTTAGAAACATAGGTGGGCACACTATGCTGCAGCGCAGACAAAGGGCAGAGCTCGACAGAACAAGATTACACAGTTAGGTGGGGGTCGTGCACCCTAGAAGGTGCTGAGGCAGCTCTTGGAGAACATATCCATGATTCTGATATGAGGACACGCACAAGATCCATAAAATGCTCCGCATCGAAGAGGGAGCAGATGATGTAGAAAGACTGAAACACAGACTCATGTTGAAATGGCATATATCGATCAATAAAAGAAGGAATTCTGTGAATCAGTGAGCTAATACAAGATCCCATGTAAAGTGGAACGAAAAAAGACCGACGTAGAGAAAGGAGAAATAGTCTTTACTCACACCGGAAGTAGACCCTCAAATACACATAGAGGTAATTCAGCACATACTCCAAGAGGATACACAGGTCTCAAACAGCGACAAATGATATCCAATAGCGGCAGACTCTCCACAGGACAGAGGTTAATATCCTACTAGACCATCTCAGCCAGATGATCTCTCAGTATGTCACACAGTGATGAAAAAAAGCTGCAGTTTCGTATGGGATGCAACTACAGGAGCAAGAGGGGGAATCCTGCTTCCACCTATAAACGTCAGACAAGCCCTTTGCAGAGAAAGGATCAGTACATCCCGATGATGCTTAATGAATTATAACAAGGCAAAGAGGTTTTTGATGCCCTGGCCTCGTACATGCCAGTCAAACTAAGATTGGAGGTAAAATATAGACTGTCCTCACCAGACCCCACTAATTGCACGTAGAACCTGCATCTCATTGCTGCATTCAGGAACAGAGGCGATAAATCCTGAACTAGACCACCACCAGACAGGAGCAGTAAGAGACTAAACACAGTGGGGCATAGCAAACTCCATTGCTCTCCTCTCAAGGTACGGACACTAGCAAAGGCACGACATATACGAGCTCATGTAATATCTCCCGGTACAGTTTCAAAGGAGGGCGAAGAGCATCATTTCAGAGGTTAAGGCCATCTCCAGTGTATGCCTCAAATAATGCCTGCATTCGTCGGATACAACCATTATACAATAGTGTATGGGCATGAATGGCTCATGCATGACTTCAAATCAGAGCTACAGACATTAGTCATCAGCAACCCGTTAAATGGACTGCAATGTCGCCCAAGCCCTAGAAATTGACAGAGCTCAGGCTTGTGGGGAACCTTGCAATCTAGGGGTGTTTTCATCTGAGGAACTCATGCCCCCAGAAGGAAAAATGATTGTGAAATAACCCCTTCTTCACTAAGACAAAGACACAATCCGTGCAGAGCCAGAGAACACCCCATGCTACTTTCAGTGCAACAAAGTTCACCTGCATGCCCCGTCTTTTGGAGTACAGCGAGAGAAAGAGGTCAGTCCTACAGAAAAGGTACACAGCATGACAGCATCAAGCTGCTCCCAGATCACCTAACACCAGTACAAGGCAGAATCCAAGATTTTAGTGAAGAACGGAGAGAAATCACAAAAGACAAATGGGTGTTGAATATTATCAAACATGGCTGTTGAACGGAAGGCCAATAGAAAATGTGCATGCCAAAGAGTCAGAATTACAACAGACAAAAAAGAGAAGCACTGGTAAAAGAAGTACAAGAACTTTTAGAAAAGAATATTATAGCAACAGTGGCACAGTCACACAGAAACACAGGGGGTTCACTGTATACTTCCTCATAGAGAAGCAAGACCTTACTCTTGAGACTCTTCCTAGACTTAAGGTTCGTAAACAGATTCGTCAAAATACAGAAGTTGAAGGTGACAACACTACAGGAAGACATTTCCATTTTTAAGAATGGCGAGTACCCTGCAGCGATAGGCTTGAAATGCCTTTTTTGTTGTACCAATGAGCTAAAACCATTGAAAATACCTCATGGTTTTGTTTAAATCATTACCAACTCAGGGTACTGCTCTTGTGATAAAGTCGGCTCCAAAGGTGTTCAGAAAATGTCATGCAGTAGTAGCAGCTTTTGTCAGAAGACAGTAAATACTCCTTTGTCCATACATGGATGATTGGGTAGAAAAGGGAAATCTTTCTTGCAATGTGAGACGAGCAACAGCACGGTCCTTTACGAACCCACCCCCTGAGAGAAAGTCTTCTCGGGGTCTGCATCGATTTCCGAGCGGCACTAGCAGTCCCCATAAAAAGAGGACTTATTGCATTGCAGGAACAGGTTTGTATTTACCACACAAGATTTAGGAGACTATTGAGCAAGATGGCTTCATGTATTCCAAATATTCCACAGTCCAGACTACAAATGAGACCTCTGCAGGAGAGGCTAATGAGACAAGGGTCACAAAACAAGGGGAAGTAGGATGTTCTAGTGGTTGTCATGAAGCAGGTTTAAAGAGAGCTAGAATGGTGGACAAGGGAGAACAGGATGAGGCAGACCTTTCAGGGAACACTTCCCTGCGCAAAAAAGAAAAAGGTGTAGCATTTAGTGTAGCATAATAAATAATCTAAAAATGGATGCCAATCACTGGGGTATTGTGGACTTATATTTGGCGTCCTAGAGTCCGCCTATGGTTGACGCCCAAAAGAAAAAGGAGTTTGTAGTAATTCAGGATTTTCAGAACCCACTACTAGAGGCAGAATACGTGTGTGACTCTTCTGCACTGCAAAACTATTGTTACAGGCAACTTATCAGCTTTATGCACAGCATGTGTTTTGTGTTTTAGCAAATGGTGCCATTGGATACAGGAGGGTGCATTTTTTTATTTTATTTCATTGTGCAGCACCTCCCAAATTTGAGTATGTCTGAGAGATGTAAACCAATTTGAAAATGTTTGCAGCAATAACGAAAGTCTTAATCATATTTGCATCGAGAAAAGACAGCAATTAATTTACTAGTCGAGACATGAGTGAAGCAGCTTCTGTGTTATGCATGGTACCTTCCCAGCCGAATTGTGGCCGATGAGTGGCATGTGCAGATGGGAAGATTTGAGGAGTGGTTTATACACAGTTTGTTTTTAGGTAGCACTTTCCAGCTTGGTGTGACATCATGTTGAAAAGTCTGAAAGGTGTACAATACAACATTTAGCACACACATTGTGTTTAAAGCCCCTGGCTACGTTCAATTTAAAGTCCCTTAAGGGGCAGAGTGAGGATGTGAAGCCTAAAGTCCTCCATGTGTCTATATGGTGAACTCAGGTTGCTGAAAGATAGCTGTGCTGACAGTCCTATACGCGGGTGTCTATGGAAACTTGACTTATTTTTCCAACAAGAAAGTTGTGATGTAAGTCTCATCTCTTATCCCATCTTGGAGAGGTTTGAGGAAACTTCCCGACTCACCACAGCTTATCTCTTTATGTTTTACCTACATCTGCCCAATTTTTCTTGCCACCCCCTTTTCCTTTGGCAGGTAATTGGTAATAATAGAGGCCCTTATTAGGCCTTTTTTAATAACGGGGTTGCAAGCTTGGCTTGTAGGTGTATTTGTCTCTGGATTTTCCTCAACATTCATTTTGTCTTGTAGCTCACGCTTTGTCTGCTAAACTCTGCATTTGTTTTGGTGATTATCATGGGTTCTCTGTTATTAAAATTTGGGAAGCTGTAACAATCTATTTGTTATCGTTTATCCTTTCACTTCTTTTATGTGATCTGTGGTTATTGTTTATGTAAATTGATGTGTGTCATCTTTCAGTTACTTACGAACATTGCCATTATACCAGGTTAGTGGTTGGAGTCCGGTCAGATAGATGGGTGACTGCGTCTGATATTCTTCAACTGCGAATCATTTGATTGTAAATTTAACTCTAACAGATAGACTGAACATATTTCAGTGTCTAGGGCCCTGCACCCCTACTACTTGTGAGGGACCCTTCTGAGTGAGCGTGGCCAATTTAGATAGGCAACCTTTGATCTGAAATTTATGGTTGTAGAATATCGAGGGGCCTGTTTGTGGAGGTAATATGGTCTTTGTCTGAATACATTTTAGGAAGGGTGTAGCGAACCTTAAATTTGATTGGCCTCCACTGGCAGCAGGTAGACTGCTTTAAGAGCGAGATTGATGTAATCGTGCTGGTGGTTACCTACAGACATGTTCTGAATATCATAGATCAGTGGTTCCAAAGCTTTTGGAACATTGCATCTTTACAATCTCTTTGATGGGCTGGTATTAGAGCTTCTACTGCTTACTTTTCAAGCACTACATTTTTCTTTTTTGTGAAGCACTTCATTAGTGTGTGTGTGTGTATTGTCAAGCCATTAGGAGAGGCTTTTTACGTGGATTGGTTGACTAACCTTGGATGCAGATTATCCTAACTGATTCTGCTGAAGTTCAAGATATCATTAACATCAAATTGTTTGTCAGAGCTCATTTTAAGTATGTCCAAAGTGGTTCACATACTTCTTATCCCTATTCATCATCATCAAAACAGACTTTATTCGGATTCAACCAGCCATAAAAGTATCAAATAATCACACATTTAGTAATAAATAAATATATATTAAAGAGATAAATAATAAAAAAAAGGGGAAGTACAAGCACATTCTAGGTGCATTCAGTACTGTTATATAATCCCCTAATAAATACACATCAATACCAAGTCAAATATCCTTACAGTTTTTGTTTTTCCCTTTTGTGTTTTCCATAAGGAGAAAAATTCCAAATAATTCAATGAAATTAGTCCAAAACTCCCATAGACTTCCTTGCGGTCAATACAGAGCATAAATAGTTTGCTAAAATTCCGCACATTTCAATTGAGGATAAAAGCTGTAAGCTAAAATACGCATCGCGGCACCGACGCAAATTAATCGACCTTAAAAAAGGCAATAAAAGCCGTTTTCTTTGTAAATTATAAAATTTACAGAAAAGGACCACATGCATTGTGGATTGGGAAGCCTTCGCATCACAGGGACAAACTCTTAAAAATGTACTCCAGTCATTCATGGTCAGGAAAGTCACTAACCGATGAAAGATGTCTAAGCGGAGTCTTGTAAGAACAAATCGATGTCGGGGGTTTGCCACACTTACTAGGTAAGGCTGAATGGCATCTGTGGACAAAATTAGTTGGTTAAACATTACAGTGGATTTTTTTGATTCCTCTTCCCATCTCTGTTCTTCTAAATGCTTCAATGACAAGGCCCTCAGTTCTCTCCTGGTTATTTTTTCCAATGATTGTGGATTTAAGTAATAATCTTTGCAACCCATTTTCCTAAAAAAAAGTCATGATATAGTTCAACCAGGGGACTCTGAGCGAGTATGTTAGCCTTGTACAGTCAGATAGAATAGCCTTGTTTAGTCCAGTATATTCAGTGGTCCACACCTTGTGCCATAATAATAATGGCTGGATTTTTATCAAATCGATCACATAGTGGACCCCAAGTTCTGCATGGCTAATGTATGATGATGTGCTGTTTGGTATCATTAGCAAATGTCTGAGGAAGTCATTTTCCACTGTCTGAATCGCATTACAGTTAGTATACCCCCAAATACATGCTCCGTAAGTGGCCGCTGGGATGCACTTGGCCTTGTAGATCTTCACCATATTTGTCGGGGTGATCCCCCCTATCTTTTTGGAAAAGATTTTCAAGGCCGCCGTTGTTTTAATAAGCTGATCTTTTTTTAACTTCACACAATGTGCCCAAGTGGCCTGCTTGTCAAACATTATGCCCAGATATGAGAAGGTAGGAGCTATCTTCACCTTATCCTCGTGAATAATAAAATTATAGGGCTTACTCTGTTTCCTGCCACAGTTCATTATAAAAGTTTTTGAGCGATTAACTGTGAGTCCCAGGTCTGTCATATAGTTTATACAAGTAGTTAAAAGTTTCTGGAGGGCTAGCGGTTTCCTGGCCATAAGTACTGCATCATCTGCGTAAAGAAGTGTAGGGACGGGCGATTACCTATTTGAGGAAGGTCTTTGCATTTGCCTATCAGTTCTCTTTCTAAGTTATTTATGTATAATGAGAATAAAAGTGGAGCAAGAACACAACCTTGGCGCACCCCTCTGTATATTCCGAAGGACCTGGTACATTCCCCTCTCATCCCGTACCTTACTCTTGCTCTACAACCTGTATACAAATCCCTTATAAAATGGACTATTGTTGGTTCGACCCCCATTCTTGTTAGAATGTCCCATAACTTCTCATGCAGGACGCAGTCAAATGCTGACGATAGATCTATAAAGGCCAGGTACAAATTACCCTCCCTGATGTTCGTATACTTCCCCACTAAGATGGTTGCATTCAGATCCTGTTCGACAGTGCCTAGTCCTATACGGAAACCATACTGTACTGGGGATAAAATGTTATTCTCTTCTGCCCATGTTTGGAGTCTATTTAAGATTATTCTCCCCGCTAATTTAGCTGATGTATCAAGGAGAGAAATAGGCCTGTAACAGGCTGGGTTAAGGCGATCGCCTTTTTTGTATATAGGTAGAATGATGGAATCACGCCAGGTCGATGGAAGGCCTTGTGAACAGAAAGCCCTCAATACCTGCGTCAATAAAGGGCCCCATAAATGAATGTTAGCTTTGTATAAGTCGATTGGGACACCATCAGGCCCCGGCGCTTTCCCAGCTTTGCTTACTCTTAAGGCTTCCGCTACCTCCTGTAAGGTAAACTGAGGTGATACTTCTGGGTGTAAGACTCCCTGGGAGTCTGGAACCATTAAAGGATCCGGAGCTCTATCATTAGATTGGCAGTATATCTTTGAAAAGTACGTAATCCAGTCCTCCTCTGAGATTGCAATTTCCATCCTAGGAGTATCACTGTTACCTAGAGCAGGTGTATTTATTATTTTCCAAAAGAGGACATTGTCTTTCATAAGACTAGCTCTATGTAGGTTATCCCATAACTCCCCTCTCAAAGCAAGTTTCCTCTTTTTTAAGGCTATTTTATATGCCTGTCTACAGGTACGTATTTCAGTCGAGCATCTTATAGGGGCACTTAGGGCTTTTTTGAGTCTAGTGTGGGCTTTTGTGCAGTCATGATCAAACCAGCCAGTCTTCTTTTTTTTCCCCCCTGCCCCCCCCGTCCTGATCAAAAGAGTTTCTTTCACGGCTTGAGTTATCTGTAGGAAAGCACTTATGCGTTTTCCCGGGGCCGTATCTTCACCGAGGCAGTCAGTGAACGCTTGGTTATGTTCACTTAATATATGTTTCAATAATACCTGTGAATCAATCCGAGACCATCTCAAAGTATAGCCACTACCCGGAGTTAGTTCAATATCATTTCCCATCATGACCTTTCCAACTTTAGCCTCTGGGGCAGGAGTTAGTAGCAGTTCCAAACTTTGGGGGAAATTGTCACTTATTGCAATATCGTGAATTGTATAATTAATAAAATAATGTGCAAAATGGGTTGACATTAAAATATAATCAATCACTGTATTAGCACCCCTTCCATTGAATGTTGGTTTAAACTGTGACACTTTTGAAAGTAAATCATTTACAAGAGACAGGTTGTATTTTTGGGCCACTAGGTTCATTGCGTCTCCTTGAGTGGTATGTGAGAAGTGCGGCCCTATGCCAATGTCTTCGGTATCCCAGCCACACACCCTTCCCGTAAATTCCTTGCAAAGGTGTACATTAAAATCACCCCCCCATATGATAAGAGTCTCACGTCTATTGCTCACACAGATTCTCTCTAGGTCCTCGCTCATCTCTGCTAAAATTTTGGAAGCTTCCCTTGGCAATGCATTGTTATAAAAGTTAATGAGTACCAAGTGTGTATTCTGATCGAAGTTAGACTCTATCAGTTGATAACAGGGTTTCGTGATTTGCATTTTTGGGTTGCGTAACCACGCCTTATTAGAAATATATGTACACAAGTCTCCTTTTGGCCTGCCATGGTTGGTCTGCACAGCAGATGTATGAAATGTCTTATAACCATTTATATGGGCAGGATTTAATGTCCAGGTCTCCTGGAGACATATACAGGGAAACTCCTCAATAAAATTCACCCAGAGCTCGTTGATAATCTTATTGGTTAAGCCTGCCACATTCCAGTAAAGTATGGCTGTTTTCCCGTGTTGGAGGGGTTGGGGGCACTCCTTCTCTATACTTGATGTGGATGATCCTTCATCTAGAGTGTGGGTTATTGGAGGGGAAAGGTTTCCCAGATTCGAATAAATGTCTGTGGAATTCCTGTCAGGTTCCATATCATGGAGTACATCTCCCCTATTCTTGGTAGGCTTTTCTATTTTTGCAATCAGAACCTCCTCGTTTGGGGAATCTCTCTTAGTCCTAGTTAGTCAATCCAAATCTTCTAGTGTGTTAAATGGTTGAAATCTGTTACTAAGGGGAATAGGGTCTGGGGCATTTAATCCGTGATTGTTTACGGATTGCAAGTTCCTTGGAACGCCCCCATAAGATCTTGAGTAAAAGAACCCCAGGGGTAGTAGGGAAATTCCTTGACAGATGGCTTGCCTGACGCCTAGTTTATGGATAATGCTGTGCACCAGATCAGGGGTCTTGAATGAAAGACCACACAGTCTCCTTCCACTGCTTTCTCCCTATTTCCTATCCACTTGACTCTTCTGGCCATTTTTATTTCATCAAAAAGGACCCCCACCATCCCAGGACCCAAGCGTGTTCCTATCCAATTCAGGGCCTTGTTCCTCAATGCTGGCCATGTTTCCCTATTATAAAAGAACTCCTGTTTCTTCTTCAGGTTCTCCATCTTATGGTCAAGCAGATGCTCTTCTCATGGATTTGTCTGGGAAACCTGGGTTTACCATCCTGTAATTAATGTCACTCTTATGAAGTTCAAAACATTATTAAACCTCAACTAGATTGTAATAGCTCCTAGTTCACCTTGCCAAGTGATGTTTCACAGACTTCCTAACCCTACTATAAAACAACTGTTGTTTCTTAAGGTTCCTGATCTAATCCAGCAGGGGTGGCTGACTTCTTCATCCTTCCTAAACTCAAGGGCCTGGTTCTGCAACAGATAGCTTATACATATATTAAGGTATCTCTGAACAAAACCTATCCAGCATGTATACAGGTAAGAGGGATTAACTGGGAAGCAGTATAAAAGTAAGTCAGTGGACCTTGTGAGAGAATTATAAACCTGAAGGTTTCATTCAACGATAATCATTCATTTGTCAGCCGTCGGGGTTTACCTGAATATATCATCTGAAAGCCTTTTTATTTAAGTGGAGAGTTATCAGTTCACCTGTCTTCCTTGTCTTTTATCTTAATATTAAAGATTCTACTTCTCCGTGGGACTGGGATGTAGGTTTGCACTGGTACATACACAAACCATTTCAACCTGTTGCTTCCTTTAACAATGACTTAAATGCTTGGAATATAGTCTTCTTGGTAGCCGTAATGTGTATTAGTAGGATTGATATGCTTCAAGCTCTTCGATCCAAATGGACTCACATTGCTTTCTGCAGGAACATAATCTTCCTTAGGATACTTTTTTGCTTCGTTCCAAATGTCTAAAATTAAAGAAATTACATTTAAAAACTATTGAGATGCCTAAAATTCTGAATAATACCTGTGCAGGACTAAACCATTTAGAGTTTCTGAGCATCTGTTGGTCTGATGATAGTCTTTCTCTGGTCAACTTAAGAGGCTGTGACCTCTACTGCCAGGTGACTAGTCTCTGGCATTTTAAAGTATTTTAAAATTAGAAGCCATTAGATTCACTGATTGGTTCATGCACATTTCACCAGAAGAATGGCGTAATCAGTGGTCTTATAAATGTATGTTCCCCATACAGACTCCTGTTGGTATTACTCTCTGCAAACATCCTCTAGGAAATATAAACCTTTAGCCATGATGATCTCTGTAGCATATTTGTTTGAAGCTTGGTCAGGCATAATGCTGCCCAGTCCCCAGCTTTGAGTTGAGAAATCCGCTCCCCATGCAAGATAATAGAGTAAAACAAGCATTTAAAATGCAATGGGTCTCATGTTTGCTCGAGTTGGAGCTACTAGCGTTGTAAATTACTAACTGGATTTTTCTTGCCACATAAATTGAAAATGAAAAGTAGAACAGTTGACATAAGCGAGACGATTCAAAGCGCCATGCTCACTATGAGTGTGAAAGAGAGACATAAAAGAAAAACAAAGCTTGCTCGCAGTGAAACGTATTGGCAAAAGTGCAGTTATGTATGTAACAGGGTCGATGGCCAAGGCGGTAACAAAAACGTCCCAAGGAGGGACAAACCTTAAAATATTTACCAATGATAACAAAGGATTTTTGGAAGGCAAGCCCATGAATGAGTGATACTGATGGGCGTACGGTGGGTGTGGTTAAAAGCCCACAGATAAATTACAACAGGCCAGGGCGCTTGTGCGCTCAACCTAAAAAAAAAAAAATCATGTTAGTGAGTTGACTATGCTCATCTCTTACCCTCCCTCCTACACAGCACCCACCTAGCCATTGCCTTATTTGTGAGTATTGTACTGGAGCATAACATGCTGGCAAAAACCTGTATGACCTGGATGTGGCTCTTAGTGAGTCACTAGCAAAAGGAGAGATCACAAAAGGAAGGACACAGTAGATAGATGGCCCAAAAATTTCTTAAAGTGACTTCGCTTTTTTAAAAGCTCCTCACAGGCTTGCTTGTTGGCTCAGTCCAACCAAACTTGTTTTGAGTAGAGAAATCTCAAAATCAGACAATACTCTGTCCCCTTTCCAAGAGATGTGAATGTCGGAGTCACTGGTGGCATTTACCTTGAAGAATCAAATTTAAGAGATGAAGCAAGGGCTACAAGACTGTATCATGCCAACCATAATAAGAAAATCAAATATGATTGTTGAAGAAAAAGTAAGCTCAGTTGAAGTTCTGTTTAGGAATAAAAATGGTTTCTGGACTAACTCCAATTTTTAAATAATGTATGTACTTAGTTAAGTATTATATCAATGGCAGAAGATTGGTTTTGGCATCACTTGCGAACTCTTTGAACTAAGAAGTTGAATTGGAGCTATACACTTTTCTAACAGTTTACCCAATTATATTAGCTTACCTTGAACTGTCACGTTTTGAGTGTTTCTTCCTGAAAGATTTTTCTAATGTATTGTTCAATAGTACCTCTTGGCGGCTGTGTTCCACAACAGTTATGCATTACTATTAGAACTATTTAGTATGTGCGACGTGAAATTCCATTGCTGCCACTTCATATTAATATCACTGTTTTGACTATGACTAATAGTGCTGCAATCGCTGTGAGGTAATTTTTCTGTTACCCTTTTCTCGTTCTGATGTTATTTGGGTAATGCTTGCTTTGCGATTTATCAGTTTTGTGTTTTTTCTTTTGTTTTTCCAGATTTGTTTTATGTTCTTGTTTTTTTTATTTTATTTCATTTACATCAACTAAGTGTTACCCTTGTTACTTATCCACCTCTTGACTAGCTCCTTGCACTGTAAGAACATAATCCTAGTAATGCTTTTCTATTCACACCCCTGCTGCAGAGGGTGATCTGACGGAAGAGTGGGAGAGAAGGCACCTTAACGTAACCGAGATTACTCTGACTGTCTCACAGAACGTGATGCCCGCACCTAAATTGCACACATATGATGCTGATGAAGCTGCCACTTGCATGCCGCCCGACACTAGGAGTGCAATGAAGTCCTATCTGTGTGTGCTGGTATTACCTGTACGATGAGAAACATTTGATTAATAGGCATAGACATGGAGTCCACTTGTGTTTTTTTCTTTCTTTAACAAAGGGCGTACTGTGTGAGGCTGAGAGTTTGTGTTCAGCAAGGACTTGGTGATATTGACGTTGGAGAATTTTGTGTGATTGCAAAGGATCAATTCCTATAGATGTGTCTTGTGGGGATTTAAGTAGCTTAAGTATATTCCTTTTGTGGCCTGGCTTGAGTTAAAGGTTGGGGTTGTGGAGAACCCTCCCTGAAGAAGCACATGCCCTAGTTTCTTGTTTGGACATTGAAGCCGATTCTGTAATGGGTATTGCAATGTAGGCAGCCTGTGAGATGTACAGCTGTCTGTTTTGCGAGGTATGGCCTTGCTTTCCATTGGTTTTCTGTACAATGGGCTTTTCTATTGTCTTGTCTATAGTTGCTTTGTTCATTAATTCTCATTTGTATAGGATATTCTTAGTTCTCCTCTTTTTTTAATAAAGATATTATCATCTTGTTTTGTGAGTCTATCTGTACTCTTTTTTATGTTTCTCAGAATTATATGTGTAAAATCGTTGCTGTCACTTGCTTGTTTTGTTAACGCCGTGGATGGTAGAAACGAATTCTATACATTTATTTTGATTAACTGGTCGTCCGTATATAGTAAAATACGGAGGGGAAGGGGGCTGCTTTATTCCTTGGTAAAATTGCCGTACTCGCAGCCTGTTCTCGGAGCTTAATAACACTTAATGGATTCTCGAGCTTTCTCCGTGCAGGATCTGTAGCTTCATCTCCCTGTCAGGTTATGCAAGTAGGCTCGCTTGTTGCTAGATAAATTGTCTTCAGGGATGGTCTATAAATAGCTATGTTTGTTGTGTTTATCAAAATGGTTTTATTTATCCTCTTGCTGAAGCCTTCAGACTTCTGTTCTATATGGGGCTGGCTGGGATCTGTGGATGCCTGGAAGAGGCTGGTGATGGCTACCTGCCACCTGGCAATGGAGACGATACAATATATTCTGAATAGTTGTGGGTGGTAAGTTTACTTCTGAACTGTCTCTCATTTCATCGGAAGATAATCTTGCATGGTTACTACTATTTTCTTCTCGCGCTTTATTACTCTTATTCTTGCCTTTCATTACAAATAACAGCTTACCGTTTTCTGAAAATGGCAGGTTTTCAATTGGAGCTATCTTTTTTTTGGTAATCAAACCAATTTGTCCCCAAACGAAAGCTTGTAAATTTCACACATACACTGTTTTGTTTCAGAATACTAGCTTTTCAGTTTTGTATTGTATCATTTGTATAGCACTTTATGCTCCTGGCAGGGTTGCGAAGGACTTCGATTGTATCAGGATTCTGTGCGGCCTGTTTGGAGTGCACAGTTAAAAAAAAAAAAAAAAAAAAAAAAAAAAAAAAGGTGTTGATGCATATGGGAGGTGTTAGGTGGGGTGTCTGAGGTTTGGAGATGGCTCTAAACATGGTGCAGTATCGTTGTTGGATGCTGGATAGTAGTATGATATAGACTCATTGGCACATGCAGAACTTTACCCACCTGATGGTACTTATGATAGGGCAGTTATAAATGTGGGAAGAGCCTAGTTTTTAGTGTTCTCTGGAATTCAACATAGTTGTGGATTATTATCATTATTACAGAGAAATTATTCTGTACAGGGAGTTTCCTCTGGTATGGATGTTTTGAAGAAAGGGACTGAAAGGAGAGGAGGCAGCATGGAACAAAGTGCTATCAAATCTTTTGCTAGTAGGGCATTTTGACTATAGAAGCAGGTTTCTGCACTTTGAATGGCATGATAAGCTATGCACATTGCTTTGCAGGTGATGCTTTTAGCTGTAGGTGGCCATTGCAGTGATTGGCTTGCATGGTAACTACTGTATCTGATGTTGATGTTAATAAGTAGTGTCATAGTTGTATTCTAGATTTGCAGTAGCTTCCTAATCAGTGTGTGGAATGCTCCAGGGTGAATGCCATTTACATAGTCTAATTGACTTTTTACCTTGTCATGCAGTCCTAATTAAGGGTGAGTTTGACATATGCATCTCATAATATAAAAGTGTCCATTTACAACTTGGATCACTTAAGGTGCTAAGAAGAGGTTCATATCCATAGTCACAATTGGATTATTTATTTATGGTATTGGAATAATGGCTGGGACAAGTGCATTTAGTTATGTGGAAAGATGGTAGGTGTCTCGTTTACCACAAGCTATTTTCTCTTTTTTTTTTGTGTGCTAGAGAAAAGATCATTGTCTTTCATCTAGGATGATAACTGAATGTAGGCAACTCTTTAAGTTAGCGTTCCTATGAAAGGCCTGTGCCAGATTGGGTAATAATTAGGTGGGAGTTTTGGGTGGTGTCTATTTTTTTGGTATCGTGGTGTTGATTGAAACAGCTTTTAAGTTTCCAGGAATATGGTGGACTCCAGCTAATGGTTGATGGTGGTGGTGGCCGAGATGGCAACTGAGATGTTGATGATGATGTCTGTGAATATATGGGCCTGTGATTTGTAATGTACCACAGTCTTTAGTAAGATTAATAAAATCATCACTACATAGGGAGTTCAATTATAGTATATTTGTTAATGCCTGGATTGAAGGATTGAGGTGATGTGTGGGTTGGGCTGAAGATCCTTTTTGGTTTTGTCATCAAAGTATCTTTCAAAACCTTAGGCTTTAGAGATAAAGTAGCAAGGTAGGGAATCTCATAGTTATTGTCTGTGAGTGGTTTTTGAAGTTTCCTATTCTGGATTCAGAATTTCAGAGGTAACTTTGATCGGAATTGTTGCTGCATAAATCTGACTGGAGTGATTGAGACTTTTCAACTCTGAACTATGGAAGTTTTTGTGTTGTATTCAGCACTAGTTTGTCCTGTAGTTGTTTTTTCCCCCGTCATTTCATAGATATGTTGTTCGGATTGATGGATGTCCGCTCTGGAGTCACCCATACTGTTGGTGATAGTTAGTGGCCTATTGATGATGTCAAGGACTGATGTTAGCTAGAGATGTGTGGAGCGTACAAGGTGGAATGGTCAAGTCTCTTCCATGGGATGGTTGTTGTTTTAGCAGTTATTACTCTAGATTTGTCTGATGGTGAGGGTTGGATAGTTATGACATGATCAGTTCAAATTAAGTGATATTTGCTGTAACTGAAATAAGGTCCTGTAGGGCAAGAATTGCTCTACGTAGTGTCCACAGCTCTAACAGTTTCTTGTTAGAGTGCATGTGGAAATTAGTAAATCAGGTTTGTCAAAATTTGTCAAACTGAATATTAAAGCCCTGCAGTATTCACATATTGGGATGTTTTTAGAATTATATCCAAGTATATGAAAAGCTCCAGGAATGTGAGATGGTAAAAAGGAGGTCTATAGATGAGGGGAAATTAAGTGAAGCAGGGTAAGAGGAAACATAGGCCAAATCGTAGTTCACATTCTGAAGATGTGTAGTTAAGGATGGATTTTGTATTAATCTCCTTTACGTAATGGCTTGCCGACCCTACGGGCTTAATATTGTGATTTCTCTTGAGGAGTTTACAGCCACCAGGTATTGGTTCAAGATGGATTGGTCTTAAATCATCGCTCACCAAGTTTCTGTAACAAAAAACAGGCTAGTATCCAAGTCTGACAGGAGATTATGGACTTTGGCAAGGTTTTGTTCAAAGATCTGCGCTTCTAATGACACTGGAGAGTTGATGAGTCCTCTTTGATGGGTGAGGTCAGTTTTTAGTAGGTAATGAACTTGGATTAATGGGGGTAGAGTCATTTTCTGATTCCGGTGGACAAAAGAATGACATTGCAGGATTATGTAGAAGAAGAAGGGTAACGTGAGGAGGTGAAGGGTGGATTAGGAGTGTGGGCGTTTGAAGGAAAGTAAGAATCGGAGGGGTCAGATAAAGATCAACAACCTACAAAAATAATGAGGGGGCGGTTGAAAGACTGGAATACAAGGATGTGAAAAAAGTTTCATACAGAGTTTGGATGTTGCAGGGATGTCTGTGAAAGGAAGATGAAGGAGGGCGTGTACATTAAAGAACATAGGATTTTGAGGTGAGAACAGAGTGAATATCCACAGTGTGTAGAAGTAATGAATTGGGACAGGGGAGAAGCTGAGGGTGAGTGAAGTGAGGGATATAAGTGGTTGTATGGAAGTAAATAGGAGATTATGTGGAGATGCAGCTGCTTTAGTGGGAAGTCGGTCAGATATACGGGTGGCTTAGGGAATGCAAAAGAGGAGACAGGGGTTTGGTAATTAGGTTGTAGATCAGAGGTAAATAGGTGAGAGGAGAGTGTGAGTTGATGGGGAAGCAGCACAAGTACGCAGAGATATATTTTTAGGACTTTAATTGGTTCCTCATAGAGTTCTGTCCTTCGTGAATGGGTATACTTGCTTCCGTTAGTGTTGATGTCTCTCCTTCTTTCTTTTACTCTGTTCTCTTGCACCAGCCTGGCTGCCAGGAAGCCAGGAGTTCCTCAGAATAAACCGTACCAATATGCAATGAGTATTTCTTATCTCAGTGCACATGAAAACTTTACTTCACCTGTGCTACCATCACTTTGTTCTCCTCTGCTCTGGTCTACACCTTCCTTTGACCCTTTTTCGCAAGCTTTCTGTGCTTGTATCCGACCCTCCCCACCACTATGTGCCACCCCCTTAATAGGTTTAGAAGTTATAGGAATGACACTCACCTGTAGCCATGACCTTTCTCCTGGGTTGTGTTATCGGGGACCGCAGCACCTCCACTCCCACGGCTTCTGGGTCTGTCAGCATTTTGCTCGAGGTCCTGGGAATCTTTGGATTCCAGGCACCTTTCTGGATCTCCTCCTTTTGCAATGTCTTCATGTTTGGTTTCTCCTCGCCCTGCTATTTTGACTGCCATTGGCTCCTGTAGTTCCTCCACTCCCACCTTCGACACGACTTGACTCTCCTTTAGCTCGCCTTTGGCTCCCGACCTTTTGCTGCGCTCCCAGCTTCACGTTATGGCACTTTGTCACTATACTGTGGTTCAACCACTATTACTCTGCTCCTTCTTCCGCCGCAGCTCAGCATAGCAGCCATCATGGAATGCTCTTCCTGTTTGTCGACTTTCTCGCAGGGTAGTAGCAATACATTTGGGTGAAGGGTTGGGCAAAGGAATAGGCATTGGAGAGGGGGTTGTGGAGATAGAGGGTGATGTAAAAAGGGGGGGGTCTGAAGTGTGTAGAAGATGGTTATCATACAACTATTCCACCAGTAGGCGGTCACACTATGATTTCTTTGGGGCATGTTTTTGTCTGTATGTTGTTTGTGAATTCTACAGTGGAATGGTCACCTGGTAATAACTTGGTGCCTTGTTGAGAGAAAGTTACCTCCAAGAGGACCAGTTAGGCACTTTGTGTTGTTGTTCTGGTACCTCGTTCGATCAAATGCTTGGTGTCAATATACATGGCATGTGTTCTGATTGACTTGAGGAGTGAGGATAGCTCTGAAACAGCAGTAGCTCAACTGTGAGGATCTAGGATAGTTTGTTGGAGTCAGTGTAAGTTAGAGTATTGGAATGGGAAATGTTCTAAACTCTGGAACGGTGGACATGGCTTTATCAGAGACACCAGGTAGGGTTTAGTCTGAGAAGATGTGATCCGGATTTGTGGATAGTTGAGTAAACAAACATTGATTTGAGCTGAGATGTTGTCACTGACATCTTGTACTTTGAAACTCTCACCATATATTAGGGATGGCCATAGGGGTTCCACAGATGGTTAATGTACCCATGGATCATCAGTGATATACAAGGGATGAACACCATATGCTGAATTAGTTATTACTTTCCAATGTACTGTCAGACATTTGGAAACTTGCAGACTGCTCAAGCTCGCCGCCAGCTATGAAGTAGTCAAGTAATGATTTGCACAACTGGGGAACAGCAAGATTGCAGCATGCCTGGGTTTGAAAATCTCCGCTCTGGCAGAAGGAGTGCTGAATGCCTAATGGGGGGAGAATGGGTGGGCACTAGCCTACTCAGTCATTATTCAGTAGCTCGGCCCTAGGCACTGGCAGCATTTCCCTTTCTCAAGGCAGTAGTACTGGTTTGACAGCAGAAGTACCACTCACATCACTGATGAGTCCCAGCTCATAATTGGGAGAAACATTTATTACTAATTAAGGTCTTCATGGAAAGCACCTCTATTCATCTCATATAGTTTCACCAATTAGAGCATCCTTCTCCCACCCGAATCATCCATAGCCCACTGCCCCCTCCCCAACCTTCCACTACTCAAACATCTACCCTTCCCCTGGAGCAGTGTTATTTTGTGCATTGACAACCCTCCCCAATCATGTCCTTCTTGCGTCTTTGTGTTAATGTTAGATAGATGTATGCCACACACGTACACAGTTCATGGATATCCAAACCATCCTTCTCTTGTCTCCTTATTTTAGTTTGGTTTGGTTCATGTTCTCCCTGTTTTCTTGTCTAAATATGGTTTTCCTCTTTTATTGGCTTAAATGCGCTCCCACAAGAAGGTTTACAGCGCTTGTCAACATTTCACTGTTTTCTCTCTTGTTTTCTTCTCGTCCTAGTTTGATTCGCATTCTTGTTTTCCATTATTGGTTCACTGTCCCCTCCACCCCCAGGCTGGTTCTGGTTCCACTCTTGCCACCCTTGTTCTCGTTTACCCATTTTCTGTTTAGCATTGGGTTTGCCTGCTTCTGGTTTGCCATCAGGTTTCCCACTTGACATCGGCTTTTTCCACTTTGCCTGATTGGTATTGGCTCTCCCTGTTTTTCTCAGTTTCGAGTTTACCTGCTTTGCCTGATGAGCATCAGCATTTCCCTTTGCCTGTGGCTGGCATCGGCCTTGCCCTTTTCCTGGCTAGCATCGGCCTTGCCCTTTGCCTGCCTGGGCAACAACCACACCCTTTGCCTGACTGGTAACGGCCTTACCCTTTGCCTGTCTGGCAAGGGCCTTACCCTTTGCCTGTCTGGCAAGGGCCTTACCCTTTGCCTGTCTGGCAAGGGCCTTACCCTTTGCCTGTCTGGCAAGGGCCTTCACCTTTTCCTGTCTGGCATCATTCTTGCTCTTTGTCTGTCTGGCATCGGCCTTGCCCTTTTCCTGGTTGGAATATGCCTTCCTTCCGCCTTGCCACTTTTGTACTTGCCTTTCCGTAAGCTATACATCAACAATGTCTTCCTCCCGCAGATCCTGCTTTAAACTATACTGTCCCACGTATATGGTGAGATCAGCCTCGAAGATGAAGCAGACAGTCCCCAGAATTAATAATAAGACAGTCGTAGACAGAGGCCCTCATTACGAGTGTGGCGGTGTTACCGCCGTGGTCGCAGCGGTAAAGACTGCCTTACGAGTTCGGCGCCGCAATGCCGCCAGTCCCGCCGGTGCGGCATGCCTAAGACCACCGGCCGTATTACGAGGCAGCAAACCGCCAGGCTTTTTACGGTGGTCGCCTCGCCATGAAAACTCTGGCTATAACGCACCCGACGACAGGAATCCCCATTCCTGTCACCGGCACATGCTCCCCCACACGTCCACACACTTGCAGATACACACCCCCACTCGACCGCACGCATATATACAAACACACCCACCCACCCAACTGCACAGACACGCACCCCCACTCGCTCGCACACAATCAGACCCCCACTCGCTCGCACATAATCAGACACACCCCTCCACTCTCTTGCACACAATCAGACACACACCCCCAATTGCTCGCAAGCATACGCACCCCTCCCCCGCAATCATACATACACACCCACCCTCCGCATACATACACGCCCACCCTTCACCTACATACACACCCACCCCTATATACATACACACACCCATCCCCATACATACACACACACAACCATGCATGCATACTGTCTCACACACCCCCACCCTCCTCAGACATTGACACCTCCACCACCACACATGCATACAGACACACTCACACCCGTTCTGACACACACACACACATGCTCGCACACATACATGCACACACCACACACATGCATCCCCCTGACCCTCCCCCCCTCGCCGATCGGCCTACCTATGGGTCTGGGCAGCACAGCAGCCCATGTCAAGGTAGTCATTCAGGAGTGGGGGGATGTCGGCCGTTTCAATGCCACACCGCTGGCAAGGTCCATCATGCTATATTACTGCTCGTAATATGGCAGGCGGAGTCCTTCCGGCGCGGTGGTGGTGGAATCGCCTCTCACCCACCATCTGTCAGGCTGACGGTGTTGGATTTCAGCCTGTTTATGGGCGGAAATCCATGGGTAACTCGTAATATGGCGGTCTTCGGACCACCAACACTGGCGGTCTTTGGGCACCCGCTTTGACGGAGGTCTTTGCAAAAGACCACCAAAGTCGAAATGAGGATCAGAGTCTTTTTAGTAATTGCAGCTCAAAAGTCGAATGTGCTCCTTAATGCCCTTAAAAAAGAGTTAAGCCATCTGAAACTTAGGCATTTCCCTAGGCCTGATTGAAGAAAATCCAAATAGCAGCTACAAATTTGTTTATGACCTACTTTAAGCGCCATCATACCCCAGTAGGGTGATGGATGCACTTGATAAAACAAACGAGCATGGTTTAGATATTGTTGTCTTTTTCGTTTCCTCTTTCTGTATGCTTTGCCTGTCCCTGATATCTAAGCCTTCCGCCTGACTTCTTGCCTTAGTTGTATTTCATCTTTCTTTGTTTTTTCCTTAATGGATTACGCGTCTGCTGATTGAGGCCATATTGTACCTGTTTTGTTGGTTTGTTTCCCTTTCCCCTTGCCAGCTTTTGGGGTGTAGTTCTCTCTACTCTTGCCATCGTGATTTTTTCATCCATTTCTGGTTTAGTTATGATCCTCCTGATAATCTCCTGCTTTGCTTTTTTCAAGCATGTCTGTCATACTCTGGTTTGATTGCTATTTTGATGTTGTTTTTTTAGTCAAGCATAGCAGAGCTTGCGCTGCTTTTCCAACGTGTTGTCACTTATTTGGGCTTTTAACCACTCCCACCTCACGCCCATCACTATCGCCTGTTCACGGGCTTGCACTTCAAAAACCCTTTGTTACCTCTGGTAAATGTTTTTTTTGTCCTTCCTTGGGGTGGTTTTGTTACCGCCTTCATGAACCCTGTTACATATCTAATTGCACTTTTGCCAATACGTTTGGCTGCGAGCTAACTTATTTTTCCTTCTGTTTGTCTCCTTTACGCTTGTGGCGTGGTGCTTTGAATCGGCTTGCTTATGTGAAACTGTATTACTTTCAATTTATGTGGCAAGAAAAGCCTGGTTACATTGTAAATGCCTGTCCTTCTTGGTTTTAGTCTCAATCAATCCATCAGTTTTGTAGAGTGCAGCTACTCACCCGGGGGGGAGGTCTCAAGGCGCTGTGGGGATTTGGGGTGGGGGTTGGGAGGGGCCTCAACCGAAGAGCCATGTCCTGAGCTTCTTTCTAAAGATGGTGACCAACGGGCTTTGTCTGAGGTGCAGGGGGAGGTTGTTCCAGCTCTTTGCTGCAATATAGGTGAAGGATTGACCTCCCGCTGTGGTTTTGCGGTTGCGAGGGATGGTGTGCAGGGCCATCTGGGTGGAGCGGAGGGATCTGGCAGGTTGTGGAAGGAGAACACAGTGGGTAAGGTAGGCTGGTCCTGCGTTGTGTATGGCCTTGTAGGTGTGGGTGAGTAGCTTGAAGGTGATTCGCTTCTCGACCAGTAGCCAGTGGAGGGTCCTCAGATGTTGGGAGATGTATTATTGGTGAGAGAGGTCCAGAATGAGTCTGGCAGCGGCATTCTGGATGAGTTATAGTGATGTTTCTAGATGAGGTGCCGGTGTTATCGGACATTGCCGTAGTCGAGCTTGCTAGTGACTAAGGTGTGGGTGACTGTCCTGCGACAGTCTGCTGGGATCCATCTGAAGATCTTCTGAAGTTTGTGGTATGTGTGCCAGCAAGAGGAGACGACTGAGTTTACCTGGTCGGGTCATGGATAGGGAAGAGTCGAGAATGATTCCTAGGTTGCAGGTGTGATCAGTTGGGGTGGGAGGAGGGGCACTGAGGTATGTGGGCCCCCAGGAGTCATCCCAAGCTGAGGTGGTGTTTCTGAAGATGATGCACATGAAGATGATGAGCTCAGTCTTGTCAGAGTTGAGCTTGAGGCAGCTTTCTCTCACCCATGTGGCGACGGCTTCCATTCTTGAGTGGAAGTTCCTTGTGTATCTCCTTTGTTGTTGGTTTGATTCTGCCCCTCTAGACTTGGTGTGGGCCTGGTTTCCACATCTTCCTTGTTTGATTTTGTTCCTCCTTTCCTATTTGGGGATCTGGTGTCCCCACTCCATCTTACACGTTTGGTTTTTATATGTCCTTTCCTGGTTTGGATCTCGTTTCCCCACTTTTTTATTTAATTTCGTTACCCTTATTTGCCAATTTCTTCTCTCAGTTTTTACCTTGAACTCTTTTGTCCTCTCATCTTTGATTTGTGCTGTTTTACAACACTTCTGTTACCTTGGGGTTCTTATAGTTATCTATAAGCTCATATCTGGTGTACGGAGATGGTTGTGTACGTGCTCCGTTATTATACAGGGTACCTGCCTGTTAATTAGCCAGGGATGTGAGAGGAAAGGTCTGAGGTGTGGCCTAGCTAACAATCTGAGATCCGTGCGGTGCATCAGGGCTCCCGTGACAGCAATTAAAGCCACGGGATCCTGTTTGTGGGGGTGCCTGCTTGCGCAAAGCGCCTCCCGTGGGACTTATGGGAGGTTGTTAAATTGCATTGAGTCTCTCAAGGGCATGATGTAAGAAGCTTCCTTGCTATATGTAGCCCCGCCTTGTGTTAGGTAACCCCATTCTCTCTTGCCTGCGGCACAGTAGGAAAGGCTCCTGCTGGTAACATGCGCAGTCTTGTTTTCTGAAGCAGTAAATACAACCTGGAACTCCGTACCTGGCTAGATAAATCTTTTCAACAATGACGTTATAGAGCCTAGAGCAGGCGAGTGTGGTGAGATCGTGTCGCTCTCCCAAACCCTGTTTTTTTCTGCTAGGCATGGAGTTGACGGTTTGATAGGGTGAAGCATCTGTATTATTTTACATCGAGAGTGATCGATTGATGATAACACACAAAACGGAAATAGATGGTTGTTGCTATTGCTTTTCCACCACTCCAAGCGATAGTACATTTGTTTGTTTGTTTGCATTGGCTTGCTTGTACCCTTTGTTGCTTTTGCGATTTTTTTCCAGTGCCACTGGGGCTATCGCTGTGACTTGCCTATCTCAAGTCGTAGTAAGAATACATATGTATTTGTGAAGCGCACGATTCACCCTTCGCCTAATAACAGATGTAAGTTGCTACTCAACTCAGTGGAACTCATTTGACCACCTTGGAAGGATGAAAGGCCGAGACGTCCCGCTGGGATTTGAACCTGTGTCCATGAGTTTAACACGAGTTTGTGGAGGGGATACATTAGCCCACTCAGCCCCCAGACACTGTTTACTGCAATGAATAGGAGGTTCAGTTTCCAGGGTGCCTTATTTTTATTCCTTGCTCGCCCCCGTGTTAAGACAGTATCGTTAGTTTTCCCGACCTCTTTCCTCTGGTGGAACTGTAGTGGCAATGTTTCCCGAGGTCCCTATATTGTGTTGTGATGGACGGACTGGTCATAACATGGCGATTTATCTTTTCTTCGTCTTTGGGAATGGAAGTGTCGTGATTTAGCAGTTTAAAGTCTCTGTCAATTCTGGTGACAGATTTACACTGTTATCTCCTTCCTCTTCCGGTAGTGAGATGTTTTTGTACAGCATAGCTGACATTACTGCCCTCGGTGGAGGTAGAGTGAGTGACAGGCATGTAGTTGGTTCTCCCTCTTGTGGTGAAACGACAGCTGCATTCCCCTTGCATCCTCTGTTGACAGAGCTGCCTTTCCACTGTTTGTACCGGCTTAGAACGGTAGTTCGGTCTTCTACCGCTACGTTGTGGATCTATTCTGTGTATTCTCTGGCGTTAGACTTGTAACCCACCGCTATGGAGAAGGAGACCGTATTAGTTGCTTTTTAAGAGATATTAACTGACAAGTACTAACTGAATTGCACAGTGACCCTTTTATTTTTTTTATTAACTTAATTAAATGCCCCTATTAACCATTAGCGTGAACTTTTCAGGTAGTGAAACGAAGAGAACATGTAGTTAAGGCAGCAAAGTCTTTACGTTGAGGAAGCTACGTTGCACTTAAGCCAGCCAGGTTGCCCCCCAGTACAAAGATTCATTGTCGACAGCCGTTTCATTTTTTTACTTTCTCTGCTCTCGGGACTCTACACATATTTAAATTATTTTGAGTTAATTTTAATTTTCTTTTCTGTCCACATCATAAGACACACTTAGCGATGAGCTTTCATTCAGATTTTTTTTTCTGAGAAAACGTAATTTTTCTGTACTTTTCTTCACAAACGGTCGCCTGCCTTCACAGTTTGTGATTTTGCCTTCAAGTGGCAAGACACATAACCTCCATATCCGTGCGCACCGTCAGACTTTGGAAGAAGGTTAATTAAATATGTCGTACAGTATCTCATGGGATGTAGAAGGTCAGTGAAGAAATCTGGGTCCAAAAGTATGATCATTCCTGAAGGCCTTTCAGTCAACATAAAACCATAGGGGAGAAACGTCCTCCATCTTACCACTTTCTAAAACCACTTTTAACCACAGTTCAGGTATATTAAAAAAAGTACGAGCAAGAATTTGAATCATGACTTTTCTGCCTTTACTACTGGCTGTTGGGTTTGGCTTTGAAGAAGCTTTGACTCTCCCAACTGTTTTCTGATTAATCATTCATCAGAGAGATATCTGCCCTGGAAGACGTGCCCCCCCCTCCTGTTCGGTGAAAACACTACATCAGAGGTTTCCCCATCAAGGGCTATACCATCAAGCAGATGTATGTATATCTTTGAGCCTTTGATGGGGATATCATCCAGGGTAGTTTTGGGGGCTTAATGACATTTGCACAGACCCAAATGCACAACTTGCTATGAGAAATACAGCTGTATATATATTCCTGTGGAGTTTGTACTTGGACACTGGGAGGCTAAATTAATGGTATATAGATTGCAGCTTGGTAATCATTAAAATGGCGAATGAAAGAATAATTGAGAGATTCAATAGCAGCAACATATTCCATCTCAGCTATTTTATCAAATCACTGCTGAGCAACTCGCCTTAAAATCCTTTGGCCAAAATTAAAAGACTAATCTTTGTTAATCAAAAAGGTATAACACAATACTAATTCACTATCTTGGGAGGCAGGGAGTCCCATGATTGAGGACTCTCAAAGCAAGCACAAGCTGTCTGGCACTGGCAATTTGCTTGGGGTTGCTCCATTATGGTGTTCCGCCCATCAGTAAAAGAAAACTAACTAGGCAGCATTATAGGGAGAGACTTAACAGAGCCAGTTATGGACTGTCTGCCACAGAGTTCTTAGTCAAATCTTTAATCAGTGGGTTAAACCTTCAACCTGTTTGTGACCTCTTCATGACAGCATAATCATTTACTTAACATCTAGGCATCCGGAGTCTGGACAAGGCATTTGTGCTTTCGTTCGAGCTATTCATCAATATTTATTTATCCTTTTTCCACTCCTACCCTTGATCCAGAATGGCCTCACATTTGGTGGTTGACAGATCTGCGTTACTTAACTGATCAGCTACCTAAGAGAGGGCTATGCAGACCAGGCCTTTTCTTTAACTGAGTGCTCAGAAAGTCCTGTGCAACTGTTACATTGACAGCCCAGCTCCTGAATTAACTCCAAAATACATTTGAATTTTCCTTAAGACTTTATGGATATTCTTCAAAAGCCACAAAACCTTCATCAGAAAACCATACACATTTTATTGGAGGAGGTGTTATATGTGGTGTTGAAGTGAAGTCAGTCAGTACTATTATGTGCTAGCAAGAAACTCCCCATTACACCAGGGGTTGAAAAGAGATATCTAGTATTATCCAGATAAACAAGCATTGGCAAAGCTTTTACATTGGACGTGCATTTTTAGTCAAGACTAAAGTATTTTAAAAAGCCTGCTACAGTGCAAAAACAAAAGATTGCTTTCTATAATTATTACATCTCTGAGATAATAAAATTAGGATGTGATGATTCAGTGTACTTTTGATCTGTAAAACAGTCTTTCATGCACTGCCATGCAAGCACTCTGGATGAGGTGGATTAATAACACCAATTAGCCAATAGCATCAGGTGCGAGAAAAATATTCCTCTGTGTGGAGCCAAAAACCACTCTATTTAATTAAAATTGGTAGTAATAGATCTGTCAGACAGCTAAGCTGTCAAGCCACTCCTTAAAAGGACATTAGATAGTCTGAGCATTTGGTTTTTTGTGTATGGTCCCCTGGATACAGCTTTGGGAACATGCATTCAAGCAGTCCATACCTGCTGGATTATATCCTAATAACTTGCTATCCGAATGGCATTAATAAAATAACTTGCTATAAATGTCGCTTTTCGATGAGATTTGTAGAGCTGTTAAGTTCACCTTTTACCAGGCGCTATTCCCTAGAGTACAGCTCAGGAACTTATTTCCAAGGGCACCAAGCATCTTTCTGGAACCTGTTAGCTGAAATTTATCTTACACAAAAAGAGAGATGTGAAGTGAATCCTCCACATGTCCTTCCCAATGTCAAAGCAATACACACAAAAGATGTGGAGGAAATTATATCAATCGATATGGTCACAACCTCTTTTATTATGATCCTATTACTGCCCATGATCTCGTCTTTGTTGTGTTGATATTTTTGCAGGGAATTCCTTCTGGAAAATGTGGTCACACACTTAATCTTGTCATGCCTCATCCGAGACCACCCAACCACCCTGGTAGGACAGTGCCACCAGTGCGAACTCTGCCACTGTTTGTATTACACCGCCCATATTGACAGATTGACAGGAACACTGGTTGCTACCCATTCATCATCTAATGGAAGACGCACAGTGACACTGGTGTATTTTATTTCTTTTCACTTCTGGTGATAGGCAGACTGTAGGAAGCTGGCTCTGTATATACTATCTCTAATTGAGAGATAGTGTGCACAGAGTCCAGGGATTCCCCTTAGAGTTTGATAGTGGCAATAATAGATAGTACTATTGCTCTATTTGTGGTAGTCTGGTCGAACAGTTAGGCTTATCATAGGGTAGTGTTAAGCATTTGTTGTACACACACAGGCAATCAATGAGAACACACACTCAATGACTTAACTCTAGGCCAATATGTTTTTATATAGAAAAATATTCTTTTCTTAATCTATTTTAGAACCATAAGATTCAAATTGCAGGTAAGTACCTTAAATGTAAGGTACTTTGCATAGGTATAGATAGAACTTTGAATCAAAACAGTAATTTACACTGTTTGGCATAAAATGGCAATAAGCTATTTTAAAAATGGACACTACACAATTCAACAGTTCCTGGGGGAGGTAAGTAACGGTTAGTTTGTCAGGTAAGTAAAGCACTTACAGGTTCAGTCTCTGGGGCAGAGGCAGCTCACCGTTGGGGGTTCAAGTCAACCCCAAACACCCAGCACCAGCAACACAGGGCCAGTCAGTTGCAGAGAGTCAAAGAGTGGCTCAAATAACATTGGCGCCTGAAGGGACTAAGGGGGCTCCGGTTCCAGTCTGCTAGCAGGTAAGTACCTGCGTCCTCGGGGAGTAGACCAGGGGGGTTTAGTAGAGCACTGGGGGAGTCCCAAGCAGGCACACAAAATACACCCTCAGCGGCACAGGGGTGTCCGGGTGCAGTGTGCAAACAAGGTGTTGAGTTTTGTATAGAAATCAGTGGAGGGACCCGGGGGTCACTCCGACGTTGCAGGCAGAGCACAGGGGGGGGGGCATCTCGGGGCAGCCACTGACTGGGCAAGGGGAAGGGCCGCCTGCTGGTCTCTGTTGCACTGGTGGTTGGTTCTTTACGGGCATGGGGGCTGTGGGTGCAGTGCTTCTTCCAGGCGTCAGGTTTCTTTACCGGGCAGTCGCGGTAAGGGGGGTCTCCCGGATTCCCTCTGCTGGCGTCGTCATGGTGATGCAGAGAGGTTGGCTCAGGATGGAAACATTGTCACAGTCGCCCGGGGGTCCTCTCTGCGGCGTTGGTTTCTCTGGACATGGGCCAGGGCTGTCAGGTGCAGAGTGGTGGGGACTCACGCTTCTGGAGTGAGACGGGAGTCCTTTTAAAGATGGTTTCTTCTTGTTGCGTTAGACCGGGCCGCTGTCCACAGGAGTTTCTTGGTCCTTTGGAGTTGCAGGGCAGTCCTGAGTCAGCAGAGGCCGCTGGGCCCGCAGGATGCGTCGCGGTTGCAGGTTCTTTGAATCAGGAGACAGGCCGGTAGGGCTGGAGCCAAAGCAGTTGTTGTCTCCTTCTTCTCTGCAGGGTTTTCAGGTCAGCAGTCCTTCTTTTAGGTCGTCGGGAATCTGATTTCCTAGGTTCAGGGTCACCCCTAAATTCTAGATTTAGGGGTGTGTTTAGGGCTGGAGGGCAGTAGCCAGTGGCTACTGTCCCTGAGGGTGGCTCCAACCTCCTTGTGCCTCCTCCCTTTGGGGAGGGGGCCACATCCCTAATCCTATTGGGCTAAGTCCTCCAAAGCAAGATGGAGGATTTTGTAAGGAGGGGGTCACATCAGCCCTAGTCACCTTAGGGGTGGACCTGGCTGAGGGGGTGACTCCTCCTTGTTTTTCTCAATATCTCCCTGGACTTGCCACCAAATGTGGGGGCTGTGTCCGGGGGGCGGGCATCTCCACTAGCTGGAGTGCTCTGGGGTGTTGTAATACCAGGCTTCAGTCTTTGAGGCTCATTACCAGGTGTTACAGTTCCTGCAGGGGGAGGTGTGAAGCACCTCCACCCAGAACAGGCTTTGTTCCTGGTCCCAGAGTGCACAAAGGCACTCACTCCATGTGGCCAGAAACTAGTCTGGAAGTGGCAGGCTGGCAGAGACCAGTCAGCCTAGCACTAGCAGTTGGGCTGGCATGCAGGGGGCATCTCTAGGATGCCCTCTGTGTACATTTCTCAATAAATCCCACACTGGCATCAGTGTGGATTTATTGTGCTGAGAAGTTTGATACCAAACTTCCCAGTATGTAGCCATTATGGAACTGTGGAGTTTGTGTTTGACAAACTCCCAGACCATATACTCTTTATGGCTACCCTGCACTTACAGTGTCTAAGAATTGACTTAGACACTGTAGGGGCATAGTGTTCATGCAGCTATGCCCTCACCTATTATATAATCCACCCTACCTTAGGCCTGCTAGAGGGGTGACGTACCTATGCCACAGGCAGTGGGTTGTGGGTATGGCACTCTGAGGGGAGTGCCATGTCGACTTAGTCTTTTTCTCCCCACCAGCACACACAAGCTGTGAAGCAGTGTGCATGTGCTGAATGAGCGGTCCTCCGGGTGGCATAATACATGCTGCAGCCCTTAGAGACCTTCCGTGGCCACAGGGCCCTTGGTACCAGGGGTACCTTTTACAGGGGACTTATCTGTGTGCCAGGGCTGTGCCAATTGTGGAAACAAAGGTACAGTTTTAGGGAAAGAACACTGGTGCTGGGGCCTGGTTAGCAGGGTTACAGCACACTTTCAATCAAAGCTGGCATCAACAAAAGGCAAAAAGTTAGGGGTAACCATGCCAACAGTGACATTTTCCTACACAGACACATAAATGCACTTCTGCATCCTGGATTGGTTGCTAGAAGTGTGGTGACACTTGTGTTTGACTTCCGTGCCTCCTCTTGTATTAGAGGTGCAGGTGCCCAGTTTTCATATGTTGCCTTTTACCTGTATTCCCTTCCTGCGATGGACAGTGGAATGGTATCTTTCATATTGTTTTCGAAGAAGGCACCTGCATTTAGGCATTTCCAGACACTAGCTGGAGTGCTCTGGGGTGTTGTAATACCAGGCTTGAGTCTTTGAGGCTCATTACCAGGTGTTACAGTTCCTGCAGGGGGAGGTGTGAAGCACCTCCACCCAGAACAGGCTTTGTTCCTGGTCCCAGAGTGCACAAAGGCACTCACTCCATGTGGCCAGAAACGAGTCTGGAAGTGGCAGGCTGGCAGAGACCAGTCAGCCTAGCACTAGCAGTTGGGCTGGCATGCAGGGGGCATCTCTAGGATGCCCTCTGTGTACATTTCTCAATAAATCCCACACTGGCATCGGTGTGGATTTATTGTGCTGAGATGTTTGATACCAAACTTCCCAGTATGTAGCCATTATGGAACTGTGGAGTTTGTGTTTGACAAACTCCCAGACCATATACTCTTTATGGCTACCCTGCACTTACAGTGTCTAAGAATTGACTTAGACACTGTAGGGGCATAGTGTTCATGCAGCTATGCCCTCACCTATGATATAATCCACCCTACCTTAGGCCTGCTAGAGGGGTGACGTACCTATGCCACAGGCAGTGGGTTGTGGGTATGGCACTCTGAGGGGAGTGCCATGTCGACTTAGTCTTTTTCTCCCCACCAGCACACACAAGCTGTGAAGCAGTGTGCATGTGCTGAATGAGCGGTCCTCCGGGTGGCATAATACATGCTGCAGCCCTTAGAGACCTTCCGTGGCCACAGGGCCCTTGGTACCAGGGGTACCTTTTACAGGGGACTTATCTGTGTGCCAGGGCTGTGCCAATTGTGGAAACAAAGGTACAGTTTTAGGGAAAGAACACTGGTGCTGGGGCCTGGTTAGCGGGGTTACAGCACACTTTCAATCAAAGCTGGCATCAACAAAAGGCAAAAAGTTAGGGGTAACCATGCCAACAGTGACATTTTCCTACACAGACACATAAATGCACTTCTGCATCCTGGATTGGTTGCTAGAAGTGTGGTGACACTTGTGTTTGACTTCCGTGCCTCCTCTTGTATTAGAGGTGCAGGTGCCCAGTTTTCATATGTTGCCTTTTACCTGTATTCCCTTCCTGCGATGGACAGTGGAATGGTATCTTTCATATTGTTTTCGAAGAAGGCACCTGCATTTAGGTACTCCACACAAACGTTTAGTCTCTTAATTTATGAACATAAACTGTACTTGTATGCAGGCACAACCTATCCTCTGTGTATCCCTTAGAACCAGCCATCATCCTTCCTGCCGTAACATCACAGGTTAGTTATTCTTCCAATTCAAGGGTAATATACAAGGCTCTTACGCACAACATAAGCATGACAATGTGACATTGACACTAGTTATGTGCATTCTGGAGTGCTTGTTGTGGGTGAATTGTAGTTTTGTTCTTTCCTTGCGCTCTCTTGTGGTTGATTGGTAGAAACTCTGTTTTCTGTACTATCTGCTTCATTTAGTGGTTGACTGTTGGCAGCACTTATGTTTGCCTCTGTGCCTTTTATGGTAGAATAGCAAAGCTTATGTTTTCCTCGCGAGACCCTTCTCTCTCTAGACTGGTAGCATTCCCCATAAGGAAGGTTACTTGCATTCCCTGTCTATGGGGACAGAATGATGCTGACTATATTATCTGTGTTCCTTGTCACAGAGGAGGTCCCTAGCTCCTCTGTAATGGAATGGTTGAGACACTGCTACTCACCTTTTCCTTCTCTGTTGGTAGTAGAACGATAGCTACTTTATTGGTGGTATTCCCTGCATCTTCTGTTACAGCAGCAGCAATACTTTACTGTTTGGGTTATCTCTTCCTTTTGTGGTACACTGAAAGTTAACGAATGTATTTCTTGTCCCCTTTGTAGCTGAAACGTAGTCCACAACATTATTTGTATTCCACATTGCATCCTAGTCTCTTTATTTGGCTGGTCTGAATTTGAGCATGTTCATTTGAAAGCAACAGCCTCCTGTGTTGCATATCAATTGCCCAGTCTTTCCGGCGCGTCCCCTACTTTTCAGCATCACCACCACTGTTGCAAATAGGTGGCGTGACTTGATTTGCTTAAACAACAATAATGATTGACTGGATTTACTTAACCAAGAGCAGGGTTCTGTTGTTGCAGCCCCCCATAGTAGTCTTCTTCCGCTTGTAAACTGTCTGCTGTTCATCCATCTGTGTGGCAGGCTTTGGTATCTGTTGATTCCCGCGTGAACTGTAAGGCCTCCCTCTCATTCCATGTGCATGCATTGCACTGAAATATGGATTTGATATCAAGGGCTCTTACATCTGATAAAATACGTGGCAACAGTTTGCATTTGGGCAGTCAACGCTGTTTTCAAAATAGCCGTTTTTCTTGGACTACTTTTCCTGCCTGTGTGGGAGAAACTCTGTCCCGCTCATCCAGAGTCCAGACACTATCTGGTCGTCTCCTTTCAGGCAAGTTGAGTTTCACTGAACTGGAGTTATGCTTTTCTTTGAACTGCACTCCGGGCCATTGTGGGAGCGTCGACTGCTTGGGCCAGCTTTAATAAAGAGGAACTCCCAGACATTTCTTTGCTCCTCGTTGTCTTTCCGTCGTCAGAGGTTGAATTCCAAGGACCTCGGTAGAAAACTATGCGAGAATCATCATACCTTTCTGGCACCCAGTCTGTTTTTCAAAACGTACGTTGATGATGTGCCATATATATTCGAGAGGTAGAGAAGAATTGATCGAGGGAAGGAAAAACAAGGGTAGATGGCCTGAGCTGAGTGTGCCTAGAATGTTTTGCCACATTTTATGTTTTTGTTTTCTGAAGGATGAAGGACGCGGGTATGGCAGTAGGGTAAGAATGTACACCCAAGAAAGACCAGTCCAGAATTGAGAGTGAACGAACTGCGAAGACTTAAATGCAGATTTAGGATTAAACGAGCAGCAGTATTTTGTACAGTTTGTAAGCAATGAATGAGGTTATCAGGTGTACCCAGGTATAGGGACTTTTCATATTCCAGTTTGAATGTAATCAGAGTGTGAGTTACTGTCTTGTGAGAAGCCAAGGAAAGGGGAAGAATGATTGTCCTCTGCTTTTCTAACTGGTAAAGGAAAGCAGGTGCTTGATATCAAACAAATCTGCTTAATATGTGATAGTTTCTGGTCGAAGATAAACCCCATGTTTCTATCAGATTCTACAGGGATCTCAGTTGGACCAAACTCTGCCATCCACCAGACTGGTGATCAGTGAATTGTATGTTTCCCATAAATGAGAACCTCAATTTTGCCCTCATTTAACTTGACCTTCATCCAGGTGGCCGCAGATGATATGTGACAGCTGATTTGGACTTGGATGGGTGAAGGATTAGCAAGGAGAAAAAGATACATCATCCGCATGGGACATAATATCAAACCCAGAAGTTCAAACAAGAGTTGACAGTAGAGTGATATAAACATTGGGCAGTGTGGGCTGAAAGAGGTTCCATGTAGAACCCCACATGAGAGAGAACTGGTCTCTGAATGATAGGGTTGAAGAGAGGCAGATTGAGTCTTGTGTAATAAAAATAAACAAAAGGACTTGAGGCCCTGTTTTTACTGACACCACATTTGAATTAGCTGATAATAAGAAAATAGCAGGCTACTGTGTCAAAGAATATCAAGGCAGCTGGGCTACCTTGATCTAGGATCATCCTGAGTTTGTCAGTGATGGATACTAAAGCCGTTTCAGTGGTGTGCAATAGGCGGAAACCAGATTGAGCTTGGTCCTGCAAGAAATTATATTCCAAAAATGAAGGTATCTGTATGTTTGCCACCTTTTTCAAAACTTTCAAAGGAATAAGGAGAAGGAGTTGCTCCGTATGTTAGGATCTATTGTGGTTTTCTTTTAAAGAAGAGGGATACTCTGAGCCTGTTTCTAGCTTTCTGAAAGGGTGACAGAGCGGCGAGATTAATTACAAAGCTCTGCTAAAATTGAGTCAAGAATTTCCGGAGCTAATCCACAAATGTGAAGTGGGCATGGGTGAGGTGTGACCCCTGGTTTGATAGTAAAGAAAAAAACTGTACTTCACACATAGAGTGCTTTAAAAATTCAGATAGAGTAGTACTGCTTGGAGAGCACTATTTAGAGTAAAAAAAAAAGCTGAATTCAGTCAGTATCTAACATTTCTCATAAAAGGATGATAGATGGGAGCATAGTTCAAATGAACGTAGAATAGAATTACTGCAAGAGGTGATTCATGAGGCTTTTTCCAATAGAACGTATGTTGCATGAGATGATTCAGTTTTAGTGGCGAATTGCGAAATGCATGCTGCCCTAATAAGATACTGGTAGGATTTCCACAAGTGCCTTTTTAGTGGTTTACACTTCTTTTCCTTGCAAAGTTGGTCTACATACCAGGGCACTGAGGGAGTGATAAAACGTGAGCATGAAGCTTTTAGACGAACAGTGGTGTCCAAAGCACTGAATTTGATGTCCGCTAGGAAGATATCCGTATGGATATCTGAGAGCCTTTTGCTGGTATTAGAACTACTGAGTCTGGCCCAAGACCTAAAGATTGAAGATTTAGGACCTGATTTAGATATTGGCGAATGAGTTACTCTGTCACAATGGTGACGGATATCACGTCTGCCGAAATCTAAATCCAGTTATATACTATGGGATTTATATTTCAGCAGACAGGATATCCATCACTGTTGCCGCCAATATCTAAACCAGGCCTTAGTGCTGGGAGCTGTTTTCTTGCTCTTTTTGAGATGCAGCAGGATAAAGGGTACTGTGTAGTGATCTGCTCTTATGAGTAGGATGGGATTAAAAGCCTTGACGTTGAGATTGGTGAATGTAGGATCGAATGGATGCCGTCCTTCATGAGTGGCAGATTAAATAATTGAGACATGACTAAGGCTCCCAGAGATTCAGTAAGGACCAAAGAATTATATAATGCCAAATCATCTAAATGAAATTGAAACAACCTATATTGGTGAAATTGGAGGCTTTAAGAATGTAAGGTGCCAAGAAGTCTGCTAGCATAGCACTGAAATTAGCCCTTCCACCCAGTGTACAGTAGATCAGGGCATTTGAAAAAGGTGTGGTGACGCGGAGTTTAAAGTGAATATTGTGCATTTGCTTGTTTCTCATTTTGATATGGCAGAACACCCTTGTTCCTGTGGGTATGGGGTATTGGGAGGGTGATGGGGGGAATCTGTTAGTCTTCATCTTGTACCCTTTTCTGAAATTGTGACGGTTCACAGTCCCATGCTAACAGATAGACCTTGTGGACTGTCTAGCAGCTAATTCTGTAGCTTAGGAGCTGGTAGGCTGGCAGGGTTGGAGAGACACAAGTGGAGCTCGGCACACATCTTGTGTTCCCCTAGCGTGCGTCCAAATGTGTCTCCATATTCTTTATGTAGGTTGGCTCTGTGGTCTAAAACGATCTCCAGGAGGGTCTCTTCACTCGTTCACTCCTTCTCTTGTGAAAAGATTTCCAAGTGGGATCCTTTCTGCCTTTGGATTCCTCCCGCCCTGGGGGCGCTCTGTCTCTAACAGCTATCATGTTTTGGAACCCTTTGGCTACACGAATCTTTGTTGCCAACAAGTGAATATTTGATATGTCACTGTGGGCAGAACCACAGAGCAGCCGTGGCTGGAGGAGTGGAAGCTTGCAAGCACATGCTTTTGTAAACAAAGCAAGAGGGGCTGTGCTAAATGCCGCTCATTTGTACAGTGAGACCTTGCGTGTGTAGCTGGCGCCTGGCGTCGCATCCTTTGGAAAGCAGGTGTGTGCCCCCGCATGGCAGGAGACGGCAGCATGACAGCTGGAAGCAGACAGTCTGGCATCGCATCAGCTGCAGGGGAGAGGTAGCTGTTCCTGGGCCCTGGAAGATTATCCCTGTAGGTTAGAGTTGTATAGCCTATTTATAAAGTGAAGACTAGATTTGCAATTGAGTATATGGCTAGCTATTGAACAATTGCTGTTATTTCATCACATTTGGAGCAAACGTTTTTGCAGGTAAAGGAATACACTTAAAGTTAGGATGTGAAAAGGGTTTTCGTAATGGTAGTTTATAGTACAGCCATGTGTCAAATATAGGTTACATCTGAACTCATAGCAGTAGAAAAAAGTACCATTTAACAGTTGGACAGGACATCACAGCTCTTAAGAGCCTCATTTAATAGGCCAAACACAGATTGCACTTTTGTTGTAGGTGCGCTGATGGTCTTTGTTTTGACTATCAAGATCACACACATGTCGAAATGTAGGAGGCTAGGCATTCAATATGATTGCAACTTTGGCAGGTTGAGAGGTGTGCTCATGGTGACCCGCCTCAGCGCTGGAACGGTAGAATACCAAGCTTTCTTTCGTCATTGTCCTCGATTGACTATAGTCTTTGCACTCTCATACATGTCATGAATGTTATTATATTCTAAGACAGTCTCTGTTCTCGTCGGTGTGACTGCATTCTTAATTTCTGCCTTCAGTCTCTCTGTTGGCACTTGTTGACCTTCTAACTGTGGGTGGTCTGCCTCTCGTTACTTTGTCACTTGACCTTCAATACTTTATTACACTTTTCTCACTCTCAACCCTTACAAGTTAGCCTGTCTCTCCCTCTACATTGTTACCTTTTCAGCCGTGGTTGCTCCTCTTATCAACACAAATCGTTAAGTTAAACTCCATCTCTTCACCCTCAAAGCCCTCCCTTGGAATCCCTTTCTCATCTGTATTCCTTTCATTTGTTTCTACGTCTTTTTCTTTTCTTCCTTTCTGCAGCACTTTCCATGTGCCCCTTTTAACTCTGTCTGCCTATCTCCCCCCTTTTCACCTGTCCCCTCCTTTCTGTCTCTTATCTTTGTTTGCTTTCTCCATTTAACCTTGTTTGTTCGCTTTAGTCTTCCTCTAACAGCTGCTGTTCAACTGTCTATTTTTAGCATTGATGTCTCAGTACAATGACAATACATGTTGAGTGGTGCTAATGGTAAAGGTAAGCTGCCACGCGCCCTGCAGGGATCCCTGGTCCTCTGCAGTTCATGCCCTAGTCCTAGGCCCCCTATTGCCTTTTGGGTGGCGGCAACATTGTGATGCGTTTGTCGTGTGAAAGTCAAGCCTAGTCCTACACTTGCCTACTGTAAATGACGAGTCATACCTGTCCCTTACACCGCAGTTGTGTGGCCTATAGTGACGTTTAGTGTTTGATAGCTTGTAGCCCTGTGCACTGCCGACTTCCTTGTTGCCTTGGATTCGGGCTGCTCCCTGGTTGCTTTGAAGCCCTTATTGCAGAGAGCTCGACACATTGGCCTCGATTTGCTCCCATGTTGCTGTGGCCTCTGCCTGCTCCCTCGTTGCCTTGGCCTCGACCTGCACCCTCACTGTCTTGAACCTTTGTTGCCCTGGGCTCGAACTACACCCTCATTGCCCTGGGCTCAGACTGTGCCCCAGTTGCCCTGGGCTCAGGCTGTGCCCCAGTTGCCCTGGGCTCAGGCTGTGCCCCAGTTGCCCTGGGCTCAGGCTGTGCCCCAGTTGCCCTGGGCTCAGGCTGTGCCCCAGTTGCCCTGGGCTCAGGCTGTGCCCCTGTTGCCCTGGGCTCAGACTGTGCCCCTGTTGCCCTGGGCTCAGACTGCATCCTCAGTGCCCTTTGCTCACAGACTGCCTTCTCGTTGCCCTGGCCTCAGATTGCGTCCTCATTGCCCTGGGCTCGGACAGCACCCTCTTGGCCCTGGGCTCGGACAGCACCCTCTTGGCCCTGGGCTCGGACAGCACCCTCTTGGCCCTGGGCTCGGACAGCACCCTCTTGGCCCTGGGCTCGGACAGCACCCTCTTGGCCCTGGGCTCGGACAGCACCCTCTTGGCCCTGGGCTCAGACTGCACCCTTGCTGTCTTAAGCCGTTGTGGTCCTGCACTCGGCCTGTGCCCTCATGAGCATGGGCTCGGACTGCGTCCTCAATACCCTGTGCTCAGATTGCCTTCTGGTTGGCCTGGGCTCAGATTGCACCCTCTTGGCCCTGGGCTCGGACTGCACCCTCTTGGCCCTGGGCTCGGACTGCACCCTCTTGGCCCTGGGCTCGGACTGCACCCTCTTGGCCCTGGGCTCGGACTGCACCCTCTTGGCCCTGGGCTCGGACTGCACCCTCGGTTGGCCCTGGGCTCGGCCTGCTCACGTGGTTGGCCCTGGTCTCGGCCTGCTCACGTGGTTGGCCCTGGTCTCGGCCTGCCCCCTGGTCGGCCCTGGGCTCGGCCTGCCCCCTGGTCGGCCCTGGGCTCGGCCTGCCCCCTCCTCGGCCCTGGGCTCGGCCTGCCCCCTCCTCGGCCCTGGGCTCGGCCTGCCCCCTCCTCGGCCCTGGGCTCGGCCTGCACCCTCCTCGGCCCTGGGCTCGGCCTGCACCCTCCTCGGCCCTGGGCTCGGCCTGCACCCTCCTCGGCCCTGGACTCGGCCTGCACCCTCCTCGGCCCTGGGCTCGGACTGCACCCTCCTCGGCCCTGGGATCGGACTGCACCCTTGTGGCCCTGGGCTCGGACTGCACCCTCACTGTCTTGAGCCCTTGTGGTCCTGTGCTTGGCCTGTGCCCTCATGGCTCTGGGCTCGGCCTGCCCCCTTGTCGGCCTGGGCTCGGCCTGCCCCCTCGTCGGCCCTGGGCTCGGCCTGCCCCCTCGTCGGCCCTGGGCTCGGCCTGCCCCCTCGTCGGCCCTGGGCTGGGCCTGCCCCCTCGTCGGCCCTGGGCTCGGCCTGCCCCCTCGTCGGCCCTGGGCTGGGCCTGCCCCCTCGTCGGCCCTGGGCTGGGCCTGCCCCCTCGTCGGCCCTGGGCTGGGCCTGCCCCCTGGTCGGTCCTGGGCTGGGCCTGCCCCCTGGTCGGCCCTGGGCTGGGCCTGCCCCCTGGTCGGCCCTGGGCTGGGCCTGCCCCCTGGTCGGCCCTGGGCTGGGCCTGCCCCCTGGTCGGCCCTGGGCTGGGCCTGCCCCCTGGTCGGCCCTGGGCTGGGCCTGCCCCCTGGTCGGCCCTGGGCTCGGCCTGCCCCCTGGTCGGCCCTGGGCTCGGACTGCACCCTTGTGGCCCTGGGCTCGGACTGCACCCTCGCTGTCTTGAGCCCTTGTGGTCCTGTGCTTGGCCTGTGCCCTCATGGCTCTGGGCTCGGAATGCCCCCTGGCCGGCCCTGGGCTCGGCCTGCCCCCTGGCCGGCCCTGGGCTCGGCCTGCCCCCTGGCCGGCCCTGGGCTCGGCCTGCCCCCTGGCCGGCCCTGGGCTCGGCCTGCCCCCTGGCCGGCCCTGGGCTCGGCCTGCCCCCTGGCCGGCCCTGGGCTCGGCCTGCCCCCTGCCCCCTGCTCGGCCCTGGGCTCGGCCTGCCCCCTGCTCGGCCCTGGGCTCGGCCTGCCCCCTGCTCGGCCCTGGGCTCGGCCTGCCCCCTGCTCGGCCCTGGGCGCGGCCTGCCCCCTGGTCGGCCCTGGGCGCGGCCTGCCCCCTGGTCGGCCCTGGGCGCGGCCTGCCCCCTGGTCGGCCCTGGGCGCGGCCTGCCCCCTGGTCGGCCCTGGGCGCGGCCTGCGCCCTCCTCGGCCCTGGGCTCGGACTGCGCCCTCCTCGGCCCTGGGCTCGGACTGCGTCCTCGTGCGCCTGGGCTCGGACAGCGCCCTCGCTGTCTTGAGCCCTCGTGGTCTTGTGTGCGACCTGCTCCCTCGTGGTACTGGGCTCCGAGTGAGCCCTCGTGGGCCTGGGCGCCGAGTGAGCCCTCGTGGGCATGTGGCTCGGCGTGCGCCCACTTGGGCCTGTGGCTCGGCGTGCGCCCACGTGGGCCTGTGGCTCGGTGTGCGCCCACGTGGCCTGTGGCTCGGCGTGCGCCCACGTTGGCCTTTGGCTCGGAGTGCGGAGTGCGCCCTCGATGGCCTTTGGCTCGGAGTGCGGAGTGCGCCCTCGATGGCCTTTGGCTCGGAGTGCGGAGTGCGCCCTCGATGGCCTTTGGCTCGGTCTGCGCCCTCGATGGTCTTTGGAGCCTTCCCACTGACTGAAAGCAGGTGCTGCAGCACCGAAATTACCAATAGCTATTAACACTAGGTATTCCTTTGTGGCTTCTACTCTGCTAATTTTGTTCAAGGTCTCTTTTGTGGGTAGCAGAATAGCTTTGCCTTACTTTAAGCAGTAGACAGTAAAGTGTACTCTTTCGGCAACGGAATGATATGTGATGTGTCAACCTATTCTTCATGCCGAGATTCAGTTTCTTAAACCAGGTTTGGCAAAGTCATAAGTCTCACTTTTGAAAGGTGTTCGCTGCATTTTTTACTTTTCAAAAGCTTGTAGCATCTGCAAAAAGAAACATAATATTATTGTCCATGCACAGCAATATCATAATAAATGGGATGCAACGAAGGCTCATGTACAAGCTGCACTGGCCTCCTGAGAAATACTTAGTGCTCTATCACTCACAAGTTGTACAAGTTAAGCGCTGGAGGTGACCCAAACCCCACTGAAAGTGTTGGCATTGTACACGTTTCGACAACAGATAACTAGTTAGCTAGCTAGCTAGCTAGCTGACTGTATAGCTAGTTGCCTGAGTTTGAGACCTAAAATTGTTACAGACCGAGACAGTATTTTCAAGGGTAAATATTTGGCCAGGATAGGCTACGGTGACTCTGCTTGAGTGCTACTGGTCTTCTTTTACTGTTGAGACAGATGTATCTGCTCTGACTAGCAACTCCTGTTGATTGGTTTAGAGAAAGCGACTCAGGCAAGTTCAGTGGGAGATCTGACCATCTGCTTTGACAGAGCGAGTGTCCCAGTGTTTGAGGGAATACATTTGACAATGTCAGATGAGTTCTTTCTACTCTGACAGCAGCACAAGTTTATCGGGTTTAGAAGGAAATGCTATAGACAGTTTAATTGTGAGATTGACAGGGTGTCTGCTGTAACTGTTTTGTCAATTCCATGTCTACTTTGTATGGCTGGGTTCAGTGGCAGTATGACTACACTATGTGAAATACAGAAAACAAATATTTTCTCTGTCCTTTCATCAGTACCGTGTTCCGCCATATCCTCCCAATTTTTACTTCTGTCCTTGATTACCATCTGACAAAAGTGCCTCAATGGCTGTCCTTCGAGTATCGCAGCATTCTGATGTAGCCAAAAGAAGCTACATTTTGGTGCTGTTCAGGAAAACCAAACTATCTTCACTATCTGTCATGTGTGTACTTTAACTTAAGTTGCCCTTACTCTGTTTTGGGTCACAAACTCATCTTGTGGATGTCGAGTTGCACCGTTTGGTAGTATTTTTGCAGATGTTAGTCTTGCCGTAGGGTTATTGGGCTGCACAAACATGGGAGAGTCAGTTGCCTATGTTTCATTTTCGCATGCTTGCGCATATGTGCACTCATTGCAAATTGCTGAGACTATTTTGGAGCAAATCTCTTGTATCTGCTTACACTTTTGTATGTGTGCATTTCTTTTATAGTGCAAACCTAGTCAAAATGTGGAGCAGCTCTGTACAGGGTCAAAGAGAAGTAGCTGGTTTGTAGAGTATCAGTGTATTGAGTAGTGTTATTTTAAGAGGCGCCTTTTCAACTCTTTATTCATATATTGTGGCAGAGTGCTGATACCAGGCCGTATTAATGTTTTTAGGCATTGTGCTCTTTGTCGGTAACATTGGTGTCTAGGATGAATCCAAGTGACTTGGCATTCAATGAAAGTTGGGATTCAAAGCCATCAAGGTTCTTGTGATTTAGCTGGGTTTGTACTGTTTCTCCTTTGTTGTTCTCGGTAAGTAACACAAATTCTGTCTTGGTTGAGTTGAGGTTGGCGCTGGACATACAGGTCTTGAGATGTACAGGCATGGTTCCTGCGTAACAATAATAACATTATCATTAAAGAAGCAGACAAAATGGGTAATGCTTTTGTTATGAATGCTACATACTATCTAGCTGAATAGATAGTCCTAGGGTGTGTTAAGTTTTGAATCAAGCAGAAACATTTTCGCTTTCTTTCAACTCTTGGGCTTATAGGAGCATGATGGACTGTTGTGTGAGACTGACTTTTCAAACTCCAGTATTAATTGCATACCAAGTGGACCTATTGTTCTCCAGCATTCATGTGGTGTAATTGACTTGGGTTCAGATGAGAATCATGCAATATCTAACCTGGACCCGTCTCCTCAACTTGCAATCCAAAACTATCCTCTATATTCCCTGCTTCACTTGATTTTTCTGAAGAGCGAGATTCTGAACTCTAGATGAATTCTAATTGCCATTTTTGGCACTGACAAACATAGTTCTCAGTATTCCCTCTCCTTTCGAAAAACAAAATACTGTAGGTTCCCCAGATTAAAGACCTGCTGCTTGAGCTGGGTATTCACCTATCTGTTCTATTGCTGCAATTGAGTTCCTTGATCATGAAAAGGTAGTCTTTTCACATTTAAGTCTGTTGAAAGAAAATAATGCTAATGTGGGTGGCTAGAAACTATTTCATAAGGAAGCAACAGAGTAAAGTGGCTCAGAATTTGTTACTGGGCCATGCATCTTAATCCTCTCAAGGGCCGTCATTACGAGTGGCCCTGAAAATGGATTGGATTTCCTACATCCTGGAGTTTACCTATACCAGAGGTATTGGAAACTGAGTGTAGGAAAAATCTGGGCCGTTACATGTTGGACCCTGAGGGTCCTCTTAGAAATGAAGAATTACTGAAGGAATCACAAATTCTGGCTCGGGTCCCCTCCCCCTTAATTCCATATTTTCCCTGGATTTTCCCACTGAGATTTCAGTTGCCAAAATCTCTGTGTAGAAATAACCAGATCTGTGGGAACACCGCGGATTTCATAGTTCCGTTGGGGTGGATACCTGCTGTTATTGATCGGAATCAGCCATCGGAATTTAAAAGCCACTTGTAAGGAGGGCCCAAGGTATCTTTGTACACTATTTTATGCTTTTTAGTAGTTAAGGGCGTCAGGGGGATTTACTGTAAGCAGTAGTTGTCAGATATTGCCTTTTCGAAACCTTTCACAACAAATCAAATTGTTTAACATCCTTTTCGATGGCCCATCCCAAATTAATTCTCCAGTTAATAATTCTGTCAATTTTTTGGCACTTTGAGCCTGTGACCTCTTGGACTTGGAATTTCTATCTGGGAAGATAGCCTTTCTGATATCAATCATGTTTGTCAGGAGAGACAGCAAGCTTCAGTTTTTCTTTTCAAGAGTCTTATTGTCTTCTACAAGAACAAGATAATTTATCGGATGGCATCTTTTTTAAATAATTGAGTGTCAGTTAAAGATATCCTCAGTGGCGTAACAAAGGTCCCCACTGCCCCTGCAGTGCAGTTGGGCACCCGAGCTGCAGGGGAGATCTCATTTCAGTACCCTGATCTGAGAGCTCCTGAGTGAGTTCGGAGGGGGTCCCTCATGGACGTCAATTCACCGAAATGCCAGGGGTAGCGGAAGTGACATCACATGCCCTTTGACCTTAACTTTCACTCACACACACACTTACACATACTTACATATAGTCACAAATGCACACTCATGCAATCTCTCTCTCACACAAGCACACTCTCACCCGCATACACACATGCAGCATCCTTTTTAAAAGCGTTTTTTTTCCTTACTTCAACTGGCAAGTAAAGGCATATTCTAGCTAATTGTACTGCGTTTTTATTACACTGATAGTGAATAATATGCTATTATGCATTAGTGTCATAAAAATTTTACAGAAAACAAAGAAAGTGGATCCTCAACTGACGTTCATGAGGACGAGCTGCCACTATGTTTCTGGCACTGAATTTTCCACCTCTGAGGCCAGGGGTCGCGAAGGCAGTGGGCAGGGTTCGCAAAGGGCGAGCACTAAATCACGTTCATTGGGCCCTCCATGTACTTTGGAGGGTCCCCCCTCAAGTTTCCTTACGCCACTGGATCTCCTCCCGTTCTTTCAGCCAAGATGTAATACTTCTTTGGCAGAAAAACTTCGTACATCCTGTGTCAAAAGCTCTTGAGTTTTACCTTCGCATTAAAAAAAACACACCTTCTGACTTCCTGAACTTTGAGCCTACTCTGCTCTGCAGCACGGCTAAAGACACTATTCCCAGGTTGATACAACATCTCATTAGGGAGCTTCAAATTCCAAAGAGACTTCATGCCCTTTCAAGCAAAGGAAAGGGCGCATCATAGGTCTTCCAAAGTCATGTTCATGTTGCAGAAATTTGTAGTGCCGCAATATCTACTGTATATGCTGTTAGCTAGGTTATTCCCTTAATGCATATTCCAAGAAAATTGTGCAATTTGCTTGGGTGTATGTTGTATCAGCACCCCAGAATCACTTTTCCTGCTTATTTTTTCTTAGAAATTTCTTTATTAGCATTTTGGTTTTACTAACCAAGCATAACACTCAAAGTTATTTTGAGCTGAAGGCATCAGAAAGTTCACTGTTCATTTCAGGCCACAAAATATACAAAAATTGGTCCCTCCAATATTCCCATCCACATCCTCTTTAGGTATAGTAATTTTAAATATAGCAGTTGACCTCTCAACCTCGGTTGGTTGCCAGACATGCTATTCCCTTATATGGACCCTCATCAACTTGGTATTTCTCCCAACTCTCACAGACATTCCTATGTTTGCGGGACCATCCTTAGAACTCATAAATGGGGATTTCTAGGATGCTGCATCTGTCCATGCCGGGACTCCACTGGGCAAAAAACGGTGGTAGATGTTTCCTCCAATACTGGACAATGTTGTGCTTCCCTAATATGAAACCTGATCTCAAGAGTCTTGTCCGTGTAAATCATTCAACAGCAACTTTATGTAATAATGCTGGTTTAGGTGCCAAATCAAGGGGGTGGTTAAAAATGTGTTGGGAAGTTCAGGCTATTCCCTCGCAAGAGGATTCATTGGAGGACTTGACCTAGCTGCATGAATAAAGTCTCTGACTTCTGCCCAGCATATGAGACAGTCCGGTCTGGGGCCCTTATAAAACCACCAGAGTCTTTCTGGATTTTGTTATAGTTGATAGATGTATTTGAACGGAATCAACTGTATCTATCAGAAATGGTTGACACTCTAGGTGCCATTAGTGCGAACATCCATTCTTCATCCTTCAGAGGAGCACCAGCTGTTTAAATATGTGAAATCAGTTGGGACAGATGGTAAGGAGGAACAAAGTAAAAATACATTAACATGGTGAATCCAGTACTTTGTGTTCTTGATCTTGCTCCTTCACAACATGCAGAGCATCATCTCCTCAGCATATGCTGTGATTATGTTGGAAACGCTTGTATGAACTGGGAGTGGTGGTTTCTGATAAACTTACAAAAGGGTGAAGCTCACAAGTGAGGAGGGATGCTCTTAAACAGTTGCTCCAAAGTTCTTGAAGTGACATTGCGGCATAGGTAATCCCATACAGTTCTGATTAACCCTGAATACGAACTGAGTACCAGAGTCACTATGAAGCTATTTTTTTCCTTTTGCCATAATAAGTGTGTGTGCTAGCTTAATATTCAGATCATTGAATCAGGCACGAAATGTACAGTCGGCATTATAGGAGAGAGGGCAACTTAGTTGCTGTCATTTGACTCCTAAGTAACATCTTTTGTCCTTTGGCTGTTGTGAGGCTAAGTTAGGTGTCAAGGTGGAACCATACAGATCTAGTGGTGATATTTGGTATTTTTCAGGTTTTAGTCTGTTTTCCACTGCAGTAATTTGTTATCAGTGAAAGTTTGGTGGGCTCCTCTACTTAACATGCAAGATCACATTCTTCACAGTGATTGCTACAGCAAGGACGACCGATTGTGATCTTTCTCTTCCAAAGAATAATATGTACCTTTTCATAATAATGGTTAGAATCAATTTTTCCTTGTAGCTGAAAGTGATTTTGGATTTAAGTATGAATCGGGGCAACTCTTTGTAACTTTTTACCAATCCATCTTGTATTTGCTAGGAGATCCTCCAGCACTGAAATGCAAAGGCTGCTCCAGGTTTAATCTTAATTGGACAAACTCTTCCAGGACATAAAATATGGTGACTCTGTCCCACTGAAACAGGGGTAGAAGCTTGACTTTTCTGAGGATATACAACAAGTTTACAATGCAGCCTTCTCTTAATTGAGCTATTAGTAAAGTAACTGCAAATGTAAGTTTAAATGCCCACCTTCACCTTCATAGCCGTATTTTGCACAAGTTGAAACTGGACCTCTGGTAACTGCAAGTCGATGCAGTTGCCTAGGTCTTGATATATAGTCCAGTGCTTCTTAACCTGCGGTTTGGAGAACCTGGGAGTCCGTGACTGCTTAGAAATTGAAATAATATTAACATATTAACAAACAGTATATAAATAAACAAGCAAAATGTACAGCTGAAATATCTGAAATATTCTGTAAATGTGAAGGAATTTGAAAGTGGAGGCTAAAATATTATCCTCAGATTGATTGGTGGGAAATTGTAAGTGCTTCAGAGGGAATATAGTGCAGGTGAGGAGTGACTTCAATTGAATGGAGCATAGGTCCAACTTTCCTATTAAAATAAAAATATAGATTTTTTATTTGTGAATTAAAATATTTAATAATTTGTATATTTGTTTGATGAATGCTTGTTTATTTATTTTTTTGTGCATTGTTTTTCAGTTCAAATGATCGATAATATTTAGATCGGGGTCCCTGGCTTCCAGGAATGGCTCAGTAAGGGTCCCTGGATTCCAATAATGATTCATTGGGAGTCTCTGGGTTCCAGTAATGATTGAGCGGGGTCTACTGAATCAAAAGGTTAATGAGCCACAGATATAATACACAAGTGCATTTGTGGGTGCTTTCAAACTGTTTTTGGTGAGGACAGGCCAGCTCATCAGGCTGTGGAAAGACCTGCATTTCAGTAGCCAGACATCGTGGGAACCCCACATTATATTGAAAGATCGTTATTTGTGAGAGTGGGGTAAGAACCTTACCTAGTCCTGTGGGCTTAAAGGCAGAAGACCTCCACTCCTGTGCCCCTTGCCACCACAACCATAGTCTAAGATGTGCCTCATCCAGTTGCTTTCCATCCTTATCCATGTTTACTCAATCATGTGTGAATGAAATTAACTCCATCTGTGTTGGTCAGGGAAGCTGGTGAGTGAGCAGCCAGGAGCCATCTGGTATTCTAGAGCTGATTTTCTGAGATCTTGACAGGAGAGGCACTAGAACCATGGACCAAGAACGGCCTTTGGATGAAATCAAATCCATGTCAATGTGGTGGCTCATAGTCCCAACGGTGCCTTTGTATATTTGTGGGTCAAAGTATCTCCAAATGAAATAAGTTACCATTATTTAACCATGTGTTAAATTAAAGTGTTAAAAGTTTGTTACCTTCCACTCAGAGATACAACTCTTTTGTTATATCCCTCCCATGAGTTGAGAATATCCTTGGATGTACTTGAATAGGAAACCCGTATACATGCTTAAACTCAAACAGTAACACACTTTCTTCAGTTTTTCCTCAAGCTACCCCATCGGAACGTTTTGTAGAAGCAGTGCAAGTTTCACTTGTAATATATTTCGTAGAATGAGTTGCTATTTCTGTAAAGAATATATATCTATTGTACTAGTTTATTAATCTAATAATAACCACACGCTTGATAGCACTCCTAATGCACCTAAGTTTGCAATCAACATCCATTAGTACTAGGTAAGCAGTATAATTTGAACACTGTTTACTATGAAAACAAAGTTGACCGCACACCCTACCAAGCATCTAACATAGCATAGATACTGCCATGTAATGGCTATCAACATGCTTACATCTCAGTAACCAGTATGAAACAACACATAATAAATACATTCTACAAGACAGTAGACCACTGTATATTAATTCCACCCAGCACAGACATGCAGTATAGTTGGGTTACTGTACCTTTATCAGCCTTCGACGTATAAAAGCTGTAGGCCAGTCTGCAACAGAACACATTAATCCTCCTCTCGCTCAATTCAGTAGATGGCCAAGGTTCCCTAACAGCATCTATAACTCTGTTATTTCACTCACATAAGAACATGCTGTGCAATGAACATGCCAGATAACCCAAACGGCACCAGTTGATTTTGGCTAAACATTTCTAACAATATATCCCACTGATATATATTTGATAAACACACACATACTGGAAACAGTATCAGAACCACAAACACCACAAACCACTGATAATACATTCCACAAAACAAGTCAACCTCTGATCTGCGCTAGAATACTCAAAACTAAGGTTGCAATGTAGCTGTACTCATTTAGCACTACAAGCCCCATGCTAATAGCAGAGGAAAAAGTACAGAAATGAATTGCACCAGACATACCAGTAGAAATCAGCTAATAATATATGGCCAATGGTATTGGGATTGCTTGACTTTTACATTCTGCTAATCAAAATAAGTTGCTTATTTTCAGGAGTGAGTAGCACCCAGCATCCTCTTGCTATTGAGTGTTAGTACTGTGAGAGTTGCTCAACTGATTGTTTTGCATTTACTTATCTGTCATTATCAAATTCGCAGCCCGTAACAATTCTGCTCATCAAGAAGATCCTCCTTGCATGCTTGGTAAATGTAAAGCATGTGAGCCGGAGAAGTATACCCAGGCTGAACAACAAATGTTAAATATATTGCATATCTTTCCCTTACTTTGGAGTGAGTTTAACTTAACTTGTCTGTTTGCTCCGCAGCCATTGATGTGAAGCCCGTGCTGGGTGTGACCATGCCGACCACTTCCAGCAGCAGCACCAGCCCAGTGGATCTACGGACAGACCTTCGGGGGGCAGTGCCTGGGGTAGACCCCATGGTGCGGGAGCAGCAGTTGCAGCACGAGCTGCTTCTCCTCAAGCAGCAGCAGCAGCTCCAAAAACAGCTTCTGTTTGCAGAGTTTCAGAAGCAGCATGAGCACCTTACGAGGCAGCATGAGGTCCAGCTGCAGAAGCACCTCAAGGTAGGACTCTCTTTGACTCCCACGGCTTATGGCAGTGCGAGAGGGAGTGACATGAAAAAAGCTCCTTTGAAGAGATGTGGTTTAATAGGACCCCTATGAATTTATTAAACTCTTTCTGTTCATGAAAGCACATTGAGGAAAACTGGTCAAAGGTGTTTTTCAAATAGTGAAAGTAAACTAGTGGTAAGAAACCTTGGGGCACGTGGTGCTCATTTGGTGATTTCACACCTGATTTTTTCAAGTAGTAAGTAGTACACCCACACTCTTACCAACCGCTTGCCCACCATTGCGTTCAGTCGCCCTTAATTCAGTAATGCCTGGGTCACATCTATACACCTCTCCTCTTAATCCTTCATGCCATACATCTTTCCAATAATGATCTACCTGACTGTACATTTGAAGGCAACCCACCTGCCTTTCACTGTCTCGTACTATATGTCATTTATCACCCTTCTCATTTTTATAACCCTTCCCATCATTCCACACATCAGCCTGCTTTCCTCACTCTTACTTAATCCCTCTCCCCTTATTTGTCACAGTGATTTCCTTCCTGCACTGATGTATGACTGAGATGTTAAATGTTTACCCAGTCTTATCCATCTCCCTGTCTACTTCATTGCTAGTGTGACCCCATGCTGTTGCGTTTTATTATTTGAGAATATATTCCTCTGCAACTATTTGGATCAGTTTCTCCTCTAGCAGATTATTTGCATACACACAATTGTATGTTTCCATAGTCTGTAAATTGCTGACTTTTACTTAGTTCTTACCCCTGCTTCACCTCATTATCAAAACTATAGGATATTGGGATGTATTCTCCTACTCATTCTGCCTTTGTTGCCTCATCTTCAAAAATTGGGAAGACTTAGTAACAGGCCAGGTTGTAATATTAAGCTTTTTATGATAATCAGCATTAGATTGTGAGTTGTGAGCACTAGCAAATCATGGAAGCGAGGAGAAGGTGTTCATGTGGAGAGAAGGAGGGCAAGGGAATGTAGAATATGATAATTTTATTGTGATAGTATGCACTAGTTATTTGACTTGGTGAAGTTAGTTATCGTAAGCAAAATGCACTTTTCATCAGTATATTGGTCCTCTCTCATTTAGAGTTTGTAAGATTTTTGCTTTCCCTGCTATTTGAACATTTCAGCCTGTCATTGAAGGTTCATATGCAGCCATGCTACTGATCTCAGGAAGTCCCTTGGGAGAGTGCCCCCAGTTTAATTCTGTTTAATTTTAAGTTAATTTTCTAACAAATGCAGCATGGATTGTAATTACCTTAGTAAACTCAGAGAGGCTTGTTGTCTCATTGGGTCTTTGTATTCAACATTTCAGTCCTTCATTGCTGCCCTACAAGTCAGCCAGCATAACGGGCAATACAATAGGATAGGAAACCATACGCAGGCTCTTCATGATAGGGTATTCTCAGACTACCTTTGTGTGGAGTTCATGAATACTTTATAACAGGAGTTAATTTTTATTTAGATGTTCCCAGGGTCGGACTGGCCTATAAGGCAATTGGGCAGTGCCTGTTGGGCTGGCCTGACAGGTCAGTGCATAGGTTGTTTTTCTGGCCATTTTTGGGCCAGTTTTATGGTCTGCTGTACCACTTTTACTTTTGATTTTTCTGATATTAAAGCAAACTACACACCTGCAGCAGGCTCAAATCCAGGTGGTGTTCCATACCTCGCAAAACACTTATACAACGTGCCTTTATAATTTAAAAACTGCCCCAATTTGCAAATACAGGACACTTTTTTTTTATATTTACTTCACTAATGGGGGCACTTTAATTTTGGTGCCCCGACAGCACAACTGTGGGCCAGAGCTCATGTGACCACCAGAAAGGGAGCAGTATTGAAAAGAGGGTACTTTGGACCCACTCACATGTTGATTTCCTTCTCCTTAAGTATTTGATTGTACTCTAGTTGTGTGCATCCACTTAATATAACATTTCATTGCAGTTCATAGGTTTTAATTGTCCACAAACTATTGTGGAGTTATTGTGTAATGGGAGCAGTGTGCATATGTGAGCGCAGGGTGGTGCACAATAAAGCAGTACCGAATGGCATGGCAAATGCTTGTTAAAAATGTAGTTAAAGAATAATTATTTGGCCTCCTTTTAAAAAGGAAAAAGGTTAAATTAAAAGAGCGTAGCTTCTTTGAACAGCGTACCTTCCTAGAGTGCAAAACTGTATTGACTCCATCTCTCTGACTCTGTATTGACTCTCTCGCTCTGTCATGGCTGATGACAGGCAGTTATTTTTCTGCTGGGTAGTTTGGATCCATGAACACAGCCCGTTTTCTCATTTTATGTATTAATTTCAGCTTCCTTTTATTATTTTTCGAAAGAGGAGATCCCGCATGCCTTCTCCTTTTTTGCCCAAATCTTCATTTTATTGATTTTCTCTTTTATCATTTTACTTGTGTCGAGGTTTAATTTCATTATCCTTTTCACACGTGTCCCTCTTGTTTTGTGTATTTTTTCATTTGTGACCCTGCCTGTTAAATGTGCTCCTCTTTTGACATTCATAATGTCTAAGAAAGCCATATTTGACAAATGTTGAAAGACTTGATATGAATTTGGCCTGCGGTCTGTAGAGCCTCCACAAAATCTGCCTCGTATGTCTCAACATATTAATAGGCCTAGCGAAGTTTCTCCCACATCCTCTACACCTGCTCTACATTTTGAGACTCGTTTTTCCCTTTTCTCACAGCACAGAAAGGGTTAAAAAAAAAAAAAAAAAACAGAGGCGCAGTGAGACCTATGTGTCGATGTCCATTTCGAATGTCAATAATGACGTTAAGACTGACATTGAAGCACTCGGCGCCAAAACACTTGAGGATGAAACAGCTTGACGCCAGTGTGATTAATGTCAAGGCACTCTGTCACGGGCATAGTGTCATGGAGACACAGTCTGTTGAGACCTTCAACAGAAAAGAATCTGCTACCAAGAACAACGTGTTTCTCCTTAAAGTCGATTTGTATTTGCTCGCACCCAGATGGCAGGTACTGGAAATAGAAGATCTTCTAAAGTCTACATACTAGTAGCATTCAACAAGAAAGTTCTTCTCCCCATGCTTACAAGTCACAAAGGAAAATGCTTGCATTAACATCAGAGAGAGACTGATTGTTTTAAGAACACCCCAAGCGCTCAGACACCTTAGGCCATCCTGAAGTACAGTCCTACAAGTGCCATAAATCTGAGGATCATCACTGAGGTCATGTTCCCTGACTTGACCTCTATCTGGAAGCTCACTAATGAATAATACCGCTGCTTTTAAGCAAGACCTGTGATGGGAGCCATAAAATTAAACATTTTCTTTGATATTTCTCATGCTAGATCCATTCGAGAACAGTACTGCAAAGAGCTCAGTCTTGGCCACTGATGCCATTAGAACCACACTTGATAGAGCATATGATGAACATTTTTCTCCAGTCATAACAACATTGCCAACTTGTCCCAGTAGCAATATCTTGGGTGTTTCAGGATGGGTTTCCTTATCAGACTCAGTAATCATGTCTGTGGCAAGAAAGAAGTACATTTTGTCTGCATAAACTTTTAACACACCAGACAGTGTTGTGTAAGCTACAACTGGTGTAGCTCTACAAGGTGTGCTTTCCCACCCATGGGTGACACTTGTGGACTCAGTTCAATGCACCAACGATGAAAGTGAAAGACAGGTTATTGTAGTCCAGCAGAACACTACTCAATGTTTTATTAAAATAGAGGTATCCTGTTTAGGTTACTAAAAATACCAATGGGAAGGGATTAGGGGCACTGTAGTAGCAGTAAATTACCTATTTCAAAATTCACATTATTACACACCCACTGCACTAAGAAGAATGAGCACTTTTAAGTAAGAATTGTTTATTAGCACAAAAAAATACCTTCTTTCTCAGTACATTTAAAATAATTACACAGAATATTATTTAAAAAAAGGCATGTTATGAGAAACAAAGAATAAAATGTACTTTACTAACATGGTTAAAATATCATCTAAAACCTAACACCCTAATGCCTACTTCTCTGCACTATACTAAGAGAGCATGAAACTCAGAGTATCTTGCAGTCTAGAGTTTCTTACAGCGAAGAGACTCACTGCATACCTTATTGACAGCAAAGGTTGTCTTTATTAGGAGAGGTGTGAAGACAGTGTTCCCCGCGAAGAGCAAACACTCAGCAGTTGCAGTCTTCCTCCTCTCTGCTTTATCCGCTTCAGGCTTGAGTTGCGATCTAGCATCTGAGAAGTGTGCTGGCAGTAGGTGAGACTGTCTGCCGGAATCTGGTTTGAAAATCCGGGCAAAGGACCTCTACTGACCCGTGGTGAAGTGACAGCCCATATGTACAAAATCTTATCAGAAACTGGAATTTATGATGTAAGTTTAGGAATGTGTGACATAGAGTATGTGCATCAAGGTGTGCATCCCAGACATTTCCTTCTGAACACATATAAGGTAAAAGGATGTCAATTCAACTACACTATTTCTGCAACATGTCTGTATGTGTTCTTTGACATGGTGAAAAGTAGACATTTCACCCAAATGAATGTCCCATCAGGTGTTGCATCTGTACCAATAGTCAATTGATGTGACACTTTCACAGTTCTTTGAATGATAAGGTTAGGTGACATCTGCATCAAATGTCAGATATGACAATGATTCTGCATATATCGGGAATGATAGTGACTTCCTTTGTCTAAGATTGAGAATATGGCGACCTCCATTATTCAAGATTGAGTCCGGGGCTACATAAAAATTGTCAAACCTTAGGGGCTTGGTGTGAAAAGAGAGCTGTAATATAAGATGTCCAGAAAATCTTCCTCCACAGTACGTATTCCACCACATTCCTATAGAGGTATAAATGATGCTGTTTAGTATTGTACTGGGGTGCAAAGATGATGTTCTGTGAGGTGAAAGACAAAGCTTCCTGAACATGGTTAAAAAAACAGGCATTTAGGAGTCCTAGCAGATTAGCAGCACTGTGGTAGCTGTCATGGATTTGTCTGCCTTGAGAGGAATTTGAAACCAGTAGCCTTGTGTCTTGGTTGGGAAGCCCCCCGACTTCAACCAAGCAAGTGTTTCCCACTCTAGTGCAAGCAACATTGCAATCAGCTGGAAGAGTAAAAACTAAAAAACAACAAAAGAGTATTAAATTATTGTTAGAGTTGGCTAAACACGGAGGTTTCATGACAATTTGCAAACACCCCACCCATGAGGTCCATACTATTTTGCATGCTTGTTTTTCGTAAGAGAAGCAGGTACTCGCTAGACAAGTGACCAGGAAGGTCTGATGACAGAAGATAGGCTCTTTTTGGGCTTGAAAACAAACTGCACAAAATAGGTACAAAAGACGAATTAACGTTTGCACGTGACCAGGTTTTTATGCGAATCCAGGAAGCTGATTGGATTTTTGCATCAACGTACAAGATACATATTTCCACATCTCAATGTCCAATAGTACAAATGAGTTTTTGGGAAAACAAGCAATTGCAGTTCAAGCCAGTTTTACTGTTTTTCCTAAAATCAGACCACAGTAACCTCTCAAAGTGCATGGGAGTGGTGGCTTCTTATTTCAGAAGGAAAGGAATCTTTACTAGCTTTTATCTGGGACACTGATTGTAGGTACTTTCTTACAACAAAGTGCTGCAAGATGCAAACCGAATCATCCCTACAATCATGCCAAGGTTAGGTCAGCACTTGAACGTAGGCGATCGCTCCATCATCAGTGTTGGTTTTTTCAGTTAAAACCTTGTGCCTTTGCTTGTTGAATTTCACTTGTCCTCAGTGGTATGTCGCATCAACGTCATGAAAAGGCTCATGCGAGACCCCTGTAGAAATAAAGAGAAGGTAAGTCTAGTCCGTGCTTGAGAGGAAATATTGAATATATAAGGTAGTTTATCAGTAATTCCAGTAGTGAGAAGAGTACGAGAATATGATGTCAGCAGTTCCAAGATCTACTCCATTCTCTGTTTGTTTAAAAATGCCTCCCCACTACGGTTAACTTAGGGAAAAAGTGGCATGCAGTCTCGGGTAGAATCATTGGGTTTTATAAGCAAGTTGAAGTTAAGAGCAGTTCATTTAGCTTTGAATAAAAACGAGCTTCATCTTCAGTGCGGCTGGAAACTAGACAAAAACACATTAACAATGTTTTACCTGAAGAAACAGGGGGATGCATTTCAGAGGACCCTCTAGAACAGAGGTCTCCAAACTTTTTAATGCCGCGCCCCCCAGCTGAAAAATAAAAATCATTGGGCCCCCTTCTCAGAATTTTTCACAATTATTGTATAAAGATGGCAATGTTTAAATATGTCTACACCTATTTAAACATTGCAGTTAAGTACTGTTACCTTTTTAAAGATGCAATAACATGCTTCTGCTTAAAACAAAGGCCTGTTATCTGTGTAATGCTTCTTTTGGCCAGAGTCTGGCGCCCCGACCCCTGTGATCGCTTGAGGCCCCCAGTTTGAAGACCTCTGCTCTAAAAGGCACCTCGAAGTTTCTGCCATTGGATGATTGCTTGAGAGCTTCCGGTAGCAAGATTTTGTAATTTAAAAATGTCTTCTGAATTCCCATGACGTGCATCATTCCGCCATCTGGTGGTTGGGTTGGGAATTTTTCATAGTGACTTTTTTTTCTTAATTTTATTTTAGGCCTCTAGTGGTGGTGCTCTCCTTCAAGCATCTTCTTCCTGCTGAAATTGAAATGCCACAGCGGTGTAATAGTTTTTTCGGTTTGAAAATTTCATTGCCTTAACTAGGTGTTTTCATTTTAATGGTTTAGGAGTTTTATGAACACTTAAGGCCTCCTCAGCACTCTGTTTCATTTCCATTTAATTTTACAGTTGATTGCTCTTTTAATCTTTCTTGCATCCAGAACCTCTTGTGTTTATGGGGTTGCAAGGTCTGTCCATAATGACGATTTTTCTTTTGTTTGTTACTCGATCATGCTCTAAATAAAGTTTAATCTGAAGCTTTGTTTTAGCTTCTCAAACTTGATCATGCTTGGTAGTTTATCCTACGTATTATATTTGAATTTATGAAATCAGTCATGATCTGAAGTTGAGTTACATGCCTTCTTTGCCTTTTTTACCTCTGTCCTCTGTCGGGTTGCTAGATTTCGAAAACTCCTTGGCCTTTTGTTTGTAACTAGAAGGGTTGCATTTGTCATTTAATTTGTATTTCCCTTACATTAAGTTTAAACCACAATTTGGATTGATGTGTTTTGCGACCAGACTCTATTATGGAATTTTATTTTGATATCAAAGGTTTTTCCTTGAGCGACTGTTTTCTCCTTCATTAGTATCGACTTTTAATTTGTCGGCTTCAACTGTCTTTCTTTGTATAGCCCATGAATATTTTTTTTACAGTAATGCTGAAGACATAGGGCTTTTGGAGTTTTTAGTGATGATTTCTTTAGGAAATGATCCCTGTGCCACAAAAAATTCTAAGAAACTACTTTGAGGACCGAATTCAGATGGTATTCTCCATGACTCTCTTATACATACTTTTGAAAATTCTAAAAAAACTCATTGCAAAGATGGAATTTATTTTCCTCTTTCCCTATTTTTTTCCGCCCTGCCATGTCTAATTCCTCTTTCCCTATTTCTCTCCGCCCTGTTGTGTCCAGTGTGCCGATACGATCTTTTCCATGAGAAATAGTTTTTGATTTAAAAAACTAGCAGGCTTTACAGTCCTCTGACTTATGATCTTTTGGAAGACATACACAGTTGCAGTTCGGACAGAACTTAAATATTGTGCTCATCATATGAAATGGCGTTGAGGAAATTAGAGATAACAAGCCTTTCCTATATGCTACGTCCAACCCAGTTGAAGATCTTCAGGAAAAGATCTGTCTTCAGGTTGCAGTAATGGTCAGCCTCCAGCAGATGTCCCTCAATTTCGTCAAACTCTCAATTTACCACTCAGCTTTACTTTTCTTGTAGAGCTACACACACATCTCCGAACCCAGTGGCAAAAATACATTGGGGCTAATGGTCAAATTCACAGTAAGTCGCACTGACTGACTCCACCTAAATCAACATTCAATGTTTAAAAAAAAAAAAAGGTTACTAAGGCTGGTGGAATAGTGCACAGTATGTGAATCTCAAATAGATTCAAGTTCCAAAACCATATTTAGCCAGGTTTACAGGTAAGTGTCTCTTACCATTTATCTGCCAGGAGTTGTAAACAGACACCTTACTCAGTCATATCCAGGGGTGTGGAATTTAAGAAAATATCTACTTGTCCATGGGACAGGTTGCTTCCTAAATTTACCTGTCCTGTAAAACAATCTCCTTGTCCCTTTGGTGCCATGTAGTGCAGTGACAAATTATGGCAGCAATCTCATTCTGTAAGAGCTCTGATAATAGCCTCTGAAATTATGTCAGGGCTAATACTATAGTAGGGCTTAAATACTAGCAATTTCAAACCCTATTATACCAATTTCCTTTTTTTGCCACCTTTCATCAGATCTACTTACTCGGGCTGGAGGAAGCAGTAAGCAATCGTTCCAGGGCTGGAATGCCTTCGTCTGTGCAAACCATCTACCTTGCACGTTTTAAGGAGTTTCACCAGCTCTAATCTGAACGTTTCCAATACTAAAAAAGCTTGGAAATGTACTTCTGGCGAGGGCAGAAGGAGAAGTTCTTCTAGGATTGGGCAAAAAAGTGTTTAGAGAGAAAGTGAACTTGTGAAAGCTCAATAGATTTTGGCATGAGGAAATCTACACATGCATATTTGCTCATGCTAAAATACAGTTCAGAAATATATCTAGGAGTATGATGTACTGGTCTACTTCTGTAAACTCTTGTGAATTCATGAAAGCCACTAATTCGAAGACAAATACCATGGTTGCACTTTTGTGACTTTCTTTAAGAATTGGGTCCCAAATTAGGTCTGGCATAAACCAAAACATTTTGTTTTCATTAAACTTCCATTTCTCTCTCTGTCGGCTGGCTTTAATGTGAGTGATAGCATTCTGCTCTTCCACAAGGAGGAGTATATTGGCACACAAAGTAGTTTTGTTCAGTGCCAGGAACAACTGTGGTAATCAGTGGCATAACAAAACTGGAAGGTGCCCCCGGCAAAGAACATGGAGGAGGCCCCTCTCTTGACTCATTCAGGCCAGGTGCTGTGCTGAGTGGCCCCTGAAGCTCTGGGGCCCTCCAGCACCTCAGGGGCTGCAGGAGCTTGCGTTATGTCACTGGTGGCAATGAGTGCTTTTTGTGACCAAAAACATTTTTTGCTTTTTGCCAGTGTATGTTACAATGGTGAGGGCCTGGTGGCTCCCACAACAATAGAGTGTTACAAAAGCCATGTCAAAACAAGACATTCATTAACGAAACCAAAAGACTCGCAACAAACGTCGGAACGGTTGGCTCTGCCAGTGCTGGTTTATTTTCATGTTTCCCATAATCTTGTCAAATGGTTACATTGATTTTCCAATATGAATATTTTTTATAAACACTAGCATGCGTCAAAATATTTTATTAAATGATGCTTCAAAGAAATATTACCTAAAATTTCACATTATCAAAGGCTTTTTCCTACTTGCATTTTTTTCTGAACATTTTATTTTGAAAGCAAAGATTCATCACCCCTGCTTACAAACTTGTGCAAACATTTGTATCTAATCAGAGTTCTGGGAGCATTATACTTGGTCTTGTATTGTTAAACTTTTCAAATGTGTGTACACTTTTTTTTTTTTGTTACTGGAAACCACTGTCAGTGGTGCAGTGAAACCTCAAAACGTTTATTTAGAGTGCTCACCCTAATAACGGCTTTTCATTTATGAACCATGAATACAAGTTCGAACAGAATTAACATACAGACACACATTACCTCAACTGCAGACAGTTTTCTTCCCTGAAAACTATCACCCAAAGGGTTTGTGCTGTAGGTGGTTAGGGCCTACTTGCCCTAAGGACAAAATAAACATGAAAACTTGTTGCTCTTGACCCCAAACAGTATGTCCTGGGTGTCGGGCTATAGGAATTCCACATCCCTTCATATCAGAAAGTCACAAATGGGTTATTTACAATGAGGTTCATAGGGAAGTCTTCTGTCACTAGGACGTGCAGTAATTCTGTCTTCCTGTAATTGTCTAAAATCCAGATTATCAAAAGTTCTGATATAGGTACCGGGAGAATGCTCTTTAAATGATATGATGGGGAACTTCCTTTGCAGAGGCATTGCCAGTGGTGTTGCACAGTTTACTACTCTGGCCGATCCAGATCACACAAGGCAAGATAATAGACCACAACTTCTAATCACTGAATGATGCTGTGAGATGTTGTGAATGCAGCCAGTGCCAAGTAAATACTTGCAGTGTGTTTTCCTGTACGTATTGAGTTGTACTCGGAATCATCCACATTTAATGTGTAGATATCTGTGAAGTCAAATGTATGCAAAATAAGGAGATAAGTGCTCCATGATAGGAAGTTTCATTGCAAAGTAATGGATTAATTTTAGTTTCATTATAAATGGCAACACATGCTTAATAGTATAGTCTTATAATTAACTCATGGCTATTGTTTAGTATTTCCAATTAATAAGTATCAGAGGCTTGTCTGATTTAACAGACGTGTAAAATCATTGGTTTCTTTGTAATTAAACATCTTCATCAAGATTAGAAAATATTAATATAATGCTTATGATTCCACACCATTGCTGCTTTTAGGATTGGTACCCTGGATTTTTAGCAGCCTGTCTACAGAATTCATCGGATATGCCCATTTGAATTTGCAAACAAGCTGTGAGGACATTTTGAAAGAATGGTTACATGCTTCCACCAAAATCTCAAACAAATCGATGAAGGAGAGGTTCCCCATCTGCTGTTTTGAGAAGTTTATCAATTGCCTTGGTATTCCATGAAGGAACTATATTGCTTCACTGTTGTTTTTTCAAAACCAAACCTACAATTTACTTTCAGACTCACTTCCATAATAGCCAGGTAATGGCCATCACCATCTACAGCATGATTCCTTCAGAACCAATGTGATTAATAATTTTTCAGAATGTTCTTTGGGGGAATCCATGACAGCAGGCTATGTGGTTAGTTTTAAAGATCGTACTGCACTTACTTTACTGACCCAGCTGCACTTTTTAAACTTCAGAATAGACTGCCTCTTATCAGTCAAGTCTGGCTGGTTCTCAGTGTCAGGGTAGTTTTAGTCTCTGAAGTTGTTAGTGTTATTTTCATTATTTTTGTCTTCCTTCTTTCCAGAAGTTGTTACCTTTAAATGTATTTGTACTGAGGTTTAAACATAGTGAAAAACACTGAGACACTGCATCATAATCTGAGCTAAAGGAATAGTTACATGATTATAGAAGGTACCTGTTGGATTTAACTTCATCCCACTATGCCCACTCCTTTCCTATGTCCTACTCCACCGCGCTGTAATTCCTCAAGTAAGCAACGCCATTACTTGCCACCCAGGTGTGCATATCATATTCAGGGGGCCTCGAGACAGGTGCTCACACAGGGCTTTCCATATCGCTTCACATTGCAAGTATTCCCCTTCTACATTACTAATCACGTGTTCCATTGCTAGGAATGACAAGTCAGTGGTGCCATTGTGTCATAGGTGGTGGATCCTCCCATTAAGACATGATTGCAACCTTTGTCACCCCCACACTTTACACCAGGTGCCAGTGTCAACATAATCCTAGGGAAGGTAGATTTCGCACCAAGCAACATGACAACTGGATCACCTGGATGGGGTATTCTAATATCACCACCAGATCTCTCCCTGTCTCTCCCCAGAATGCTGTGATTGTGACCCATTATAGGCATAATGTGTACTCTGCTCCCACATACATTCTCTCCTGCAATCCTGTACCACCATGGAACACACATGATGCACCTGTACTGAGTTATAATGACAGCGGTACAGGAGCTAGTAGTGTATCTTGCAGTTTCTTAGGAAGAAGGAGCTTCTAGGATTATCCCTTCTCAAGACCTCCCATGCATTATTCCAGGATTTTCTCCCAGTCAGCCACATGTAACCACAGTGGACTAGGAAAAGAGTCCATTAAAGCATGAAGTCTGAAGATAACAGCTTCAGAACCAATTAAGATAGGAATTAGAAACTCAAAAGGAAATTTCTCCCAGACATCCTCGTCCCTTAGTTGAGGCTGAAGAACCCACTGGCATAGTTATGCATAAAGCAATTTTTCGGTCTCGCCCACATGAAACTGTAGTTTACAGTGTCTGAATGACACAACTGCTACCACCATGCATCCTCCTCTCTCTCCAGGACTCAAATTGGACCCCTTCTCATTGCTAGGGAGAATTTACTGTTCAAGTGTGTTGAGGTAAATTGTGAGGGAAATGAAATCCCACCTTCAGCACTATTTTATTCCAGATCTTTAAAGATATGGCCACATGGGTATTTGAATACCCATTTGATGGCCTCTGCCGGTTTTTATCCAGCCAAATAAAAGTCCCAGCGTGGCCTGTAGCTTGGTCCATCCCAACCCAAATCTTATCCGCTTCCACTCGGGACTAGTCTCTTACCATCAGTGGTTATACTGTTGCATAATAGAGATAGAAGTCAGGCAAGACCCCCCTTAATTTTCATTCACTGTAGCAGTCTTAGTGGAAATCAATATCTAGACACATCCCAGAGCTCCAGACAGGAGTTTCAGCCCACCCGGGTAAAAGCCATTTTATGTTTAAAGATACAATTAAGTCTGGCATCTGCTTCTTTTGGAGTTTGCTCCCCCAAAGTGTCTATGCATATGATATTGTCATGTGACTGCCACTGAGACCTGCATGACTCAGATCTGATAGCATCACTTCAGTCTAGATGCCACTATCTCAATATACAACTTAGCACCCATATTTACGAGGGTAATGGGTCACCACTGCTACCAGTCAACATGAAATGAAGAGCCCTTCATAGGAAATGGTGAACCCGTGTGTTTAGAGTGGGCTAATACATAGTTGGCCTTATGCATTATACCAGTGTGCTTTCACTGCTGTAACTGTCTCCTGCATGCACACAACATCTGGATGCTACACAGTAAAGCCCTCCAGAGCAGGTGCTCTCTTCACCCAGATGTTAAGCCTATTCATAATTAAATACACCACCTTTATCTTTGTCCAGGATTATACCCCGTCACACACACCCCTCAACTATCGATCTCCAGCCCAAGGTGCCACAATTCATACATTCCACAAGGTCTCTACATCTTTCAGCTGTAGATTGCACCTAAACTGTCTGATTGTGTTACCTAGATCTTCCTCTACCACCTGTTTGTATAACCTATTCCACCAAATCTGAATGTAAAACATCCAATATAAAGTCAACAAACCCACCATAATCAGACCTCACAGTTTTGTTTCTCCTCCCATCCAGGCCTCCAGCCCATGTTTGATCTGTGTTGGGAGGGTTACCTTGCTTAGCACAAGCAAGGTACCCCTCCCAGTCTCCACTCCTAATAACAGATGCATAACCACATGCCCCAATGCATCTCACCAGAAATATTGTAATGCACATGAGCTGCCTCAAACTTAGTGAAAGCAGCACCTCACTGTCACAGGATGCAGCATCAGCTTATAGTCCTATAGATAAGATTGAGGTGGCTTTATGTACCCACAGGTTCTATGAAGGTTTCAAAAATCTCCATCCACTCAGAGTGCCAGCTTCCCACAGGACCAGTGAATGAGCTGCTCCAACATTCTTCATGCTAGTGATCTTCAGCATGCCCCATTATATCTTTGCAGTTGCTTCAACCTCTGTGCAGTTTGATTCTGTCATCCACTGGCCTCTGAGCTCTCAGTCCCTGGGGTACCCTTGCTTATTCTCCAGAACCCTCGCTTAGTTCATCCTTGAGCACTAGGCCAAGTATTTTTGCTGCTTTCAGTCTGTCTGAAAGGTGATGAAACACGTCTCTATATGTAAATATTTGTTAAAAAGGATGCGTCCATCTGTAACAGATATTCTCCACAGAGACCTTTTACATAATTTGTCTAAAGGAGGTCCTCCAGCCCTTCAATTCCCTTTGTAGGTTTGAGTCTACTCCTACTGCTGACTACGGTACTTATCAAAAGATCTCTGGCAAAGAGCCCCCCCAGAAGGGCCCGTCGGCATCGCAGCCCCCGTCCGACAAGGAGCAGGCCCATGATGAAGGTCTGCACTTTTAGAATTCATATATGAGCAAGAGCTTGCAAACTTATATCTGCAGTTCTCTGCAATTCCTAGTTAAATAATCTTAAGGCTAACCAGCATATCTTCTTTTATGATAGACATCCTGTTGGACCACGTGAACCTACCTTTAGTCTCTGCCTGTGGGGCGTTCTGTTTTCCGCCCATTACGACATGTAGACATGTATGGCAGTAAGCTCTTTTGTGCTGTCTTCTTCTAAAGCATTCAGTTTTTCAGCTCATTTGTCATTTACAGTGGTCAGCCATCATCTGGGAGCTTTCAGATTAATTCCTTATGTTGCCATGGGACATGACATGCTGCTTAACATATTAAGTCTGTTGCTGAGGTCCCAGTGGTTTCATACAGTATACACAGAGGCATTTGGCACAAAGGATGGCCACGTCTCCTCCTAAAGTCTACGTTTTTTTTAATTTAACTGGTTATCTTTAAAAATTAGCCTTTAAATAGGTAAATGTTTAAAATTAATTTTTCGCTTTGTAAATTTTTTAAGGAATCCTACACATAGATGGCAATATTCAGTGATTGTGAATTTACTGAGGATTCCATAGTGTAGAGCAGGTATTCTATGTAACTTGTTCATATGAGAGTTGATCAATCACTCTTTAGTTTCATTGATTGCAAGTACAATTTCAGAGAACATCTAGGTTTCTTATTGCTCATTACAATGGAGGTACTTGCCATATCATTGATTTCTTTGTTTTAAATCATACACAAACACTAATACGTTAGAAATGTCAGCTGCTTTACACCGAAGAATCACATATAGGTGGAATCTCACTTGTGATTTTTGCTCATCCTTGTGTGGTATCTACCTTCGTCTGTCAGACCTGTTTTAGGAGGCTTGTCTTTAGATTGCGGCACGGTTCTAAGCTTTTGCTAAAGCTAAAAACTTAATGCGTATCTTGATTCTGGGATGTACACTGAAAGAAAGTCGTTGTTTATGATGATTTTTAGCAGAAGTAAGAATGTTTCCACCCAAAACGATGGCGGTGACTATAACTTCTCTGATCTCCCAGGTATTTCCCCCTCTGCTTTCTAAAGAAACATTCTTAATTCCAAACAGTGATTTTACATTACATCTAAACAGCTACTACATAACAGAACATAACACATCCCCTTCCCACAGAAAAGTTATTTAACATACCTCGGAAGCCTAACTCACAAGAGAAGTGTGGCTCAATGGTTAGAGCGGCACACCCTGAAGCAGAGATCTGGCTCAAGACCAGGGTTCAAGTCCCGCTTCGGCAGGTCTTGGGCTCAATTCCCCTTGACCAGATAATTCTCGCCTCGGTGCCTAATCTAATTCATGGGTCCCACTCTGCAACTCTGGGCAATAGCTTGCTTAATCTCCACAACGGCCCCAACAGCGCTTGGATGCCTGGCTTCACCCTGGGGGTGCTCAGGAGTGGGTACCTCACAGGGAAAAGCCAGGAGGGGTTCCATAGCGGTATGAGTACAGCGCCTTGAGACCCTAACGGGTGAGTAGTGCGCTATACAAGTGCTAATTTTACACAATTAATTTAACAGTAATAAGATAACACTTTTTATGAAGCGTAAAATATCCCCTGCAATCATAGTATGAGGACAACAGGCTAAAAATGTATGAAAAGAAAATTGTGATGTAGGATGCACTCAAAATACTTAAACCTCCTTGGAATTTTTCTCGCTCTGACAGTTTGTTTGGTAGCTCCCAATCCTGCAATCTCGTGACCATCACATAACTCAGACAAATCTTCTCTAACATTAGGAGGAGCGACGCTGCTCTTATTCCAGATTTCTCTTCCCTCTTCTACAACCATCTTGTTGACTTCCATAACTGGTCTGCTTTCAGAAAATTGACATCCCTTTCATATTTATTTATTTCACACGTGCCACCTCCCCTATCGTAAATTGTCTGCAGCCTGCCTCAAATCTTGCATGTCAAAAATGTTACTGCTTTTGTTCTGTATGCTCCATAATCTGGTACCATGACACCTAACCATCCATGCTGAACACACCGTAGCTGCAAACATTGTTTCTTTTAACAAATAGAAAGCTAACAGAGTGAGGTGTGATCCTGTAACTCCACATCTTCTTTACTTTGACTTTCCACAGGAAATTACTTCATGCTAATCACTGCACACACTCATTCACCACCCCGTTAATTCTCTCAACTAAGACGTTCTCTCTCAGGTAATTCTGTTTTATGATGGGCTACCCCATGTTTTTTTAGTCTCCAGTTCCTCCGAAGAAACTGAAGAACATTATATGCAGTTATCAATTACAGACAACTTTCCCTACTAAACACTTCTTTACAAATCCCAGTTACTTTTTTCAACTTCATTTCCTTCATGAACTTCAGCTTTGGCCATTATGAAAATAATCCACTATTGTTATGGCATATTTACCTTCTTTTGCTGGACCATCATGTGTACCGCTAGTATCCATAATCACACCCTTTGGAATACTGAGTACGCTTGTTGTTTTCCGTGATTTCAATGTATTACTGCCAGCACCACAAATGCAACTCCTGAGCCTCTCATTTTCCCTGTCCATGCCAGACCACTCAAAGTTGGCCTTTGCCTTCCTTTTCATTGATGACCTTTTTTGTTCCTTGATGCAACAGCTCCTTCACTTTTCTGCTATTCGGACCCGCTAGTTTCTCTGCCCTCAGTACAGTTCCATTATAAGCTGATAACTGACAACACCAAATTGTAGTTAACTACAGTTCTCCCTTTTCCCACATATTTGAGTGACCCTTTAGACATCCATGCCTTCGCCCTGCACATATCACCTTTCCCCTCTACACTAGCTTTCCAAAAATCCTGCGACGTTGCCCGAAGCGCACAGCTCACCCACGTTAACTACCATCCATTCCTCCGCCTCTCCTGCTTCATTATTTTCTGCAGGTAACCTGGAGTGTCAGCCATTACAGTTTTATATTCAAGAACATAGCTTCTAAAAGTAATATACTCCTCTAACCAGTAAATCTATTTTTTCTATGCTAAGATATGCTTATTTTGCCCCCTTTATTTAGTGATCAACACGCAATACATAATTCAAATGCAGTTCTCCATATATACAGAAGATGCCGAATTTCCTACCGAAATGCCCATGGCACATTCTTGATGATTTAATAATTACCGTCCTCTCCCTTGAACGTTCTATATGCAAATGCTATAAGTAATTAATTATGCATAGTTAAAAAAAAATGCGTAGCATACGGCAAACAATATAAACATTAAAAAGTGCAGCAGTCAATAGCATGAGTTTATATTAAAAGCTTAAAAGATTAGATTTTATCATAACGTGTTAGTGGAAAATTGAGAATGCTCACTGTCCTTCCGTTTTTGTTCAGCTTGTTTTAAAAATGTGGTAAAACTATTCAAAATGATATCCTTTGGGTTAAAACAGACAGTAACGGCCTGGCTGCAAGATCGAATGCCTCGTTGATTAAAAGGCGCTCCCAGAAAAGCCCTTCTTCGCTCGGGGGGTTAGGGCAGTTGCAGGCTAAGTGTATAATGTCCTTCACTTCTCTACAACATAGCCACCAAGTGTGCGGTTCCGCATTCTAGCCAAGGCAAAGTGTTCGTGTTTTCAAGGCACAAGAAAGAACGTATGTCCAGCCTCATGTCAAAACGTAAATAGGAAACTTAAAGGGTTGCGATCGAGCACGCAAATAATCCGGTGTTTCAGACAAAGTTGAAAAGCACAGAAAAGGCTCATAGAAAGATGTTATGAGAGGCAAGACTGCTGTCACGACAGGCAAAGGCCATGTACCTCTGCAGGTACAAAAATTCAAGAGACTTCTGGAAAATGGTGAATAGCCTAAACTAAGTCCCAAACGGCATAAACCATTCAAACATCACTAAATCAAGACGGACTCAGTTGCTAATTAAGCATTTCAACTAAACCACCGGAGGTCGCTATAAGACTTGCAATCAGACCACCTCGAAAAAACCTTTGACATAAAGAGGATTATTTATCAACACTGAGGTGACACAGTGTGAAGATGGGTTTAGTGTGAACCGCACTGCTACCTCTATGGCTGACCCATCACAGGCCTCAGCAGAAAACACAAATGCCAAGATCGTGTCAGCCCGCTCAGATGTAACAAACCAAATAAGTCTACCCAAAGGTGATACTGCGCTCAGCTTTTGTAATGAACAAGTAGACAAAACCACCCAGTAGAGCAGATGTGACACAGCACCTGACCCAGACGGCATTCCACAGGCACTGTATAAAACCAACCCCACCTTTTGGGCAAAAAGATTGATGGGGGGTTTAACTGTGCCTTACAGCTTGAAAATATTCCCGAATCCAGTAAGGGTTCCATTATCAACCTTTCTTCAAAGGTGCGGATCGGCAACAACCTGAAAATTATCAGCTAGAAGTCTTACATGCTCATCCTTCATATGCCTCGCGCGAGCACCAATCCCATTTGCACTATGTAGCAAGACAGGTTACCCAAATTATCCCTCCGCCGCGTATAATTACCTCCTAGTTGGGCAAACACTCTTTCTCTAATCTGCCTCATCAGCTTAATACCGCACGTTCAATACGAAAGGAAACCTCATCCATTGTGTGTTAAGGTTTAACAATACCAGTACAACACTTGGATTAAGAAAGCAGTCAAAGTTCAGCAACCAATTTAATCAAACTAAAAAAAAATATTTTATGATGAAAATGAGACTAAAACGACACGCATTGGATCAGTCACTGGAAAGTTATATGATGTTAAAGTGACAGTTCCATTCCTCATGTGCGTGGCCTAACGAAAAAAGGTTTTGCGCAGTTCTCACAAGTGGCTCCTGGAGGCTTCTTCTCACATCAGCCTCCAGTAGCCTTGAGCCAGGCTGGTGGGGTTGGATGAGAATCAGTCCCCTTGTTCGGGCAGGCAAAGCTCACAGCTTTTGTACCTCATCGCAAAATTGTGCACAGATTTGGCACAATCTTGTGCCATTCCAAGAAATGATAGCTACTGATCTTTGTTAGTAGGACTAGGTGCGTTCTCTGTAGCCTCCACCTATGTCAGCTTGGGCTTGATACCCTTCCCTGACACTATATGCTCCAAATAATCACTTTTTCCACAGTATCACCTGCATTTCTTGATGCCAACAGTCAGAATGGTTTCCAAAGTGTTTCTGACTTCCTACTTAATATAGTCATCTTCCTACTTAATAATATGCTATTTTCAATCATGTCCTCTCAGCATACTGTTGTGCTGAAAATTAACAATTTCTGAATATTTCTAGAAACCTTTTCCTCCATTTATTCTTATCAGTCCCTGTTATCATTAGCACCTGTTCAGGAAAGTTGGAATCGGGTATGATTCCCAACCCATGTCGTTCTGTCCAGCCCAGTAACATTTTGCTCTTTTTGCTCACATACACACTTCTAGGGTCTTCTACCTTTGTAATCCAATTTAGCAAAAAATATTAATAAAACAACTGACAGTCTGTAGTCTCACCCCTCAGTATTCTTCTAGTTTAACATCAATCTGTTTCATCTCCATCCCATTAAATCTATTGTATGTGTCTACATCATTTAATATTACGACAGCAGAACACAAATCTTCCCATGTTTATTACCCATGATATTACAATCAGTGGGCGATAAAAAAAAAAGCTCTGCACACGGTTCACCTCATCCTTATGACTCATCACACACTATCTTTAGTGCTACAGTTTTCCTCTGCTTGCACTGTAACGTCCCCTTTCTCTCTTCTAAGCTTGTTATAGTACAAGCTCTTGATATTGGCTTACCTTCTTACATTTATAACACCAGGCTTTGATAGGCAGACAGTTCTAAGAAGTTGCCAAAGGCCTCATACTGCCACATCAAAAACATTGCACTTTGTCTTCATGCTCTGCTCTAGAACCTTTTTTTTCGTTCATTACCCTTTTCGTATCATTACATTGTGCTCAGGTTCCACATCGGCAGAATCACCTTTTTTGAACCTGTTTTCCCTTATCCTCCGCGTGACTAAGCTTCCTCGGACAAGGTGATGTAGTGAGTACTTTCCACACAGAACCACGGTATTGACTACATTTTCTCAGCACAATCATTTCTATCACTATATTCTAAATAAACTGTCTAGATCCCAGAGAAGAATTTTCTCATTCAAAGAACTACTACATAAATTAATTTACCTGATAGATTACACACCCTAAAAACGGGGTGTTAGCTGGCTGCATTGTGTGAGATTGTCGTGGGGAATACTTGCGATCATATCAAAGTATTAGCTGTAGTGCATGACTTACACATGTTACAATATAATTGTGTAACTGCATTGTGTCTGCTAAAGATCTGGAGAGTCTTGTGACTAGCACATTTCTGTGACAACCTTCAGCTGTGCCCAGCTTTTATTTGTGCTCCAGTGGTTAGCCAAAGGGTGGGTGGGAGGGGAGAGCATGACCCAATATCCCTGGCTGTACTAAAGTGATACTGTCTCTATGGCAGCAGCAGCAAGAGATCCTAGCGGCAAAGAGGCAACAGGAACTGGAGCAGCAGCGAAAGCGGGAACAGCAACGTCAGGAGGAGCTGGAGAAACAGCGGCTTGAGCAGCAGCTTCTCATATTGCGGAACAAGGAGAAGAGCAAAGAAAGTAAGAACTGTATTGGAGAGTGAAAGGTTAAAGAGGCGTAGTAGAGCTGAATCTCACACCTTTGAGAAATTGTTGGTCTGTAAAATCTGGTTGTAGGATGTATGATTATGGTACAGGTTGGTAATATATGGCTGAATCCTTTACTCATAAGGCCACTTACAGGAAGATTTGTTCTAGAATATGAAATTGGACCACGGCAAGCAGAGTGTGTAGAAAAACCTGATAACATCCTTGGTAGATATAGTCCTACTCTGAGAGCCTTTCATAGGCTCTCAGGGGGTTAACACCTCTGCCAATAGCACAATCAAAATTTGTCTCTGGGAGGCTCTTTTTTCTGTATTATTTATAATGGGACCTATAGACCTCACAATAATGGGCACTGGCTCTGAAAGGATTTCTGCATTAGGTAGGAGCAAAGGTGTGTGTGGAGCGAGACTCGCTTGTAAAGTGGGGGATTGTACATCTCTTTTTAGTGTACATATGCTTGGATATTGGGATTGGAGCTGGGTGTGCTGTGGAATCTTTCCTCTTAGGGGGCCTTGCATTTAACGTTTTTGGGAGAATCTAGATGATGTGATTGGGAAAAGTAGAAATAACTTGCCCAAATGGGATGCAGGGAACTTCAATGCCACTATTAAATTCCTACCAATTTTGGTGCAGACGCCGTTATTTGTTATGCAGACTGCACACCTCCCTGTTAATCTGCCTTAGCACGACAACTAGAGTTCACTAGTGGGATAGAGGAAAATCAGTGTGAATAGCATTGCATTCCATAGTCTACCTCTCTCATTTCTGCCTCTTACTGAGGGGTAAAGATGTGCTGCAGTATCGCTGGCATTTTGCCTCAGATCTACTTGTTCCCTTGGGTGAAAAGTTTGATGTTTATCTAGTTGTATGGGGCTGCACTTTGCGGTACTTTGCTTTGTATTAAAAAGTGCTTTGGGTCCGATTGTCTTACTCTTTGACGTTTTAGTCGACATATCTTTCTTTAGACAGGATTCTGGGTATAGCTGCTTACATTTGACCGTATGAACCCTGTTGCTTATTATGTAATAGTGCTGTATTTGAAATATATAGGGAGGAGGTATGAATTAGTGGCTGGAGCTAACGACTTTGGAATCTGGGCACCCAGGTTCGAATACCAGCCTTGGCACTTGGTTTAACATTGTGTGATTCTTGCCAACTACTGTGATCTTCTGTCTAAATGTGTTAAATGTATTTTTGTAATCCCCACTTAATGTACACAATCTTGTACATCATCTCCCAAACCATATATAATGTACAGCTCTCCGTTGCTTTGTAACTAGCTTTCGCTGTATAAGTACCAGTGCAGACATACATAATTGTCTTTCTTTTACCATTCCTCTGATTGTATTCTGCAGTTTTATTCTTTTGTGTATTTTTGTGGTGCATACAGGTGCAATCGCCAGTACAGAGGTGAAGTTAAAACTTCAGGAGTTTCTGCTCAGTAAATCAAAGGAGACAACTGGGAGCAGCCTAAACCATTCCATCCCTCAGCACCCCAAATGCTGGTAAGATACATTCATCATTCCCTTTCTTAGCAGCTCACATTCTGGAACACAGTGACAGACATTTTTTCCTGGTCCTAGCCATCAGCAAATACTTGGAAGGACTTAATGATTACCTGTTATTTACCACCACTGTAAAGGACCGTGTCAGAGGCTCCAATTTGAGGTGCAGCTGTCTTCGGAAGTTACATTGAACAGTCAAAGATTGACATAGATAGGTATGAACTCGTATAAAGCACAACATACTCAAGGAACACTCATTAATTGTCTGTGTCTCGCCAGATTGATAGTTGTGATAGTACATAGGTATGTGTGTACACTGTGGATTATTATTGTGCTAGCTGACGTGTAACATTGAGCCCTATCGCCTGCTATTTGTTGTCAGACTGGAGGAAGTTGCACAAATCTATGCAAGTCTTTGTGACATAGAGATTGGGTTGCTTACTTGTTGTGGCTTCATAAAGGAAATCACAGTTTCTGATTGGATAATTCTGTTAACACGTCGGACGCGTAACGGTCAATGAACCTTTTGATTCGTTTAAGGTGTTCTTGCCATAGTTTCAGTACAGAATCAATAATCAACACACAATAACCAATAACCATTAGTCAAATCAATAACCAATGGAGTCAGTAAATTTCACACACCATGGCTCTTCAGCGATGAATAACCACACCTTTAATTATACGTTTAGTAAGTTTATTTCCCTTACGTTAACAATACTAAGTCAGGAATCTTAATTATCAACTTTAATGCAAACCATTTTAATAATGCTGGTTAATTAGCAAATCGCAGAAAACATGATCTTATCAAAACTTTAATCAAAAGACATTCTAAGGCATCAACACAAAACATTAGTAAAACCCATTTCAGCAAAGCTACGATGTCCATAAAGTTCAGCAAAATAGTCCGTCAACCATTTGTCTCTACAATCCGTCAGTCATCATGTGAGTAACCTCAGCTAACACAGATTTGCATGAAGCCCCACATGCTGATGCTAAACAATTTAGAATACAAATTTGGAAAAACATCTACCTAAAGAATGTATTTATAGAGTACAGTTGGTACCTAGAAGGAAAAGGCATAAAAATGCAATGCAGTCATATTGTCTTATCTACCTATCCACGGTATGGGTCAGAAAGCAGAATCAGTCTTCGTTCTCATGTCATCAATCGATCAGCAAAATATCAGGCTCTAGGAGAATATGAGCCCAATGACAGAATCTCAAATCTCTTCTAAGTCAATATCGCATCTCATAACTGGGTAAGATCTGGGCTCTTTTCCCTTTGTCACATTGTTATATCAAAGTCACCAAACTTTCCCCCAATTTCCAATTGGTCAATTAATCGTACAGTATTACTCTGCCAATGATGTCCATATACCAAATCTACGAATTCTAATATTTCACGGTTCACATGTCATTGATTGGTCTGCTTTACGATGTTCTCATCATCCGGCTCATCAGGTATCAATTTTGTTGCATCTTCGTCTCCAGTCAGTGACTTCATTGTTTGCGTCCTGGGAAAGAACCTCTTGCACATTTTACACACTTTTTGTTACTTTACTAGAGACATCATCTCCTTTCGGTCGGATCCCATAGAAAGTTTCTGCTAAGCATGTTATTAAAACAATGAGCATTTCACAGTTAGTTCACGCTGTCAGCTGAACGCTAAGAAACACAGCTTCTGCATGAGGCCTGGCAACACTAGACAAAGACACTCGCTAAGTTAAGGCCTACCATTAATAAGCAAGAACATAATTCATAACCCTTAACATGACATATTACTACATTAATCTAATACATTTTCAATATTTCATATGGATTAATTATATTTGGGTACATTTGGTTAACACTGGTGGCCATTCTTCGAGGTTACATTTTCAAATGTGCACATTTTCTACATTATTCATTTTTCCACATGTCATTATTCAAAATATGTAAACATTTCATTAATAATTTCTAATTAAGACATCTGCTTCAGCAATCCCTCCTCTGATGACTAAATATGTCATCACACCAAATTTACCACCCACAATTTTACAGTTCAATTTCTTCAACATTTTGTCTTTTCCATGAATTTTCCCTATGAATTCTTTCCCTTTTCTTTTCTTCCCTCCTCTGATTGTTTTTAGTCCTTTTCAATTTAATTATTTTACATAATTTACATAATCCCCATATTCCTAATAGGCAACCTATAACAATTGATATTCCTTGTATAATTTTAAATAATACCCCATTCCAAATACTCCTAAGCCAGTTTCCCACTGAAGCAAACCCCTTACGAACCTTTTCCCAAACACCTGGTTCTTTCAACTCTTTCAAATCACTACTTGCGTTAGTCAACTTAGTAAGTAAGTCCCTTATCTCTTTACTATTGTTAGGAATGTAAGAGCAGCAATGCCTAGAGTTGATCATTTTACAGACTCCGCCATTTTTTTGCTAAAAGAATGTCTAAAGCAAGACGATTTTGAAGAGTCATAGTTCTGTCCGCAGCTAATTCAGTATCTATCAGGAGTATAGCCCCTGAAAAATTTGTCAGCATGTTATCCACAATAGTAGACAACTTTCAAATCTTGATTGAATTTAGGATGACTCCCACTGAAGGAATCACCGCACCAAATATATCTCCCACTATCGCAGAAGAGGTTTCCCTCCTCTGTCTCTTATGATGTCATTCTGTCAATTTCTGAAACTTTTTCAAATCCTCCATCTGGTAAATTTTTGGGAAAACTATCCCCAAATAACATGTCCCATACAATGCTCTTGGAAGACGGTAATAAGCATTAAGTCCACAAATATAATAGATCCCCGGAATAGCATGGTCCTGCCCATTCAACATAAATGTCCATTTACTCGGAAACAAAAACACATGCCTACTGTTCACTCGTACTCACAAATAAAGTGTCAGTGTATGATTTTGGCCTATATATTCAAAGCTTCCCTACGTGTAATGCTTCTAAAGCTAATTTCCTTTGCAGTGTATGCATAATCATTTTTGTAGGTCCTTTTCTCTAAGCATTTTTCTAATTTCTCTTTCAATGCATTTCTCCTATCATCAGTATGATCTAAGAAGCTTTTCTCTAACGGTGTGAGCAAGCATGTAAGATAATTTTTGTGAGAATAAGCTGTCCCAAACGTTAGTGTAGGTTCAAAGAATCCTCTAACTAATTCTATGTCATTATCCTTAGCTACTCTACTCAAGTATCTAATAATAGGAACAAACTAAAACACAAGGTCATGATTGGAGTAGAAATACTGGATGTACTCCTGATTATAGAATCTTGTTAATAACAGACTTCAACTTATCCCATATGTTAGTGGAAGACTATGGTAGGTGACTCCCTCCCCACCTGATGAAGGAATCTGCGTACACACAAGACAGTCTTTTGCATCCATCGTCTCAACATACTCACTGAACAAGCGATAGAAAACATTTGAAGAAAGTTCTCCTTGAATATTAGTAAAGTTATGCAAATACGTTTAGTCTAACTTGAATCTTTCTAAGGTCGTTAATGTAGTAGTCTCAAAAGCAGAAGTATGGTTGGCTCCTTTCTCATCAAGAACAGACGTACCTACAATCAACACTATAAATAAAATCTCACACATAATTGCCAAACCAATCATATTTTTACATTGTCTAACATCCCTAATTTGCTTATCTACATCAGCCATGATCTGTAAAGAATCAGAAAGCAGAAGTAACTTAGAAAATGTGCATCAAAAATAGACCATTCTTTCAAGCAGATCAGTTTCACTTCCAGGAACCCTTCTCCTTGTCAAAATCGGTTAGCAGCTTTGTCAAAATCAGGTTTAAAAAGTCAAATCAGGTTATTACTGTCTTCTCCGGTTATTTTCATCAGTCTCTTTCTCAAACATTGTCTCAGATTGTTTCAGCAGTTCAGTTCATCAATCTTCTTCAGGTCACTTCAAAATACTGACTCTGGACTTCCCTGTCAAAACAAAAAGACATAAACTCTTGTTGCCATTTGTTTGTAGTTGCATATGCCCATTCAAGACCTGCGCATCTTCGACTTGCTATTCTCTTTCTTTTCAACTTTCGATCACCATTCAACTCTCCTTCACTTAATTCCTCCTTTCTCGTAGTATCTATTTCTTCCTCTATTGTTGGTTCAAATATCACCTCTTTCCTTTTCTCCACTTGCGAATTCGGCCACTTATCTCCCTTTTATGTACCCTCTGTTAATATTCTCTTCAGGATTTAACTTGAATCTTTTCTTTCTCTGTGGTGTTTTCTCTTGACGAACCTGCAAATAGGTTCAGGAGGAGTCAGATCACTTTGATTTTGATCCAGCTCAACTCCTCCCCCTTCTTGGTCTGGCACTTGCTCTGTTTGTCTCTCGGAATCGTCTGCTTCTGGGAGGGCCCCCTCAGTACTCGGCTCTCCTGCCGGTTCAGTTGCAATAGGTTCCTCAGCACCCTTCTGGAGATCTTCTCCTTGGTTTCTCACAGGGGTGATAGAACCATCTTAAATGAGCTCAGGTTCAGCTTCTGTTCTTCCTGACTCCTTTTCCTGTTCTGGTGCTATAATTTGTCTCACAGTTGTTGGTACTCTCAACAACCCTTCTTCATGTTCTAGTGGACATGCCACTTTCTTCGTGTGACTCGCGTGAATCCAGTTCGGGATCCCAGCACACTTTCAATATTTCATATGGATTAATTATATTTGAAGTGTGCTGGGACACAGATGAATGGTACCTTGAAGTCCCGAATTGCAAAAATGTGTGCAGCTACTAATCTGAAATGGCCTGATGCATTGCCTTTGGTGTTGATGTCAATTAGAAACATACCTGACAGGAAGACAGGATTGTCCCCCCATGAGATCCTCATGGGCAGAGCAATGAGGTTGCTAGCAGTTCCAGCAAATGCACTTGTCAACATTACAGATGATATGGTGTTGGATTACTGCAAGGGTCTGGCTGATGTAGTCTGCTCTTTCTCTCAGAAGGCGGAGGGCACCACACTGCCACCGATCCAAGATCCAGGACACAACCTGAGAGCTGGCGACTGGGTTGTTGTCCGAAAACATGTTCGCAAGACGTGCTTGGAACCTCGTTGGAAGGGTCCATACCAGAAATGAGACTCTGTGACCCATAACTTTGCCTCTGACATAGGGACCCCTCTGATCCACTTCTAAAGAAGTCGCAAGCACACATGGTTCCTCATCCGAACTATCATCCATCCATTAACTATTTATTTCATTCTCACTGTGTAACGGGAATTGGTGCACTGCATTACTACTTCTTTCTTGTCTCTGACCTGTAACCTGTTGAGAAAGCATCATCTGTTGCTGCTCCATTGGGGCTTGAGGTATCTGCATTTTCTGTCTAGTTACCATGGGAACCTGCTGCTGCATTGGCTCCAACTGTGAGACTTGTGCATGGGGCATTTGCACCTGTTGCATAGGCTGAAAATACTGCAATTGATTCACATTATTCTGAAAATTTGGATTTGGAACTCTCATTCTTGGTCCTCTCACATTTTGAAATGTATTGACGTTGTTATTTTGCTGAACAACACCCTCTTGCACCATCATCGGACACTCCCGCTTCCAGTGTCCCACGGCTCCGCAAATGTGGCACGGCAATAACTTCTTCATTCCCTGCACATCACTATGAACCACTACAGTATTCAAATCCGGCCCATGAGTCATATTGCCTCCACGACCTCTGCCTCTCATTTGAGGCTGAAACATGACAATTCCCTGCTGTTTCGGCATCTGTTGCACAAATGTCCCCTGAACTCCTGTGGGAGCTGCCTTAATCTGCATCACCATTGCCTTCTCTTTCAACTTCTTCTGCTTCAACTCCATCTCATCACTACAGTATTTTGCATACAGCAACACCTCATCAATTGGCTTCTCTTGCCAGCAAATCAAATGACCCTTAATCATCTGACCTATTTCAGGTCTCAACCCTTCTGCAAACCTGAACACAAAATGCAACATGTCTTTCAGCTCAATTGCTTCCTTGCCACTATACTCCTTGAACGCCTTCAACAATCTCTCATAATACGCATGTATCGATTCATTCACCTCCTGCACTGTCCTGTCAATTCTCTGCCAATCAATGTTTTTGGGCAGAATCCTCGTCTTTAGGAACTCAGTCACCTTGTAATAATGTTTCATTACCTCAGGAGATGGTGCACCTGTACTCTTATCCTTCTCTGGCTCACTTGTCTGCCAGTCTACAGCTCTTTTACATTCAACCCACAAATCCGCCGGAACCACTATCTCCAGTAAGGTGCTCAAGTCTTCCCACAAGCACTTTGAGAGCTTCACAAATCTCTCCGTCTGCTGATACCACTCTACCAGCTTTTCCTTCAGCTTTGGATAGTCATTAGTGAATGACAGAATATCACTCATATGCCAAGGGACATGAACAATCTGCCCCCCTGGGGTTTCTCTAATTGGTAAAATCTTTCTGGATCCTTGCCCTGTTGTATATTCTCAGGCACCTCTAGAGAATCTCGTTTCTTTTTATCTCTTTTCTGTGCCCATTTACCTTCCCACTGCTCTCCAAACCTGAGCACTCTGCAACAATTTTTTAAGATGTGCTTTTTTCAGGCTGACCTCATGTGTTCAAAATCCTTTCCCTCAAAATCCAATCTGTAACTTCTCTTCAGATGCTTCATTTTCTCAATTACTATGCCATGCTTCTCCGCCAAATCTGCCAATCTCTTATGTACCTTGCTCACTTTCCTTGTGATTCTCAGGCACAAGTATCTCAACTCTGCCTCTGTGTAAGACTCTAATCTATTCACCCCCATCTATCCCTCAACCAGTTCACCTGCTTCCATGCTTAGTCTGACACAATTGATCTGCTCTTCTCCCTTAGCAGCATTCTGTGGAGTATTCAGCTTGTCCAACCATTCAGTCATCTGCTGAGCTTTCAATCCCTGTAACCAAATGTTACTCGCGTTCATCGGTGGCACCTATTGTACCACTGCATTTGATGTCTGCTGTGTCAATAATTTCAGGCTCTGACCTGCACTAGGTCCATTCACAGCATCTGGAAGTGCAACGAGTGGACTGAGATCTAACAATGATATTGACCCATCAAAGGTCTGGCTCATAGAAGAGACTACCTGAACTTGCTCATTTGGTCCCCTCTTCACTAGACTCTGGAACATCTCTCCTTGGTCCTTCACACCTGGTTTCTTCTGCGCAAATAATGGTACCGCTGGACCAACAGTAATCGGTAGCGATATTGCATCTGAGGCTGCTCTAGCCCCCGAACATTGTGGGGGAGTAATTCCCATGCTCTGATTCATTATCGGAGTCAAGTCTGACTGTGTCCCTGTCATTGGCGTGAATCTCAGCATCACTTGCGGCTACACCTGGGGTAACAAAGTCAGTCGATTCAGTCTGAACCAACAGTGGTCTTGTAACCACTTGCTCCATAGGCACCACTAAGTTTGAAGTCGTCTCTAAGACAGGCACATCAGGATAGATTCTTTGTATGGGTGGCAGATGCATCTGTGCCTGAGCTACTGGAGTAGTCAACACTTTAGGTCCTTGCACCACACCCTGTGTCTGGCTAGTATTAACCTGTATCAAACTCAATGTTCCCATTGCTTGTGCCGGGGCTGTTGGATCAGCACTAGTACTTGGACCATCGTCATGCACCGCATACGTTGGTGGTAGATCTCTCAATATCAGTTTAACAAGATCCTCAGCATCAGAGTCCTCCTCTACTATGGAAGACTTTCTTGCTTCCTTACTTTCAGACTAACCCTTATTAGACTTTCTTGTTGCTTTCTTTCCTTCCGTTTTGTCTTTCTCTGTAATTGCCGGAAATAGCTTAACATCCTGCAATGTCGCTGATCTCCATTTCTTCTGTTCCCAATTCCATCTTGCCTCTGCTAATGACTTTTCTACTTTTCTTACTCTTCTTTCTAATTTCATTTGCTGTTGCTGCCTAGCTCCCAGCTCCCAGACTGCTAAGGCCTCAAACTGTGCTGGTCTCAGAAGGGGCTTTGATTCATATAGCGCCATCCGCAATTGCTCTAAAATTCTCAAATTGAACGTCCCACTCTCAGGAAACGCTAAGCTCCCATTTTTCTCTGTCAACTTGCACCACTGCTTTAACCAAAGACATGGCGCGTCACCTCGCTCCTCCATTACAATGTAAGCCAGTGTATTCTCTGGCGGTGTAGGCTCTCCTACATTTGCTCTGTTGTAAGTATCTCACTTTAGGGCACTTTTCAACACCTTGAAAAACTTCATCTTTTCTACTTTTTATTTATTCAAAATCAGATCAGGAAATTACTTTTACTCCAAAAATTCCTTTCACCTGCGTTCTCAACCAGTTGCCTCTCGCGGATGGCTGCCAATTTGTGCGTGACCCTTCTCACTAACCAACCAATCCCAGCGCAGCTCCAATGACGTCACACATTGCTGCTGACAAAGTCTTGCGGCTCGTCCTCCTAAACTTCAATTCACACAACTAATGCAAAATATTGCAAGCACTAATCAGAAACCAATAACCAAAAAAAACCCAAATCTGTTGGTTTGCTACAGGAAGGTAACACAGTCGCTTCAGAAACCTTACAGATTTTCACTGATGGCCCTTTTCGCTCATACAGCTATTCCCCTTTCTCGGTTTCCTAGATTTGCAAGCAAAATTTGACCCACAAATTTTACTTTCAACTGATCCAAGGGTAGGTCGCTCCCCCTGCCGCTGCAGCTCCTCCAAGTTCCCGAGTTCCTGTGTTCCTGAGACCCACCTAACTGTAAGTACCCCCCCTCCTCCCAGCCCCTCGCCCTGCCCCGCGCCACTCACCTTCTCTCCTGCTCCTGCTTCTTTTCCTCCTCTCTGTCTCTTCCTCCTCGCTCCCCCTCTGCAATCTTCTTCTGTGTTCTTCTGTTCTTCCCTTCTGTTCTTCTGTTCTTCCCTTCTGTTCTTCTGTGTTCTTCCGGTCTTCTGTGTTCTTCTTCTCTGTTCTTCTCTGTGCTTCTGTGTTCTTCTTCTCGGTTCTTCTGTGTTCTTCTGTGTTCTTCTGTGTTCTTCTCTGTTCTTCTGTGTTCTTCTCTGTTCTTCTGCTCTTCCGATCTTCTGTGCTTCTGTCTTCTGTTCTTCTGTTCTTCTGTCTTCTGCTCTTCCGGTCTTCTGTTCTTCTGTCTTCTGTTCTCCTGTCTTCGGCTCTTCTACCTCCTCCGTCTTCTTCCCCCGAGCCTGCCCTCCTGCTCCTTCCTCATCCCCCTCCCTCACTCGCCTCCCCCTCTCTCACCCCTAGCTAACCCGTTCGCTATCTACCTCCCTCACTCCTCCTATCTTCCTATCTCTCTAGCTCCCTATCTCACTATCTAACTCCCCCACTCTCCACCTCCTCCTACCTACCTACCTATCTGTCTATCTATCTATTTCCCTATCTATCGACTTCTCTATCTATTTTCTCTATCTATTTCTCTATCTCTCCCCCCCTCCCGCCACCCCCTCTACTACCTATCTCCCTATCCTCTCACTCTACCTCTCTCCCTCACCCACCTCTACAACCCCCCCTCCCCTATCTTCACAACCCTACTCCTATCTCTCTCCCTAATCTCCAAACCTCCTAACACTCACCCTCCTCCACCCTAAACCCCCTCCCCCAGCTCCTCTCACTCTACCTGTCCCCCCCCCTCGCGCTTTCCCGCCGCGACCTCCTGCACGCCCCGCCCCCCAGCTCCCATTCGCCCCCAGCTGACCCCTCCCCCCCCTCCTACCTCTTATGGCGGCTGCTGCGCGACAGTGGTAGCGACCCTTGGCCCAAGGGTAGGTCGCTCCCCCTGCCGCTGCAGCTCCTCCAAGTTCCCGAGTTCCTGTGTTCCTGAGACCCACCTAACTGTAAGTACCCCCCCTCCTCCCAGCCCCTCGCCCTGCCCCGCGCCACTCACCTTCTCTCCTGCTCCTGCTTCTTTTCCTCCTCTCTGTCTCTTCCTCCTCGCTCCCCCTCTGCAATCTTCTTCTGTGTTCTTCTGTTCTTCCCTTCTGTTCTTCTGTTCTTCCTTTCTGTTCTTCTGTGTTCTTCCGGTCTTCTGTGTTCTTCTTCTCTGTTCTTCTCTGTGCTTCTGTGTTCTTCTTCTCGGTTCTTCTGTGTTCTTCTGTGTTCTTCTGTGTTCTTCTCTGTTCTTCTCTGTTCTTCTGTGTTCTTCTCTGTTCTTCTGCTCTTCCGATCTTCTGTGCTTCTGTCTTCTGTTCTTCTGTTCTTCTGTCTTCTGCTCTTCCGGTCTTCTGTTCTTCTGTCTTCTGTTCTTCTGTCTTCTGTTCTCCTGTCTTCGGCTCTTCTACCTCCTCCGTCTTCTTCCCCCGAGCCTGCCCTCCTGCTCCTTCCTCATCCCCCTCCCTCACTCGCCTCCCCCTCTCTCACCCCTAGCTAACCCGTTCGCTATCTACCTCGCTCACTCCTCCTATCTTCCTATCTCTCTAGCTCCCTATCTCACTATCTAACTCCCCCACTCTCCACCTCCTCCTACCTACCTATCTGTCTATCTATCTATTTCCCTATCTATCGACTTCTCTATCTATTTTCTCTATCTATTTCTCTATCTCTCCCCCCCTCCCGCCACCCCCTCTACTACCTATCTCCCTATCCTCTCACTCTACCTCTCTCCCTCACCCACCTCTACAACCCCCCCTCCCCTATCTTCACAACCCTACTCCTATCTCTCTCCCTGATCTCCAAACCTCCTAACACTCACCCTCCTCCACCCTAAACCCCCTCCCCCAGCTCCTCTCACTCTACCTGTCCCCCCCCCCCTCGCGCTTTCCCGCCGCGACCTCCTGCACGCCCCCGCCCCCCAGCTCCCATTCGCCCCCAGCTGACCCCTCCCCCCCCTCCTACCTCTTATGGCGGCCGCTGCGCGACAGTGGTAGCGACCCTTGACCCAAGGGTAGGTCGCTCCCCCTGCCGCTGCAGCTCCTCCAAGTTCCCGAGTTCCTGTGTTCCTGAGACCCACCTAACTGTAAGTACCCCCCTCCTCCCAGCCCCTCGCCCTGCCCCGCGCCACTCACCTTCTCTCCTGCTTCTTTTCCTCCTCTCTGTCTCTTCCTCCTCGCTCCCCCTCTGCAATCTTCTTCTGTGTTCTTCTGTTCTTCCCTTCTGTTCTTCCCTTCTGTTCTTCTGTGTTCTTCCGGTCTTCTGTGTTCTTCTTCTCTGTTCTTCTCTGTGCTTCTGTGTTCTTCTTCTCGGTTCTTCTGTGTTCTTCTGTGTTCTTCTGTGTTCTTCTCTGTTCTTCTCTGTTCTTCTCTGTTCTTCTCTGTTCTTCTGCTCTTCCGATCTTCTGTGCTTCTGTCTTCTGTTCTTCTGTCTTCTGCTCTTCCGGTCTTCTGTTCTTCTGTCTTCTGTTCTTCTGTCTTCTGTTCTCCTGTCTTCGGCTCTTCTACCTCCTCCGTCTTCTTCCCCCGAGCCTGCCCTCCTGCTCCTTCCTCATCCCCCTCCCTCACTCGCCTCCCCCTCTCTCACCCCTAGCTAACCCGTTCGCTATCTACCTCCCTCACTCCTCCTATCTTCCTATCTCTCTAGCTCCCTATCTCACTATCTAACTCCCCCACTCTCCACCTCCTCCTACCTACCTATCTGTCTATCTATCTATTTCCCTATCTATCGACTTCTCTATCTATTTTCTCTATCTATTTCTCTATCTCTCCCCCCCTCCCGCCACCCCCTCTACTACCTATCTCCCTATCCTCTCACTCTACCTCTCTCCCTCACCCACCTCTACAACCCCCCCTCCCCTATCTTCACAACCCTACTCCTATCTCTCTCCCTAATCTCCAAACCTCCTAACACTCACCCTCCTCCACCCTAAACCCCCTCCCCCAGCTCCTCTCACTCTACCTGTCCCCCCCCCTCCCTCGCGCTTTCCCGCCGCGACCTCCTGCACGCCCCCGGCCCCCAGCTCCCATTCGCCCCCAGCTGACCCCTCCCCCCCCCCTCCTACCTCTTATGGCGCCCGTCCGCGCCTGGCCCGCGCCCAGCGCCACGACCCCTGGTCCCCAGCTCCCCCAAACCCCGCTGATCCGCTACGACCCCACCACCCTCCACGCCCTCAACCCAGGGCGCTCCAAAACCTGCTTCCTAGCTCACCCCAAACGCACCCATGGACCCTTCGCCTGCAACTCCTGCAAACGCATCTTCCACCACGCAACTACCACGACCACAAGCCCACGCGCCATCAACCACCTCAAGTGCATCCTGATCAACGCTCGTTCCGTCCACAAGCACGCCGTTGAACTTTGGGACCTCCTGGACTCCACAGCCCCGGACGTCGCCTTCATCACGGAGACATGGATGAACGCCTCCTCTGCTCCAGACATCGCTACCGCCATCCCCGAAGGCTACAAGATCTCCAGAAAAGACCGCACCAACCAAGTAGGAGGAGGTGTCGCCATCATCTTCAAAGACTCCATCAGCGTCACCACCTCCACCGAAGACCCCCCCTCGCCGCTGAACACCTGCATTTTCAGATTCGCACCGACCCAAGGACCACCCTCAGAGGATCCCTCGTCTACCGTCCTCCCGGACCTCGCGCCTCTTTCAGCGACGCCATCGCCGACTTCATCTCCCCGCACGCCCTCGCCTCACCGGACTACATCCTCCTAGGCGACCTCAACTTCCATCTGGAACAAAACAACGACCCCAACACCACCACCCTGCTCGACAACCTCGCCAACCTCGGCCTCAAACAACTGGTGAACACCGCCACCCACATCGCCGGACACACGCTCGACCCTATCTTCTCCGCCAGCAAACACGTCTTCTTCAGCCACACCTCTGCCCTACACTGGACCGACCACAGCTGCGTCCACTTCACATTCCGACGCGAGACCTCCCACCTCCGCACTCAACCCATCCCTCGTCGACAGTGGAACAAGATCCCTGAAGAGCAACTCTTCTCCGCTCTCGCCGCCAACCAACCCACCCTCACCACCGACCCCAACGACGCAGCTCTCAACCTCACAAACTGGATCTCCAACTGCGCTGACAACCTTGCTCCCCTCAAACGCACGCATCGACAGACCAACACCAAAAAACCTCTCTGGTTCTCTGACACCCTCAAAGAATCAAAGAAAACTTGTCGTGCCCTTGAGAAGGCCTGGCGCAAGGACCACACCGCTGACAACATGACCGCCCTCAAGAACGCTACACGCGAACACCACCACCTGATCCGCACTGCCAAAAGGAACTTTTTCACCGACAGACTAGACAAAAACAGCCACAACAGCAGAGAACTCTTCAGCATCGTCAAAGAGTTCTCCAACCCCAGCGCCAGCACCAACGCCGTCACGCCCTCACAGGATTTGTGCGAATCCCTCGCCACTTTCTTCCATTGCAAGATCAGCGACCTCCACGACAGCTTCGGACACCAGACCCAACCATACACCACTGAACCCGCTTCCCCGGACATCACCCTCAACAACTGGACCCACATCAACACGGAAGAAACCAAATCCATCATGAACTCTATCCACTCCGGCGCCCCTTCGGACCCCTGCCCGCACTTCATCTTTAACAAAGCCGACGACATCATCGCCCCGCACCTCCAGACCGTCATCAACTCTTCTTTTTCTTCTGCTACCTTCCCCGAATGCTGGGAGCACGCTGAAGTCAACGCCCTACTAAAGAAACCTACGGCTGACCCAAGCGACCTGAAAAACTTCTGCCCCATCTCTCTTCTACCTTTCCCAGCCAAGGTAATAGAAAAGACCGTCAACAAACAGCTGACCACCTTCCTGGAAGACAACAACCTGCTCGACCCTTCACAAACCGGATTCCGAACCAACCACAGCACGGAAACCGCCCTCATCTCAGTCACAGACGACATCAGAACCCTGATGGACAACGGTGAAACAGTCGCCCTCATTCTCCTCGACCTCTCGGCTGCCTTTGACACCGTCTGTCACCGCACCCTAATCACCCGCCTACGCTCCACCGGGATCCAAGGCCAGGCCCTGGACTGGATCGCCTCCTTCCTCGCTAACCGCTCCCAAAGAGTTTACCTCCCTCCGTTTCGCTCAGAACCCACCAAGATCATCTGCGGCGTACCTCAAGGCTCATCGCTCAGCCCGACACTCTTCAATGTCTACATGAGCCCCCTCGCCGACATCGTACGCAAGCACGACATCATCATCACCTCCTACGCCGACGACACCCAACTTGTACTCTCCCTCACCAAGGACCCCGCCAGCGCCAAGACCAACCTACAAGAGGGTATGAAGGACGTCGCAGATTGGATGAGGCTCAGCCGCCTAAAGCTGAACTCTGAAAAAACGGAAGTCCTCATCCTCTGCAACACCCCGTCCGCCTGGGACGACTCCTGGTGGCCCACGGCCCTCGGCACCGCACCGACCCCCGCAGACCACGCCCGCAACCTCGGCTTCATCTTGGACCCTCTTCTCACCATGACCAAGCAAGTCAACGCCGTGTCCTCCGCCTGCTTCCTCACTCTCCGCATGCTCCGCAAGATCTTCCGCTGGATCCCCGCCGACACCAGAAAAACCGTGACCCACGCCCTTGTCACGAGTCGCCTGGACTACGGCAACACCCTCTACGCCGGGACCACCGCCAAACTCCAAAACCGCCTGCAACGCATCCAAAACGCCTCGGCCCGCCTCATCCTCGACGTACCCCGCAACAGCCACATCTCCGCACACCTGAGACACCTGCATTGGCTCCCAGTCAGCAAAAGGATCACCTTCCGTCTTCTCACCCACGCACACAAAGCCCTCCACAACAAGGGACCGGAATACCTCAACAGACGCCTCAGCTTCTACGTCCCCACCCGCCCCCTCCGCTCCGCTGGCCTCGCACTTGCTGCCGTCCCTCGCACCCGCCGCTCCACGGCGGGTGGGAGATCTTTCTCCTTCCTGGCGGCCAAGACCTGGAACTCCCTCCCCACCAGCCTCAGGACCACCCAGGACCACTCCGCTTTCCGGAGACTCCTAAAGACTTGGCTGTTCGAGCAGAGATAACCCCCCCTTTCCCCCCTAGCGCCTTGAGACCCGCACGGGTGAGTAGCGCGCTTTATAAATGTTAATGATTTGATTTGATTTGATCAGTGGGTCTGTCCGGGTGCACATAGAACTCGCCAAATCTCAGCCGAAACTTTAGTCTTGCCCACTTAACACACACACTGACTCGATCAGCCTACTAAATCAGACAGATTACAACATATAACCAAGTGTCTCATACACTTTTCAATATACTCCGAAGTCTTAGACCACGCAGGGTCCGTACATCTACAACCACGTGGACAATTTTTGAGCACAAAGCACCACACACATATGAAGTTCGACGACTTCCCTACTCTCATACTGTGGAGTATGCACACTCCTACTAAAACTTCATCTGGAGTACGCAGACCACCCTAAATACTCCCATACGTCACAATTCACCTGCGATTTGCATAAGCTGTGCAAGTGCAACCTATCTCTCTCACTCTATCACTGGAACGCCGGGAACATACCCAACACTACTAGCAGGATCCAGGATCTGGGAAAGCCATTTCTAGTCTTAAGGGAACATCATTTTCTCTACAAATGCCATTTTGAAAAACAGAATCCAAATTTCAATAACACTGAATTCTCGAACGGAACTAGTAATACCCGTCACTCTGTTCTGTACACCTATAGCAAGCTCTTAGGGAGACTATCCATCAGACTCCCCACTATAACTGTGAACACCTATCACTCTATACCAAGCACCTATGGCAAGCCCCTAAAGAAACTAACCATCAGTCTACTACCATAACTGTTAGTGCGTTGGTCCTTAATAAGTAAACTTACAAGGGGACGCATACAGGTCGAAGAACCTTTTGATTTGTTTAAGGTGTTCTTGCTATAGTTTCAGTACAGAATCAATAATCAACACACAATAATCAATAACCATTAGTCAAATCTTTAATCAATGGAGTCAGTAAATTTCACACACCATGCGTCTTCAGCCATGAATAACCACATCTTTAATTATAAGTTTTTAGTAAGTTTATTTCATCTCATAACTGGATAAGATCTGGGCTCTTTTCCCTTTGTCAAATTGTTATTTCAAAGTCACCCAAACTATCCCCCAATTTCCAATTGATCAATTAATTGTACGATATTACTCTGTCTAATGATGTCAATATACCAAATCTATGAATTCGAATATTTCACGGTTCACATGTCATTGATTGTTCTGCTTTACGATGTTCTCATCATCCGGCTCGTCAGGTATCACTGTTGTTGCATCTTCATCTCCAGTCAGTGTCTTCATTGTGCGCGTCCTAGGAAAGAACCTCTTGCACATTTTACACACATTTTGTTACTTTACTAGAGACATCATCTCCTGTCCGTCAGTTCCCATAGAAAGTTTCTGCTAAGCATTTTATTAAAACAATGACCATTTCACTGTTAGTTCACGCTGTGAGCATTTATTCATTGAACGCTAAGAAATACAGCTTCTGCATGAGGCCTGGCAAAACTAGACCAAGACACTTGCTAAGTTAAGGCCTACAATTAATAAACAAGAACATAATTCATAACCCTTAATATGGCATATTACTACATTAATCTAATACATTTTCAATATTTCTTATGGATTAATTATATTTTAGTACATTACATTAACACTGATGGCCATTCTTCGAGGTCACATTTTCAAACGTGCACATTATTTTTCTACGTTATTCATTTTTCTACATAAGTCATTATTCAAAATACGTAAAAATTTCAATAATAATTTCTAATTAAGACATCTGCTTCAGCACTTCTAACTGCAGATTGCTCACCTTTAGAATATCCCCTGGCATCAGACTGGGTCTGGAGATTTCTTCTTAACAGTGCTCCTGCGCACCCCTAGGTGGGTCATGCAGCTTCTTAAGTCCCCAAAAGTGGTGGAGTGGAATACCATATAAGCCACGCACCTTCACACTGATGTCATGTACATTCTAAAGGGGATCTGGAGCTGTCCTACCAACTTTGTCTTCTGATGAAGACGACTGGCTTCTAGCCCTATAGAGACTACAAGAAGCAGATGTCGGTCACGGACCGTACAAGTTATGGCTTTGGTGCCTGGGCTCTGGTCACAACTCCATTGTACTACAAATGTGCCCTCATGCACCTGAAGGTGATCTGAAACCGGCAGGCAAAACTCTCTACAGTGGTGAACACAGAAAGAGGTTGCATTCCTAGTATAGACTCAGCTTCATTTTGCCAACCCGGTCTCAGTCCCTACAATGTGGCTGCTCCTGCAAAAGGTTTGCTTCCCGAAAAAGTCTTCAAAGTCTCAAAATCGAATTCCAAGAACTAGCATAAAAAGATTAAGCAAGGCTCAACTCCTTGCTCCCACATGAAATTCCACAAGACGTTGTGAGGTTGTCAAGATAAAAATGACACCCTTTTGATGACCCGAGAATTGGACTGATTGCTTAGTTGTCCCAGTACTCTCTTAGTATCTGAGGTTGTTGAGAACTCTTCAGCAGATAGCAGCCTAGGTTGCATATTTGTGGTGCAGTTCTGACTCCCTCTGCCATGCCTTCGGGCCCAAAGAAGCTACAGGGCTTTCAGGCAAAATACCGTCTGTAGGTTTCCCACAACACCCACTCCCCCCGAATACTGGCTGCCTCTTGGAAACCCTTTATTAGACCTGTACTAATGTCAGAAAAATACCTCTACACAAGTGCCAAGGTCCACATCATTTCCTGCTGCACCGAGACAGACTCTGCCGGCGCTGACAGACCTGATGTTGATCTCGTACCTTGAGCTAGACCGATGGCAGGCTACAAACTTACAAAAGGTCAACCAGTTGTCATGCAGCCTGACTGTAATCTGGGATCTCTGCCTCAGCGCCACTACCATTCTGGTTCTAGTTCTGATTCTTACAGAGTATAGGAGGCAAATATAGCTCCTCAGGGCACTGATGATGATGGAGATAGATTGTTCCCCTTCTCATTACGCTGATGGGACACTTTATGTAGAATTGCAACTTTCCAGTGGGGTAGAAACATCAGCTGAAACCGTGCTTGACTCACCACATGGAATTTCAGGAGAAAAAGTATCTTGTTTGCAGTGGTGGTTTGGAAAGCAGCTCTGAGACACTAGCACTGCAGTTGACCACCATTTGGGTGAAAATTGGGCTTATTTAATCGGAGCCATCACCGCCATTTAATAAAGACCTTAATGAAGCCCTTAGGCTACATGGTTCAGTCCATGTTGATGTCCACCAGTCACTCAATTTGTGACTCGCAGACATAGACCAGCTGTCTGTGATACAAACCTTTTAACTAAATGCTATGTACTGGAAAGCCTGATTGTTCAGACCTCAGCAAATTATGTCAGTCCAAGTTATTTTCCTGCCAATCCTTTGGTTAGGGATTCCAGATTAACTGATGCTTTCAGAAAAATAATGAAATTATGTTTTCATCGGTTAGCCTGGCTCTTAGAACCATCATTGTGCTTTGCTGATTAGACATTATGGGACATGGCCAGTGAAATCTTGCCGTCAGCATTAGGCGATCTAAGGCCTTGTTGGCCAGACAATACATTCGGGCCAGGATGAAGCAAAATATATACTCCATACCGACCTGGACACTACTGACTTAATTGGCAGAGCTATTGGAACCAGTGTTGTACTCAGAAGGGACACCTGTATAAGGTCAACTAGGTTTTCTCGTCACCTGCAAGCATCTCTAATGGATATTCCTTTTGACGTGTTTGGGCACTTTAAAGAAAATGCTTTTTTGGCACTAGAACGATCCAAAGACTGTGGCTCAACATCACAATCTGTGGGGTTATTGACACTAGCAAAGCTTTTTCCCCACCTGTTCAGGAAATTTAGAAGATGCTCCAGAGTGCCCAATTTGTTGCACAGCTGTCAGCCTAGTTTTTTTGAGGGCATGGATGTGGCACTGGCATGATTCGTGCAGGTGTTCATCCTCCCTTGCTGCAGGGGCTATTATGCTGTGGTTGTTTGCCTGCAGTGACTCTTTCCTGGCTGGTAGAAGGCAAGATCCAACATTTCCTCCCTAGCTGCAGATTCATCACATCAGACAAGGGCTCAAAAGGGGTGCACCCTACCCTTCTTTTCCTCCCTGCCCCACTTACCTCCCACACCAGAGCACATTTTGGAGAAACAATGTGTAATCCTGATGCAGAAGGTCAATCTTTTACTCTCCAAGGGTGCCTTTGAATGAGTGTTAGACTCTGAGAATGAAGGAAGAAGCTGTGTGTGCTCCTTACTCATTCCAAAGATGGACTTCTCCCTGTTGAATGCCTTTCTGCAGAAGGACAAATTCAAAATGTTCACACTACCTCAGATCCTCTCTGGACCCAGGAGCCTGGATGGTGTCTCTTGATTGTTAGGATATCCTCCTGAGTGATAGTGGGCTCTGCAAATCTCCATAACGTAACATAACATGACATGTATTTTCAAAAGGCCAAGGCCACTTTCAATTTGCCATGCTTTCCTTCGGCCTTACGTCAGGTGTTCACAAACATGATGACAGTGGTTGTTGTCTATCTTCAGAGGCCCCAGAGTACATATTTTACCGTATCTCGTCAACTGGATAGTGAAGGCACGAAAATGCAGTCGGTCATAGATTACCTCCTAAAAACGGCACAACTCCTGACAATGTTGGAATTCGCTGTCCGTGAACTGAAGTCTCCACAAAAAGGATCCTGTTAATTGCAACAATCCTAGACACAGATGTTCAATGACTTCCCTGCACATATATTAGTCTGGGACATTTGGAATATGGTGCTGATATTTCGTTATCGGTCACGGTGTTTGTGAGGATGACTCTGAGGCTTCATGGTCACCTTGCCGTATGTATTCGCCTCATTTGGAGTGCCAGCTGACACATACAGGCCCTGCAGTGATCCTTGGATCTCAGTGGCCTCAGCGTCAGGGCTGCCACTCTGACTCCATTAAAGTCTTGTAGGAGATGGCTTAGGATCTTCAGTGATGGTTGTTGGACACCAACCTGATATGCAACACAATACTCTCCCTCTCCCATCCTAAATTCACAGTTGCGACAGATTAATCACTGCTGGGTTGGGGAGAGGGCACCTGGGAAAGGTGGAGATCAGGAGCTTCTAATTTCCAGCTGAGTGTCAGCTCCGTATCAACATGCTTGAGCTTTGTGCAATCCTTCTAGCCCTCAAAATGTTCTTTCCATCCATCATAGAGTAGTTGGTGCAGAACAATACTGCCACATGGCACTGCAGTAAGCAGAGTCTAATTCTGGTTCTTATTCCAGGAGACCCTATGCCTGTGGAGGTGGTTGGACACGTAGGATCTTACTGGTCACCAATCATCTAGATGAGTGCCTGAATGTCGTTGAGTCAGTGTTGTCTGGCTGATACGTGGTATCACCACCCCAATGTGGCACATAGTCTCTTCGGTCAGTGAGGAACACCCAACTAAATCTGTTTTCCACAGTTGAGAATGCAGCATGTCAGCAGGTTTGTGTGCTGGGGCTTCCTTTGGAGCATTCTTTGAAAGACTCATTCCCACTGGAATGGAACGAGCAGCTTCTGTACCCATTTCCTTCACTACCTTTTTTGCCTGGGGTTCTGAAGATGAGAGCAGACCAGGAACATTCAGACTGGGCTGTAGAGTGTTGTACCCAAAGCATCTAAGCCTCAGCATTTGCTGTATGATGAGTCTAAAACTTCGGGACCTACTATTTCATAAACGAAGCAGGGTCCTGCATTTGCATCTCCCCCGCAGTTATGCAGGACTTTTTTGGGTCACTCCCCAATCCTCCACCATTGGAAGGTACTGCTCTGGTATCTATTCTAAAGGTGAAGAATCTACGGTTAGAAGTATCTTTCCGAAGAATAAGTTACTTATTTTCGGTAACTCTCATTCTGATGGATACAACTACCTGTGGATTCCTCACCTTATGAATTCGATCCTTGCGCCAGCACCCGACGGAAAGTCTTCTTCCTAGCTGTCTACGTCGACGAGGACGTCATAATGGCACGGCTCCGCGTGACTCTGTCTGACGCCAACGTGCCAATAAGAGGTCCTCGTCTGCGTACTGACGTCAGTTTTTCCTTTTTCGGTGCTTCGACGCCAACGGTTTTTTCTTGCTGTTGACAGCAGAATCCTCATTGCCCTCCCTTTTCTGTGAAGTGACCACTTTCATATGTCAAAATGGTCCTAAGTTAGTGATCTGCACACTGTTGCCAAGAAATTCCACAATGTTCCACACCTTGAGGTGTGCAGTGAGACAGGTGATGTTGGCACACAGTGGTGGCACTTGTAAGCAGCACCACTCTGCCTTTTGCGGGGCAATACAGAGGCACCACAGAACTGTATGACACCACCTACTGATGTGCAGGAGTACTTCTTAGGAACCTCTCTGGATCCATTTTGGCACCTGTTGATGTTCTGAAGGTGAGGAATCTATAGTTAGAGTAAACACCAGAAAGAGCATTGCCAAAGGGTAGTAACGTGCACTTTTGTGCAACTTTCCAGCCAAAATCATACAGATTAATTTAGCAACTATTGTAAAAACTGCATGGCTTAATATTTTTTGAACACCCTATTTCTCACCCACAGCCATCTAAAGAAATTATTTCACCTGCTTCCTTTTATGACTGCTTAAGGCCTCGAGAGAAAAACAGTCTTGAGTTGGATAGTCTGCTAATAGGGCTTATTGTTCTTATCTCCTGAAATATCAAAGGAAACTGTTACATTATCCCCCAACACTGTGAAGATTTATTGTCTAAAGCGACTGTTTCAGTAGTTACATAGATCCCTTAGATATGGGATCCTCTGGTGGGAACTCTTCAACATGCTGGGTGGATTGTTCAAGCTTGTTGGGGTTTTGGAATGCTTAACTAGAAATCTGGTACTCTTTCTCGAGGTAAGTCCTCTGGACATAGTCATTGATGAGTCAAGCAAGACCAGGCAACAGTGATTTAATCATAACAGTTTTCACAGACCCAGTATCCACCATCTTCGAATTCTGATTTGGGCAATTAAGCCACCAGAGGTGTGATTGGGAAATTGATCTAACTGTGTACTTCACTCTAAATCAAACCTTAGTCATTTTCCAATGTATAGAAACCTTGGTGACTTGTATCGGAAAATGGGCTGGTTTAATAATTTTGTCCCAAGTCTTGCAGTCATTGTGCTGCTTGGAGTGACTGAACTAGATGGGGAATTGTTTTGTGGGAAGGCAGGCCTGAACTCTGTAATGTGTAACTGCAATATCTTGTGTACTGCAAGAACTTGAGAGGCGCACCCAATTGCCGCAAATCCAGCATGAACCGTTCCACAACTTTGAGAGCACTCTTGTAGGCTCAGGTGTTAGCATTTAACTGGAAACCTGACTCTACCATCAGAGAAGTCTTGATGCAGCACAGCAGTACATCCTCTACTCTAAAAAAAAAAAAAAAAAAACACTGATGCACCTCTAAGAAAATTTCAACTTATGCAATACTGGACTACACGCACAAGCACTGGAAGTGATGGCTCTAAAAGTAGATATTTTTTGCAAAGGCCTTTTTGAGGCTTCTGTCATAAGCCTTGTTGCTCTTTTTCGAGGGTTGCTCAACCTCCAATTTGGTGTGTGAAGTCAGGGACAGCTCCCCTTCAATTAGGGTAGTTCACCTTACTTTCTTTCTCACATGGTGCATCAGCTTGGCAATCTTTGAAAGTCTAGGTCTAGTCTTGAAATTACAGAAACGTAGTCCCTCTTTACAAGTGATTAAGTTTGACTCGAAACTATATCTCCAAGTGTCATTTTGCCACATGCAGTTGCAAGAGCCGCTGTGCCTGGAGTTCTTGGGTCTTTAAACTGCAGTTACAGCCCCGGCCCCATCTGACTCCTTCAGCAACACAAGAGCAGCATACAGTTGTTCCCTCAAACAGGCACAAGTCTTCCCTGATCACCCACTGGCTCTCACGTTGACTCTTTGTGCCTGCTCAAAGCAGGCAGAAAATGTCAGAGGTTTTCACCCCAGAATTGGAGAATAATGCATATTAAAGGACCCAGTTTCTCTAGGTGTGTGGTGTTTTTTCCCATTCAATGGAGAAAACTGTTTGTGGCAAGTGTTAGCTGTCGATAAACATGCTGTGCATACTCCTGCCATCCAGTGTTGGGCTCGTACGTGTGCATCTGGCTTTTGTTCAAAGAAGTCTTTTCGAGTCACGAGGTGTAGTGACTCCACCAATTGCAGACAATGTGCATGGGCATCTGCTCCATAATTATATTGTTTTTCTCTGCCTTCAGGTTCAAACATGTCTACGGGAACTCTGGTTTGATGCCACACGTTCTTGCGGGCCTTCGGCACTGTCCCTCATTGATCCAAACAATCCTGCTGTTCATCGCTCCCCCTGTTGTTTCCGCTCCGTCTTACATTCGACACAATAACTACTTCAGGGCTCAGCCATCACGACTCCTATCACTTCAGCAGCCTAAGAATATACACATGATGGAACACACTCCTTTGCGGTGCTGCCCAACATACAAGGCGAAATTCCCAAAGACAGATTTGTACAGACTCTGTACCATGTGCCTCACAGGGATTAGCAGAGAAGAATTGTGTGTGGCATATCTGGCGTTCCACAACAAAAAGATGCTTTAAACTGAATTCTGTGTGGCATATCTGGCATTCTACAACAGAAAGACGCTTCAAAACCGAAGAGCACGAAATCGTCAAGGCGTTTTTGTCGTAGGATGCCGACTTGGAGTCTGATGTTGAGACTGAAGGGTCCCCGCCGTGGCAATGCCTGTTTGAGGACCACAGTGGGTAGAACAATCTCCCATCCCTCAGAGGTACTAGCCTCGAGCTCACATGCCTCATCTCATGGCTCCTGGCTGCCACAGACTCAGAATCATGGCCGGCACAGAACTGACACCCTCAATACCTTTGGTGCAAGTGCTGCTTCGAAGCCTTGTCCCTCAACATCGACTGCCCTTTCGACATTAGATCCGAAGACTCCCTCTACACCGCACTCTGAGTAGAAATCTATGGAGACCAGATCCATCTCAGGACATTCTGGGTGCGACCTGCTTTGGCGCTGTCTTCTGATTTGGCCTTAATGCCGGGCAGCAGATGATTCACATATAACCAAGCACAGGCCGGATCATAGCTAAGCCTGTCCAGTCACCCAAGGACTCCGTCCCTCACAAGAGGAGACTTACGTTCAAGGAGGCCCTCATTCCTCCTTTGGCGCCGATGCCCAAAAGGCCTTGGCACCACAACAAACGCACCTCTCCATCAGTGCCTGGCCCTTCTAAGCCTCCTTCCCCACTTACTACTCCTCCTTCTCTATCCCCTCCTATTTCTACCTCCCCTTTACGACCTTTGGACCCACATTCCCCACAGAGATTTCATTACTCAGGGGATGAGGACAGCCCAGGATTGCCCTATGACCCATAATACTCACCATATGATCCCCATTCTCCTGATCCATAGGAAGGCTTCCAGGTGACACTGACCCATATTTGTACCTGGCCCAACCATCTCCCCTTGATGGCACAATCTCATCATGAGGTACCACCCAGAGCTGCAGCTTTCCATAAGTTTGACCTGCTTGTTCAACCTGAACATCGTGATATCCTTCTAGAAACTCTCTCCTCCATTCCAAGGTCCCTCTGATAACTACCCATTTTGAAGGACCTGCTAAAACCTGCCAGGGAAATCTTTAAGGAGCCTGTGAAAGCCAGAGTCCTCACGTTTGGGTTGATGAGAAGTTTCAAGCTTCTCCCTCAGACCCACCCTGCCCCCACATCACAGGTCAATTACCCCCGATTCACTGATAGTTCACACAGCCAGGATGAGAACCAAGTCACAGGGGATGCCCCTCCCCCCTTCCGGGAGAGCAAGAAAATAGATGCGGCTGGTAAGCGTGTTGCAGCTCCATCTGCCAGTCAGTGTCACATGGCTATTTCCATTGGTTTGTTCTCTAGGTATGATCAAACCCACTGGGATCAAATGAAAGATCTTATACAACATCTCCCAGAACAAAACTGCAAGGGGTGGGAAAGGTTTTGGCCGTGGAGGGGAAGTTAATCTTTAACCCCAATATTCACTGCGCTCTGAATGCTGCAGACACAGCTGTGCGTGGCTTTAATTCTAGCCTCCTACTTTGGCGACATGATTGGGTATGTGTCTCTGGTTTTAAAATGGAGTATCAACACCACCTTCTTAATGTACTCTTGGATGACAAGCATACTTTCGACTCAGTTCGGTGAGATGCTTGAAATAAAGGATACTGACAGTGCTGAAGATATGGGCACACTACAGACACCTAGCATCCGAGGCACCTTTCACTGCCCCTTGCACTGTGGCACAGGAAAAGAAGCTGTGGCTTCCACCTCCTGCACCAGGCAACAACTGAAAAACCCCTTCACGGGGTTTCTACAGGAGTGGGCCTAAAGGAAACAGTGGCAGAGGTAGAGCAGCACCTCCTAAAGGAGCTACTGCCCCCAAAAAGTGATCCTCTCTTCCTCTCCCCGACCAGACAACACTTGACATTAGACTAAAGGGGTTGCTGCCCCTATAGGAGGCAGCTACTTTAGACCGGTGGGAGAGGTATTGCTTAGAACTTACCCAAACACCATCACGCAGGAACAGATTATCGACAGAGCACCATTGTCTGCTCCAAGAAGAGGTACTCGCACTACTTGCCAAAGGGGCTGGTAGAGTCAGTGCTGCCACAGCATCACCTCAAAGGGGTGTACTACATATACCTTCTCATTCCCAAAAAAGATGACTCCCTCAGGCCTGTCCTCAACTGCTGGCTCCTCAACAGGTACATCCTGTCTGAACATTCCCTCATGGTCACGCTTGAGGAAGTTGCCCCTCTGTTGCGACAAGGCGACTTTACGACCACCTTCAACCTGAAGGACGCCTACTTCCAGTTTCCACATCCACCACACCCATCTAACATTTCTGCGGTTTGTGGTGAGTAGACAACAATATCAGTTCAAGGTGCTGCCTTTTGGGATCACAACCTCCCCCAGGGACCTCACCAAAAGTTTAGAGATGGTAACCGCTTGCCACAGGCGTGGCATCCACTTATTCCCTTACCTCAACGAGTGGCTGATTAGGAGCACCACACAGCAACAATGTTTGGCACACAGGCAAACAACTATAGACCTCCTTCGCAAGCTGGGCTTTATGTTAAGTATAGCCAGAACTCACTTTTAGCCCCTCCAGGTTACAACATTTACTATGGGCTACTTTATACTAAAGGGTGGGGAAGGCTTACTCAAGCCTAGCAAGGGTCAGTGCTTTCCAAAATCTGCTACCTCTTTTTCAGCCTGATCGGCAGGTAACAATAAGGACAATAATGTGTTTAGTAGGCATGATGGCGTCCTGCATTGCCATAGCCCCACATGCAAAGTTATGCATGCGTCCCTTACAGCAGTGCCTAGCAGCACAGTGGTCTCAGGCGGAGGGTCTATTGGCAGATCTAGAGTTGATTTCGGGTTGTACACATCACTCTCTGCAGTGGTGAATTGCCAACAACTTGATACAAGGAAGGCACTTTCTAGACCCAGTTGCATAAGAGACTATCATCATGGACACCTCGTTCTCTGAATTGGGAGCGTGTCTCCAAGATCACACAATCCAGAGCTTGTGGACCCCTTACACAGCAGGTCCTCCACATCAACCGAATAGAATTGTTGGCTATTCAATTTGCTCTTCAATCATTTCTTCCACAATAAGGTAGTTGTAGTCTGAATAGACAATACCACAGATTTGTTTTCCCTAAAAAGGCAAGGGGCCACGCACTTCCCCTGCTGTCTGCCGTAGCCCAGAGCATCTGGAAGTGGTCAATTCATCACAAGGTGGAGTTGGTCATATAATACATTCTGGGTCTGGACAGCAAATTGACAACCTGCTTACCAGGATGTATCAACACATCTGCGAGTGGGAACACCACCTCCACTGTACACATTTACTTCCTGTGGTGAGACCTGTTTGGCACAGTTGAAAATGCTCAATGCCCAAACGCCACCATATTCCCACATTCGCGATCCATGGGCAATGCTCTGTGGATGTACTTGTCGCCAACAACCCTCCAGCTCGGATCCTCCGAACCTTCACAGATCCTGCACTGCTGGACCACCCTCACCACAGACGAGACCCGTTCCATCATGAGCAGCATCCACTCCGTAGCCCCTATTGATCTTTGTCCTCACCACATTTTCAACAAAGCCAACACCTCCATCGCACCCGAGCTCCACCACACTCTTAACTGCTCCATGGTGATGGCTACCTTCCCCAAGGGCCGGAATGACACCGATATCCACCTACTCCTCAACAAACCCACAGCCAACCCCTTGGACCTCAAGAACTACTGCCCCATCTCTCTGCTGCCTTTCCCATTGAAAAGGCCATCAACGCACAGCTCCTCAAACACATCGAGGATATCAACACCCTGGACAGCTTCCAATCAGGCTTCAGGAGCAACCACAGCACCGAGACCGCCCTCCTCGCCACTACAGATGGCATCCACTCGCTCCTCAACCATGACGAAACAGCAGCCCTCATCCTACTGGACCAATGGGCCGCCTTTGACATGGTCTCCCATCACACCCTCTGCTCCTGAGTCCACGCAGCTGGCACCCGCAGAAAAGTGGTTACGCTCCTTCCTGACCGGCAGAACACAGAGTCAGACTCCCGCCATACTTATCAGAACCTATGGAGATCAGCTGTGGAGTACCCCAAGGCTCAACCCTGAGCTCAACACTTTTCAACATTTACATGGCCAGCTTGCGCCCATCGTCTGGAACCACGGATTGAACATAGTCTTCTATGTCGATGACACCCTGACCTAAAACTCTACAACTGCCAAGAAGAATTTCCACAACCGGATAGAATCCGTCGCCGCCTGGATGAAGGAGAGCTGCCTCAAGCTCAACTCTGACAAGACCGAGATCCTCATCCTGGGACCCTTCACTTCAACATGGGACAACTCCTGGTGGCCTGCTACTCTCAGCACCTCCCCACCCCAACAAACCACGCACGCAACCTCTGCTTCATCCTGGATTCATTGTTCACCATGACTCGCCAAGTCACCTCTGTCGCATCCTCCTGTTTCTACACACTCAGACTTCTCCGGAAGATTTTCAAAAGGATCCCAAACGACTCCCGCAAGATGGTAACCCACACCGTGGTCACCAGCAGACTCAACTATGGCATCACCCAGAAGAACCTGAAGAAACTACAGCACATGCAAAACGCCTCAGCCGGACTCGTCCTGGATGTCCCCCACCGCAAACCAATCATAAGACACCTGAGACCTCCACTGTCTCCCTGTCGAGAAGAGGATCAAAGTCAAACTCCTCGTCCACGCATACACAGCTAGGACCTAGGTCCCACCTACCTCAACCACAGCAGCACCTTCTGCTCCCACGCTAGACCTCTCCGCTCCGTACAACAGCCTCTAACCACCGTACCCCACATACGGAAGACCTCAGCTGGATGAAGATCCTTTGCATACCTCGCTGCAAAGAGTTGGAACACCTTGCCTCTTCACCTCACGCAGTCACCATTGTTACCTCAATTCAGGAAGGACTTTAGGACCTGGCTCTTTGACTGAAGCACAGAGGACCACCCTCCCCCCAGCACCTTGAGACCCTTACGGGTGAGTAGTGCGCTCTACAAATTGAGATTGAATTGATTGAAATTGAATATTTGCGTACACGTTTCTGCCTTTCCCGCTCCTACCATTCGTATTTCACAAGCTGAGGCAGACATCCCTCACACTCATTCTAGTAGCCCCAACCTGGGTGCACCAGCCTTGGAACTCCACTCTGCTAGAACTCTCCCTGTTTCCTCACGAGAAGCTTCCCGACAGGCCAGACCTACTCACACAAATTCACAAGGCTCTCCAGTACCCCAATCCTCAGCAGCTCAATCCCAGAATCTGGCTCCTGAGGTCATAGAGTTTGGTTATATCAAACTGTCAAAAGAATGTATGTCCATTCTTCTTGAAGCACGAAAACCTACTACCAGGGCCTGCTACGCTGCTACATGGAAGCATTATGTGCATTATTGCCTTCCATAACATATCAATCCTCTATCACCATCCGAGCAAGACGCTGTCGTACCTCCTTCATCTTCAACAGTCAAGCCTTGCCTGCACCTTCATTTGGCTGCTGTGGCTGCTTACCTACAAAATAGGCAGCACACTTCCACCTTCAGGGTACCAGTCATCAAGGCCTTTTTGCAACATCGTCCTAACTAGGCGCATGGACCCTCCTTTCAAGCCTATTCACTGTTGCCCACTACATTTTCTCTCACCGACGTTAGCCTTCCTTGTAACTATTACTTCCCTTAGGCGAGTCTGTGAAATGCTCACTTTCACATTAGAAGAGCCTTTTATCCAGGTTCATCCAAATAAGTTGATTCTCGGAAGCAACTCCAAATTTCTTACTAAGGTGGTTTCCACTTTTCGTCTTAATCAAACCATTGAATTGCCATTTTTCCCCCCGCATCCATGGTCTGTAGCGGAATGCACCTTGCATAACATAGATGTAAAAAAAAAAAAAGGACATTACTGTGTTATGTGGATAGACGGATAGACGGATAGACAAAATACTGTTTCCTAAAACAAAACAACTTTTCATGGGAAAGTGTGAGCCACACAAAGGGCAGGCCATTTCCAATGCAGGAATTGCTCATTGGCTTGTCCAATGTATACAAACTTGTTATGCCAAAGCCAAAAGAGCCCAAACCTATTTCTCAAAGACCCCATTCCACTCGCAAAAAAGGAGTTTCAGTAGCTTTCCATGGGTTATATACCATTTGCTGACCTCTGTTAACCAGCTACTTGGGCCACTCCTCACACTTATACTAAACATTACTGTGTGGACGCCCTTGCTAAACAACAAGCTAGAGCTAGCCAGGCTGTCTTACACACACCCAATCGTCTGCAACATCCTCACTTTTTGGTGGGGACTGCTTTACAGTCTGTGCACTAAATGCAACAAGAGGGTATCCAAGTAACCCTTTAGGCCTTGGGTATACTAATATACACAAAAACAGCAGTTGCCCACAAGTGGTAGATTATATATCCTATGTACTCAACAATAGTTCCTTAATTATTATTGAAATCCAAACAAAACTTTACCTGTAACTTAAAACGTTTATATCAAAAACTACTCAAGATAGCTGCAGATATGGTTTCTGTTTGCATTTTATTTTTTGTTAAAAAATAGTCTACCTCTAACACATCGCTCTAACATTCAACTATTACATGATTAATCACATTCCAATATACACAAAATGTTTAACTATTTCAGAACTTTCTACACTCTTTCCTCATATATTTAGTGAATTGCACTAATGGCCCCCATTTGTTTGAGTAGTCTGGGGCTGTTTTACAGGTTGTCCACATTGTTATACAATTGCCACACATAGATTGATGTTTCTGTGATTATTCCTTTTCATTTCTTGTGAACTCCTTTTAAAAGAAAGTTGACACGTTTCCGCCTGTAAAGTTTCTGGAAACCTCAGGACTATATAAGGTGAGTGTAACCTTAAAAAATGACATCAAATAAACAGATATCTTCTGTCCTTATATATCACTAATGATTTGTATATCACGTCACAATTGATTCTTGATTGTGAGACTATATATAGATGCCCAAAAAAAACAATCCATTTTTTCTTTTTCAATATTCATTAAAATTATCGTTCTATTGTAGATTTTAAAATAGAAATTGCCAGCCGACCTATTACGCACTCCAAACATAAAAGACAGTGTGATAATATTCCTTAATGGCTCAGCTACGTTTCTGACAACCCCATGCCTTTCGTGCATCCGTGAGGTGAATGGATATCCATTCTTTAAAGTGACTACATTGATCGAAAAGAGCGACTCATTAACCACATTCCTCACCTGCATTATGCCGCAGAAAGTTGTTAGTGATTACATCTCACAAAAGTCGGACGGCCTCTCAATTGACTTGTGCTCCTACATGTATGGTCTTATTACTACTGCAGTTCGCCGAGCGTACTTCAGTCTGTGCTTAGCGAGAAAACCAATCACTGCTAACTAAACTTTTGTGGTATATCTGTGTTCGGTCACTGGTCCATATTGGTGAATTCCTCTTTTTTCCAAGACAGCTTGTTTAAGAACTCAGTACTACTCGGAAGTGACTACCTACGCCTTCAATCACATGATGTGAGCAAGAAAGAGCAGTCCAGAAACTTGCTTAAAACCCATCAGGGGGTTATCGCTGCCAGAGGTGGCGGAAAACCAAATCTTGGTTGTCGGTAAATAGTTTATAAACGTGTAGGGGGCGTGGCTTGCCCCGTTCTAGAATGCAACATGGATGCAGAGCTCCGGGTGAAGGCGGCCCTTATTGTACATAATGCATGCCAACATGCCTTGCTAGAAGTCACAAAAAGCTAATTATCGACTTCCTGAAACCCATGGCATACCTGGAATCCACCATATCTCGCAAAATGGGCGACAGCATAGTTAGCCAGCACCGGGAGGTTGCAGTTTTCGGAAGGGGAACATAATATGATGCTTGACGTGTAAAGGCCTACCAGGACACCACACCAAGCCGAAATGAGGCACAGAAAACACTATCTATCTCTGATACGCACAGCTCCATACTCTCTTAATGTAGGAGCGACCACCATCAATGCCATAAATACAATGCTTATCACACCACGCTCACCACCAACAGGAACAAACACCAGAGATCACAGCTAAGATGGCGGACATCGGGCAAAACCCTGTGGGTGTCAGTTGCTTTAACTAACTCTTCCTTCAACTGATAGGATTACCGCTGCTCCATTGATCCTTGGGATAGACACCACTACCACAGGGTTAAATACCGCTGTGTTCATTACACCAAATCAATCAATTGGCAGACAATATAAGTATGTAAAAACACTGTTAAGATGGCTGTCGTCATGGAAAAACTCAGCGAGGCCTCAATGTTCTATTTAACTTGCTAGCAACGCTACAGAACTATAGGACAGGAATTGCTGCGACATCGCTCACTAAACCAACTTGACCAATGTAAGAAGTTCTAAATTCTAAGTTCCAAACCACGAGGCCTAAAAGACTTAACACATACCGCTATCATACAGTACCAATATTCTAACCTCATAGGTTTTTGTGATAACGGCGCCATCTTCTCATAACTCAGACAGCTACTTGCTCCCAAAGTAGTTTTAAGCCTACACCCAGCGGAGTTTTAAACTAGTGGGAAGATCACAAGTAGATCAAGAGCAACCACCACACGGTAATCATCAAGCTGGCCTGCTAAATCCCACCATCTTATCACCATCCACCATCAAGTGAAATGTCCGTGGTCAACTCTGGGTGGTAAAATCTGTATGTACTATGCCCATACCCACGTCTCAGCAGCACTATGAGTTGATATGTAATTAACACCATCACACACAATGCACATAGCTCCAAATTTGGGGATGTTCCAAGACATACTATCTAAAACAGACAAGGAAGCAGCCACCCTAATTATTCAAGACGTGATCAGAATATCTTAACAGGTATTAGATATATGACTAGATAGTCTAATAAATATATGATAAGCATCCCCAACATGGTAGATAATAAAGAAAAACACGGAAAGGATGAACCCAGAAGTGCTAAGTAACAGAGAACAAAAGCCAGCACAGAAGCGAACAAAGCAAGACCCCTGACAACAGACTCACCTATTAAAGGCAAACAAGACCTAGCCAGGAGTCTTGAAACAATATTATTCAAACGTAGCAACTTACAAACTTTCTTAATTGACCAAAGCCAACACAGAAAATCTTCAGATTGAACTGGATGGCCTCCGTCAAGATGTCAAGCCCGTGCCAACCGACTGCACGAAGCGGAGTCTAGAATCAGCGTACTGGAAGACAAACTAAACTCAACAGCCAAAAATGCTGATTTCCCAAGATGCAAAGTTACAGTGTTGGAAAGGGACCTGACTGCTCTGGAGGATAGAAACAGAAGAGGAAATCTGAGAATTTTCAGCCTACCAGAGAACTTAGAAGCCAAAGATAAGCCCTGGTAGCCTTTCTTGATACATGGATTCCCCAAATGCTAGAAATAACTTTTGATCTCAAGTTTGAAATTGAAAGAGCCCACAGGGTCCCATCTCAAGTGATGACCAAGTAGCCTATTCACCCCAGAGCTATCATCTTATCTCCACTCTGGTACTTGCACATGGAACTGATTCTGGAAAGAATGTAGCAGACAAGGAACCTATCATCGAACGGTCACAAGATTGGAATATCACAAGACTTTGCAAAGCCTACTGATACACGCCGGAAACAACTCCTGGCTCTCCTCCCAATGCTCAAGTCTCTAATCATCGTCTCCTCATTTGTAGGCCCCGCAAAAATGAAGATCTCTTGTGAGGGTAAAACAATACTCTCTGACAAACCCAAAGATCTGGAATCTGTTGCAGCAAATATCTGGCTCCCACATGATACATTGACAAGTTCAGTTGATTGTCGTCCCAGAGAGAACACTTGCCCTCCAGTACTCTGGTATTGATCATATGTTCTAACGTGCTGTCTCTGTTATATTGATAAATGCAACTACACAAGATTAAGTTACTTTATACCTATGCCCAAAACACAAGATAGTTCACTATAGCTATGGTTGTTCTTCTTTCTTATGTTTCCAATTCCTGAAGTTGATCACATGTTTTCTTCCTCTTCTTGCCTATCAGATAGGGCTTACTTAACATCAGGGTCTAAAAAGACTAAAGAAGGTTCTTTAGCATGACTTGTATACACCTGATAATGGATACAAGTGCATGTCTCCCTTATTAACCCTGTACTAATCCAGCAGCTATAGCAATACACCATAGCCAACAATAAAAATAATTTGCTCATCATCTTCAATAATGGCAAAAGCCAAAAATATCCTATACAGAGAAAACCTGGTAACAGGTTGCTATCTAATATAGTGTGTCATAGTTTGGACTCTTGCTCTAGGCAAGGCTGCTGGTTTAAGGATGACAGTACTTATGTTTGTAGGGGACTATGCCTATTCTACAACAAGCCACAGCTGTCGTCCCAACCCTTCTGGCTCACTAGCAGCACCTCACCAAAAGCCCAAATAGTAAAAGGTGACTTGTGGCAGCCTTTACGCATGGGCTCGAGAGGAAGACATCTCAGGGAGTGTTGTGGTTAAACAGAGACTACCCCTTTCTCACAGATACATCATGTCTCATCCAAACATAGGCAATAACGAAGATGCAGTAAAGTTTCAATAGTTTTTATTTAACACAACTGCAGTCTGCGATATGTTGCATGTGCTGCAATTATTAGGATAATAAACAGTGCAAGAAACAGAATTGTAAAGACAAGAGTCATTATTACAAAGACCCCCACCATCTTGCAATAGTATGAAAAGACATAAGGTGTGTAATATGTCCTAATACCCTAATATGATAGGCCTAACCTCCTACCTAAAGGAGAGCTGGGTTTGTTAAACCTAATCTGCCAATGCCATGTCCATGAGTGGAGCCCCCAACCCTTGTTACCTTGGAATGAGGTCTCTATCTCAGACTCCGCAGGGACACGAAGACTGGGTCAGTCTCCTTGGGTCGCTTGCAGCATCGATGTCAGCGATGCCCTCTGGTCGGAATCTCTCTGATTATCTGTCTAAAGTGTGATGTATTTATACAGATCTACTTGGACCCCTGACGTAGGTGTGTTCCCAAACAATAGATAACAGACATGCTTGGGGCGGCAATTAATATAAACAATTCCCTTGAAACTATAGAACACCTACTGTTTGTTTGTCTTTGTCACTTGATCTTGACGCCTTAATGCAGTGGCACTGATAATGCAAAGCATAACAAGTGGCCTAACTATAAACAAGGCAGCCATCTTAGAAGAAATAAATAATTAAATGGGCTAAGACAGAGCAAGCCGAGTAGGTTAAAAGTCACTAGGTGACGGGGGCACGAGTCTGCAAGCCGAAGGCTAAGCTAACTCCTGCTATCCCATTAAAACAAACTAGGATTCACTACACCCTCCCCATTGCCGTAACAGTTATGACGAAGGTACAGGAACCCAAACGCTAAAATTGATCTGAACTAAAAAGCCAAAAGCATAAAACTAGCTAAAAAACTTGTAAAATATATTTTTAAAAAATAGTAAAAAATATTTAGCTAAAATACGTACAAAGACTTTAATGTCAACCATGACAAGCACAGCAGGCCAAAGCACAGTCAATTTGAATGCATACTTTTATTCGGGAATGGCAAGCCAATTCATCAAATTATTTGCTATAGTCATGATCTCGAAGAGTGTCATTGAAATCACCAACCAAGGACCTGAAAAATGAGTCCATATCATCAGATGTTAAATCGATCGCTGGGCGGGCAAACGATCCACAGAGCAGTAGTGCGTGTCAGTCTCAAGTGTAAAGCCATCTGCAGCAGTACCATCGTCCCTTGCGGAGCAAACTTAGTCTCAAGGGGCATGACCGTGTATAAACCCTCATCGGGGACATCAGCAGTTCGGGATCCACAGGAGATGCCGGTGCAACAGCAAGACATACCATAGGCAGGTGTTCGAAGAGGCACCACACGCAGCGTAAAATTGGTTGTAGGCACCAGAGAAGTGGCCGAAATGACACTGACCAATCATGCTCCAATTCCACCAGCAAGGGGGTACCGAAGATCCAAACCAGGCGTTCACGGCACAGTTGAGTTGGTGGGAGCGGCTCCATTGCTCTGCGTAGCTGGAAAGAAACAACCACTGCGAATCAGAAGTAATAGCAGTAGTAGTCCGCCAATCTATGCCAAAATAATCAGAAAACCACCAAAACCGCTTGAAAAGAGTGAATGGATGGCTGATGGGACGACTCCGAAAACAGTCTTGAAGATGGACACGAAACCAGACCCGACAGCCTTATAGAAATGGACAATCCCAGTAGTGCTGGAAGCATTGAATATTCTTGATACCAGTTTTCCAAAGTGCTTGGGGAAGTTTGTATTTAATAGGGATTGTATCTCGGCTGATGATCTCGCTATCTGGAGAGCATACGTCTCTCTAGCGCATGGATACTCAAAGTACGGCCCGCGGGCCTCATGTGGCCCCTCTGACCTTTACATGCGGCCCCTTGGGCAACAAGAGCACTGGCAGCTGTTTGCACGATTCTGCACTAACAACAAAAATATTAAATACACACTCAATCATTTATTTCAAACTTAGTTGGTGTTAAAGAAAGGAAGTAACTAGGGACTCCTGCACTTAACTTTAGAAACGTCTTCTTTTTTAAAGACATCGTGCAGCACAAGTGTAAAACTAAGACAGTCTCTTTAAAATAAAAAAAAAGTGTATTTAGTTAACATGCAGAACCTTTTTGCCTTAGTACAATTTATTTTATCAGTGCACTGAGATGTATTCCTTTAAAAGTGATAGTTTTCAAACATACATTTGGAAACATAAATTTGTAAATATTAATTATTTCCCTTATCCTGAGAACACAACCAATAGTAAATTGAAGAGGCCAGTCACTTGGTATGTGCACTCTATGGGTGGCCTGTGTTCCTATCATACATTAACAACATTATAGTTTATTAAATCAAACATAGAAGCAGGTTATGTACAGCGCACACCATGAATCATGTATTTCGAGGTCATCTTAAATGTGATAATGCAGAAAAAGGAGTGAAGTGAGACTAAACAGTTGCCTAGGATCACACAGTTTGGAAAAGTGGGTAAGCCGGGATTCATTCCTGGTTTTCTGGTTTTCCATTGTTTATTTCAGCCACTAGATGTATATCATTTGCTTCTCCTACACCTACCTTGCCCCCAATTCCCCCAGCCACCCCACTTGACCGCCACAGCCCTGGCATCAATGCGGCCCCCAAGCACGCCACAGACCAAACTTTTTGGCCCCTGGGAAAATGTTTGCGAGTATCCATGCTCTAGCGGATGTCAACGCGACCTGTTTTTCAAACAATAGTGCTTTTAGCCTGCCCAGCTTGTCGTAATTTACATTAATAGTATCTGTGTGGGGCCACCTAATGGTGTCAGTTGGTCATATTAACCACCCGCCGGGACTGAAAAGCGAAGAATTATAGGTACCAGCCTTAACCTTTGCATCTAGCGTTTCCCCTGTGATATTAAGGAAATATTGCCAATCATTAAACTTTGCCGGTGTGGGGATACTGGGCATGTTCATGTCTTTAATTTTTGCTAACCCCAGACAGGATGTCTGTTGAATGGTGTCATTTAAAAAAATCATTTGCACAGGAATCAGGCATGCTCAAAATAAAGCCTCCTTGCCCTTTATCTGACAATCTTGTGTTCCCCATACACTTTTTAAGTCAATAGTGCTCTTCCAGTATTCGTAACCTTCAACTGCAAGCCGGGAAACAAAGGGATGTGAATAGATCAGTTTTGTATTAGTTAGCAAAATTTTCCTAATCTGTGACTGAGGTAATTTAAAATAATATGACTCCGCATTTTGTCGTGTCATGCTCAGAAAAATATGTAAATTTATCTGTATGGTGTTTTGGGCTCGCACCGGAGGTGTTGAACAGTGTTCCCACTGAGTATAGTTCAATACTGTCCTGTGTCTAGTGGCACAGTGTAGGTAGTAATGTCCCCAATTGTTGTAACAGAACATTTCCCCATAATTCATTGTATGTTCATATACATCATCACTTTCGAATACTGAATAGTCCTTCATTTCAGCTAGCATGGAATCAACTGTTTGGACATCCCAATCATCAGATATAACATCAGGTGTAATCACATCTGTCATAGATATTTTGAACACATATGGTATTTGAATAACCTCAGTAGGCCCTTATATATCAAAGGGAACACTGTCCCACATAATCCCATCAGAAATCTGTATTGCTGTAATATTCACAAGGGACAAGTTTCTTCGGACCTTATGTGAGGAATGATATGGAGTTAAGACCTCATCCACAGGCTCAACAGAGGAGCGTTCAGGAATATAGTGACCATTTATGAGCAAAAAGAGAACAGTCACAAAGCCAATCCAAAAAAATAATGCTGAGAATGTCAAACAGAACCATAAATAGTTCAATGGGTAGTTTAAATAGTTCTTTTTAAGCCATTGATACAGCTTTTGTATTTTTGGAACATTGACAGTCACAATAGTGGATGAGTCTGAGGAAATGTCATCAATGTCTACGAAATAACCAGAGGCAGTCTCTGCAAATACTGGAGGCGGTGCATTACTTGTACATTGGTCCACTTCACATGGAGGCTCTTCGTAGACAGTGTCATCAGTCTGTGAAGTGTTTGTGCAAAAAACAGCCAAATCTTGGACAGGTGTTGTCATTGAAGTGGTAACTGGAACTAGCAAGAGTTCGTTTTCCACCCTCCCCATGGTCGAGGAGGTATCTGTAACAGCATTGGACATTGTTGCATAGTCCGTAGTAGTGTTGTTCATTCTACTATGTAGAGGTATGTCCTGTTGGATAGTGAGAGAGGATCGGGAACCACCCAAGGGACCTCTTGGTCTACTATGAAGGATTGGCCACATGGTGTAGTTTGATGTCATCAATGGAAATTAATTTGTTCGTTCGTGAACCAGGCAGTGGTGGTAAGATGACAGTCCTGGTACCTTGAATTCCCAAGACCGGTACAGGTGCTCTGCATGATGGACCGTATTCCTTCTTCACAGCAAACTTCTCACGAACCAGATCCCCAACTTTAGGAATCCAGCCAGTCAAAGTCTTCGCTAAATCCCTTATTCCTAAAGTGGCAGCACTGGTAGATGATTTATCATCACGAAATTGCTGAAGCTCCTGTAAGACAGTGAGATGTTAATTTATGTCAAATGGTGTTTCTCCTGCCACCAAACCAGAGACATCAAGATCTGGGACATACATAGGTATCCCAAAGAGAACCTCATAAGGAGTGCGTACCTCCAAGGACCGTCTTGGCAGATTATTCAGTGCTCTCTGGACCCCATATAGGTGATGAAGCCAACTGCGGCCTGAACCTAAAACTGAAGCTGTTAAGGGCTGCTTTAGATCACAGTTCAGCCTTTCCACGACCGAATTTCCTTCGGTATGGTGTAGTGAGGAGTAATGGAGTTCAACACCTATTGTCCCCATGGTGTCCCTGAATGCCTTTGAGGCAAATGCAGGGCCCTGGTCCGAATGGAATGCTGCAACCGCATATGTACCGATAAAGATCAGCAAGTCTTTTATAACAGTTTGAGCATCAGCCGACCGCTGAGGCTATACCCACTGGAATCAAGAACAAGAATCTACAGCGACTAAGATGTATTTGTATGCACCATCAGGTTGGAGCGGACCGCAGTGGTCCAGGTACACACATTGTAGTGGCCTGCTGGATACTAAGAGGGATGTCTGTGGTGGGCATATTGGAGCCCTTTATTTGCTGGCAAATGTCACAACAAAGGATGTCCTTCTTTGTCCGTCTGCATAGACCAGGCCACCAGAAGCGTTTCTGTCAGAGTGTTATCGTGGCCGAAATACCAGCATGTGCAGAAACGACATCCTCATGCGCTGTTTTTATTAGATCTAATCTCTGGTCTTCGTTGGGGATCACTCTATCTCCAACCCCAGGAATCGTTGCATAGGCAACATTCTGTGCACTGATACAGTAAGAATAATTTGTAGGGTATTCTTTCGGGAGGGACTTGCCTGCAGCCGAAGCTTTCACAGCAGTCAGTATTTCATTATCCAATCTGGTCTGTGAACGAGTCACTGCAGCCACAGAAGCTCTAGCTACTGCAGATTTGGTGGCTTCATCAGCCAAAGTATTGCCGGTAACGTGTACTCCTACATGTTGATGGCCCAATGTATGTACTACATGGACACATGGTAGCTTATCCTTAAGATCAGCCACCCTCCCCCACAATGTCTTGTGCTTAATGGTGTTACCTTTAGAATCCCTAAACCCATTCAGCTTCCAATGATTAAGATAATCATTGTATGACTGAACGCAGTAGTATGAATCACAGACTATCAAAGTCAGGCATTCTGGCTCTGTGTGTTCTAGCACTAATATAAGAGCTTTAAGTTCAGGCAACTGAGCTGTGCAGTCCCCTAGGGTCTGTGTGTAGGTGTTGTGAGGGTGAAAAACTCCATCCTCCATCACTCCACTCACGGCTGCGCAAGCGGCTGAGTATTGATGTTTAGTACCTACGGCTGGTTGTGCTGAACCATCAGTGTATATGACAGTATGGTATCTGTCCAGTGGCAAGATATTTGGAGGAGCTGGGTACTCCTGTTCGTACTGGAGAAGCTCTTGTGTCTGAAGTTTTGGATCAAAGATGTAATCAACATCAGTGGCGGTCAGAGACGTTGCCCTCTGTATCCATCGTGGATGTAATGCTTTTGCGTTGGGAACGCTTGCTTTGGTGACAGCCTCTAAGGCCGGCACCGGGGTAACGACAATAATGCGTTTCCCCTGGGCAAGTGGCCTCTCTTTTATGACAGCCATCTGAACTGCCATGCAAAATGTTGTTCTGTGTTTGAGTATAAATGTGATTTATATGCTGTGGGTGCTGTCGCCTTCATTGAAGGTGACATAAGTAAATCTAATGGCACCAGCAATTATTCTGATGACCAAATTTGTTTTATTGTCACGTGTGTGCAAGTGTTTAGCTTCTAGCATGTCCTGTTGCAATTCCCTATGGATGCATGTGTGTTCAACTGTCCAGTGTCTGCTAGAAAAATTGGGCTGCACCAAGTCATAAAGTGTCTTGATACGTTGTGCATAGTCTGAAATATACGTTTTGCCGAAATTGAAGAAACCTATTAAAGACTGTAGTTTCTTAAGAGTGTTAGGAGGGTGCAATTGTGCACATTTCTCTAGAAAGTGCGGGGCCAGGCTCTTCCCCTCGTTCGATAGCTCATATCCCAGGAACAATACACTGAGAAAGGCAATCTTACTTTTCTTAAAGGTGAATTTGTAACCGAGGTCTGCAAATCCCAAAATGATCCGATCAACCTTTACAAGATGAATGTTTTGGTCGTCATCTGTGAGATATATGTCATCCACGTAGGATAACGCCTCGGGATCAACATCATGTAATATTGATGTTACACAGGTTGAAAACAGCCCTGGGCTGTTTTCATAGCCTTGGGGTAAACAACAGAAATGTTTCTGTGAGCCAAATGAGAATGCACTCAGGTCCCGACTTTAATGTCCTAAATTCTGGCAGAAAAATCCATTAGAAATATCCAATGTTGTTTTATATTTTTTATATTTGTTTATTAGTGCTGTGCTATGTGAGTTTTCAATAGCGTATGTACATGTATGACTATTTAAATGTCTGTAATCCAATGACTATTCTGTATGAATGGTCTGGCTTTGCAACCGGGAATAATGGGTTATTCATTACAAATGTTCAGGGCTAAATTACTCCCTGGTACTCGAGCTAGGTGAGGATCTCCCTCACCGGACTTTTGCTTCATGTTTAACACAATATTGTGGCTGCGGTTGGGGTGTAGACCTAATAGAATTAACATGACGAGACTCCTTGTCCCAACCTACATGATTGCGGTATAACACAGATGCATAAACCCTGTTGTGTGGGAGAACGCAGCTGTCCGCTGTCTCAACTGCAATAAAATCGCTGGTTGCTGTTGCATCCAGATGATCTTTCAGACTCTGGTGACATATCGTGACCCCTTTCTCACAGATACATAATGTCTCATCCAAACATAGGCAATAACGAAGATGCAGTAAAGTTTCAATAGTTTTTATTTAACACAACTGCAATCTGTTGCATGGGCTGCAATGATTAGGATAATGAACAGTGCAGGAAACAGAATTGTAAAGACAAGAGTCATTATTACAAAGACCCCCACCATCTTGCAATAGCATGAAAAGACATAAGGTGTGTAATATGTCCTAATAACCTAATATGATAGGCCTAACCTCCTACCTAAAGGAGAGCTGGGTTTGTTAAACCTAATCTGCCAATGCCATGTCCATGAGAGGAGCCCCAACCCTCGTTACCTTGGAATGTGGTCTCTATCTCAGACTCCGCAGGGACACGAAGACTGGGTCAGTCTCCTTGGGTCGCTTGCAGCATCGATGTCAGCGATGGTGGCAATGCCCTCTGGTCGGAATCCCTCTGATTATCTGTCTAAAGTGTGATGTATTTATACAGATCTACTTGGACCCCTGACATAGGTGTGTTCCCAAACAATAGATAACAGACATGCTTGGGGCGGCAATTTATATAAACAATTCCCTCGAAAGTATAGAGAGAAAGTCCCTAAGTGTGAACACCTACTGTTTGTTTGTCTTTGTCACTTGATCTTGACGCCTTAACGCAGTGGCACTGATAATGCAAAGCATAACAAGTGGCCTAACTATAAACAAGGTAGCCATCTTAGAAGAAATAAATAATTAAATGGGCTAAGACAGAGCAAGCTAAGTAGGTTAAAATTCACTAGGTGATGGGGGCACGAGTCTGCAAGCCGAAGGCTAAGCTAACTCCTGTTATCCCAATAACACAAGCTAGGATTCACTACAAGTGTAGGATCTTTATAATTTATGCATGCTACCGTTTCTCCTTGCTTGGTTCCTTAGACAGCCATCTATGTTGTTTCCGAGTTGGACTTTGTGCTTATGAATCTGGGTTGGTTCTTTGCCATGGGTACCGCACCCTCCTTTCGAGGCCTTCATGGCCCCCAGGATTAATGTAGGAAGGGCGTTTGAGGGTTTATTGGGCTTGTTTTTGGATTTGTTTGGGATTGTTAATTGTACGAGTTGGTACAGTACATGCACATGTTCTAGATCTATGTGGAAGCTCCCTTGCAGTGTTTCTTCCCTTCCCCACCCACCCACCTCCTCCCCTCACCAACCTTCCCATACACTTTAGGGCTGTTCCTAAAACAATCAGCATAGCACTCGGCTCTACTCCTCAGCATTATGTCTCGATGTAGGGAAGTCCCTTCTTTCTGGCAAGGTTACCCCCACTTTATGCCTGATGTCAGAGTGCTTAGACTGTTTTCGCTGGGATCCTGCTAATCAGGACCCCAGTGATTGTGCTCTCTCCTCCAAATTTAGTTGTCTTTGGTGGTCTTATTACCTCTTGCACCCTACAACTGGCATATTGGTGTACCCCTGCAAGTTCCTGGTAGATGGGACTTAGGTACCCAGGACATTGCTACACCAGTGATCTCCCATGGGCTTCGCATGTATTATGCCACCCATGGGAGCCCATGCAAAAACTGTGTCTGCAGGCCTGCCATTTGCAGCCTGCGTGAAAATGTGCATGTACCTGTTCACTGCTGGTCACTACACCAGGCCACTGTAAATCACTCCTACGGTAGGCCCTCTGAGCCCAAAGGGTAGGATGCAGGCAGCCCGTGCTGCTGCAGCCCCCCAGACGTGATTCTGCCCTCCTGCTGTTTGACCTGCTCAAGCAAGAGACAGCAGAATAAAGGATTTCCTGTAGGAGGGGTGCAACCTCCTGTCCTTTGGAAATAGGTGTTACTGGGCTGGGGAGGGGCAGCGTCCCCAAGCCACCGGGCTGCTTTGAAGGGCACATTCGGTGCCCTCCTTGCATAATCCGGTTTGCACCAGTCCAGGGACCACTGGTCCCTGCTTTGGCATGAAACACACAAAGGAAAGGGGAGTATCCACTCCCCTGTCCAACTCCACCCCCAGGGTGGTGCCCAGAGCTCTTCCACGTAGCCACTTGAAAACCAAGATGAGCAGAGGCTTTCGGAAGCATCCGACTGGGTATGCCACGTAGGTGACGTCATAGAATCCTCCTGATAGATGGTCATGCCAGAGAGTGACCAAAACCCCCTTTTGAGGTTATTTAGGGACTCCCTTGAGGGTGGGTCCCCAGATTCATCGTGCAAGACTCCACCAGGACCTCTCTACAGTCATCTTCTGCTCCTGGCCTCCAGAACCGATGCTGAGCAACACAGGTACCGAACAAGATTGCAACGTCTGAGAAGACTTTTCCTTGCAACATTATTTCCACAGCACCTGTGAGCATTCTGCAGCATTTCCACGGCTGTGCATCTTTTGGGGTCTGCAAGACTTCAGCTGCACCAAGAAGCAAGAAGGAATCTCCCTTGGAGTGAAGGAATCACTCCCCTGCATCCGCAGGCACCTAGGGCAACGACGTCCAGCTGGTGGCATCTTCTGTTCTCCAGATCTGCGAAGATTCTCCAAAACAGGTGGTGTTTTTGAGGGATTCCCTGAGTCCTCTCTACCTTCTATCCAGTGTGGGAGATGGTAAGCCCTTGCCTCTCACACTAGACCAGAATCCCTGTGCACCATGACTGTGGCACCAACCAAGACTTGTTGACTCTTGCTCCGAGAGATCTTCAGGCTCCAAGTAGCCTGACCCCAAGTACTCTACCTCTGCAGGGATAGTCTCCTCTCTGCTGTTCCATTGATGGGACTCCTCTTCAGGTGTGGCAACGGGGTCTCACTGCAGCTTACTGTGCCTGCAGTCAGTGGGTTGCTTGTGGGGGCTCTGATTGTTTCTGCTGGCTCTCCTGTCTTCTGAGGGTCAGCCCGGATTCCCCTCCAGGGGCCGAGTTCCCAGGACCTTGCTGGTCCTCCACAGCTCTGCAAAACGTCCAACAGCTCCTCTTGCATTTGCTCTCTGGCGACCGTCGAAGGAAAGCTCGTAGGCGACTTCAGGGACTCCTCTGCAGCTCCTGGACCCCGCAGCTGGACTTCATCCATCACCTTCGTCCCGCATCTTCAGCTACAGAAAGGTGGACATTGGCTCCTGCCCCACCTGGACACTCCTGAACGGACTGAACTCTGTCCCCTTCTTTTGCAGGTCCTCTTCACCTGGAATCTGCCCTTGGGTTCCGCTGGTCCGGTCCTGTTTATGCATTCTCCAACTGCGACATCCCCATTTTAGCTTATGGGAAAACTGGGCATTTACCTCTCTGCACCCAGCAGCTGGGGATCTTCTAGGTACTTACCTTTTGGGTTTCACTCTCCCTCTGCGCTTGTATGTCTATTTTTTTAGTATATGCTTTGGCCCCCCCTTTAGGGCGCTTGCTAATTTATGCTTTTCCTAAGTTAAGTACTTACCTATGCATATTGTGTATGTTCATACCTTCAAAGGAAGGTGTACCAATGTTAGTCTAGTTTGGTGTGCCTATAATAAAGTAGCTTTATTTTTGCAACACTGGGTGGTTCCTTTCATGTGTGATAAATTACTGTGTGACTACTGTGGTATTTTAAGTGCTTCACATGCCTTCTAGGGAAGTCTTGGCTACTCACCACAGCTACCCAAGAGAGTCCTGGCTGACTTTAGACTATAACACTATCTAATTGGAGTTTGCCTGGACCCAGTATAAGGTGTAACACCATAGGAGTTCACCACACACTGGACCAGCTTCCTACACCCGATTACCCCTTAAAATTGTTCTTTTAAATACAAAGGGTCTAAACCACCCAATCAGTTGTACAAAACAAAAACAAAAAAAAAACACTAGACTACTGCCATAAACTGAATGCTGATATTATCCTATTGCAAGAAACAAGAGCAGGGGACACCGATGCCCACAGTATGCATCAATCCTGGATTGCTGAAAGTTCTTGCTCCCCGGAAATTAGGAAACATAATGGGGTCTTCACTCTGGTTGCAAAAAAAGCAGACTGCTCTATTGAACTAAAGCTCAATGACAATGAAGGTAGAGGGGTACTAGCAAAATTTAGTAAAAACAACAATACATTCTTCATCCTCAATATCAATGCCCACGGCCGACAACCCCTCCTTCTGGTCCACACTAAATCAAAAGCTAGAGGATCTTCCTCTAGATAATAAACTGATTATAGCAGGAGACATTAACCTATCCTTTGACACTTCCTTAGACAGACTTTCCCAATTCAGATATAAACTAAACAGATCACACATGCACAACTTCCTAAATTAGTAAAAGACAGTGACCTACTGGATATATGGCGACTGCATAATCCGACAGGTGGTGATTACACATTCTACTCTCATACACATAACTCCTTAACCAGGATAGACTACTTCTTCGTAAGTAAAAGCGTAGTGTATGCAACCACACAGACGACTATAGAACCAGTCTTAATATCAGATCACCCATGCATCATCTTAAACCTTACTACTAACTCCACGAGCAACAAAACAAGCTCTTGGAGAATGAATGATGAAGTGCTACAGGACGCAGACTCTAACAAACAACTTTTGTTAGCTTAGTATAACTTCTTTGCTGAGATTAACAACTCAGAAACTTACATGATAAACACATGGGACACCATCAAGGCCACCATATGTGGTGTCATGATTGCAATAATGTCTGACAAAAACAAGTCCTGCAATGAGAAATTAAATTTATTGGAGACAGAAATAAATAAGCTTGAAAAATCTAGGCCCACAAACCTTGACTCAGCAATAACAACTAAAATTAAGAACCTTAATTAAGAATACAACAAAATCCAGAGTGAACAGGCTCATATCTGGCTCATGAAAATTAAAGCTAGTAATCTCATACTGAAAAACAAAGCTGGGAGGCTGTTAGCAATGTCTCTTAAAGACAATAAAAAAGCAGGCTTATGTTACTGCAGTCAGAGATCTCCATAACAGTCTTCAAACAAAGCCTGAAAAACATTTAGCGGTATATAAACAATTCTACTTAGAGCTCTACAAACCAGCACCATCATCTGACCCAATAAATGATATAGCATGCAAAGATTTACTGGATCCCCTCGACCTGACTACTTCCTCCAAAGACGACTTGGAAATGCTTAATAAACCTTTTACACAAGAGGAAATCCTTATTGTCATCAAATCCCTGAAACCACAGAAAGCCCCTGGCCCAGATGGCTTCTTATCCTCCTTCTACCGACAATATAAGAACTGCCTAACTTCCCATCTCTTATCACTCTTCAATACATTTGATAGCAATGGTGTAATATCAAGCAGCACTAGCGAGACCCACATGGTCGTCCTATCTAAGGAGAGCAAAGACCTTTCAGAAATTAAAAACGTTTACCAGATTTCACTCCTTAACACAGATTATAAAATTTGTACTAAAATTCTAGCCCTGAGATTAGAGAAGGTCCTCCCGTCACTGATTCATGCCTCAGAAACATGATTTGTGAAGGGCCGTCTAGCTGCTGATAATACCAGAACTTTCTGTCATATAGAAAAAGCAAAACTAATCTCCTCCCCACTAATGGCCATGGCCTTAAATGCAGAAAACACATTTGATAAGGATCCATGTCCCTTTTTAAAAGCAACACTAGAACAGTTCTAATTGGGCCCCCACTTTATACGCATGGCCATGGCCATCTATCAAAAACTGACAGCTCACATGAAAATCAATAATATTTAGCTTCATCAAGGTACCAGGCAAGGCTGCCCTCTGACCTCCCTTCTGTTCCTGTTATCCAGTTGAGTCACTTCTCCACTCTATTAGGACCAATGAAAATATCACGGGCATCCCTTTTAGAGAAGGCCCAAAGAAACTGGTGGCATACGCGGATGACAAACTAATTTTCTCCACAACGGCTGAACGGGCAATACCAGGAATTTTCTAGTCCATAACCTCCTTCAAAATAATCTCAGGTTACACCCTAAATAAAGAAAAAAACGACATTTTACCTCTTAATGTTCTCTGCCTTCCCACATATGATTATCCCTTATAACTTAAATTAGCAACCTCTGAGATTAAAATACCTAGGGATTGAATTTCCAAACTCATTAGAAGAAACCAGAAGACACATCAAAACCATCTCAATTAACGAAGCAAAAAAAAGTAACAGAATCCTGGCCCCCAAAATGTATTACATGGTGGGGGAGGATCAAAGCAGTTAAAATGCTACTAACTTCACAAATCAATTTCTTTCTCAGCATGCTCCCTGCCAACCTTTCGGTAACTTTTCACAGACGCTTAATGCTATTTTATCAAACTTCATATGGAAAGGAACAAAAAGCAAGAATATCCTTTACACGCTCCAAAAAGCAAAACCTGATAGGGTGTGAACCTACCAAACTTCATCCACTACGAAACAGCTTTTTGGGCTAGACAAGTGATCTGGTGGGTCTGTTCACCCAAGGCTGTCTCCCCCACCCGCCAGGGTTTGACATTGAAAAAGAACTGGTTTCCCTCTTTAACTCACTGACGTTTTTACCACTAAACAAATTAAAGTAACTCACTATTATAGTAATATTAAAGACTCGATCCTGAGTCTCAAAATCCTAGATAAATGCTTTACAAATAAATAAAAAGGCTCAGAATATGCAACATTATGGTTCAATAAGCTAATCGAATAGGACCTATCCCTTAACGTCTGGGAATATGGGTATCAGCAGGAATACTTTTTTATCAATGATATTATCTCCGAACAACCTACACTCTTCTCAAATCTCTCTGAAAAATTGATGCTTCAACCAATAGACTTCAATAGCTTCATAACATTAAAAGTTGCATTAAGAAACCACACAGAGCACACTGTATGACTTTTCTCCAGAACTTATCCTCCAAGCCCCATGCAGGTTCTGTTATATACAAGACCTTAAAAAAAGCTCCAAACTAGACCTTGATGCCATACAAAATACATGGAATGAATAGTAAACACGTCTCCTCATCCTGGAAAGACATCGAAAACACATTAAGGGAAATCTTTAAAGTCAAGATTACCCTGAACCGTACCCTGATCTCACTAGGTATTCATGCAGAATCAATCATAGACCTCCTCAACATCTTATAATTTTGGCATAAGATGCTCTTAGACCTACTCATGGCAGTGGGAATTAAGACAATCTCATCCAACTGGAAATCCTACAATAATATATCCTATCACACATGGTGGGCTTGGGTCTGCTTTATCAGAAGTTCGGACAGTATAATACACAACACTAACTACAGTGGTAGCTCCTCCTGTGAACTGTGGTCCAAACTGAATGCATACTTACAAAAGGTACAACCTCCATACCCGTGTACCAGAGAAAGGGCACATGGCTGGCAATTAGGTGTTTCCTAACAATACCCATAAGCTATAAAGAGAGATATACTTTCAGGGTTTTCATATCTATTTACAACAAACCTTCTCACTGTGTAATTCCTGTACATATATACATATCAGCGTAAGCAGGTTGTATTTTCATACATAACATCAGACATCATTCTGTGATACCCAGGTATCACAAAACATCATGAGTGCATTGTCACATTCAACAGGTCAGTGCCTATATATGTCACATAAAGACTTTTTCCTCGTATAAAATGATCCTCCTATTCTTTCACTTCCATCACATAAACCAAAATTCCCAAGAACCACTGATTGCATTTTACATCGGTGTGTCATTAATGCGTTATCGTCCTCTAATACAACATCCTACATTGATCAAAGCCAAATTTCATCATGTTAATTTAATCTTTGTATAGCAGTGTGGAATCTTTCAGTTAGGTGGGCTTCTATTCTAAGAAGAAGATTCTCAATAGCTTCCCCTTTAAATGTTTTGGGTGTTACATAGAGTACTGACCATTCTATATAATTTTCAGTGTGTCCTGCTGTCACGTAATGTGAGACCAGTGGGGCTTCCTGTGTTTTGCATTTTATTCTAGATGGATGTTGTAAAATTCTATTTTTTCTGACCTGAGTAGTTTGGCCAATATATGTCTTTTGGCAAGGGCACGTGATCTAGTGAAACATTTTTATTGTTACAATTGGACAGTGCTTTCTGATCCCATGTTTTGCCGTTAATCATTATACACTTGCTGATTTTAGTGAATATACATGCCATGCAATTACTGCACTTATAATTTCCCATTGCCGGCGGAAGTCCTAGCATCCGTGATAAGGATCGGTCTCACTGCCTTAACCAGATGTTGTCGGAGATTTTTATCTTTCTTGAATGCAAGCAAAGGTTTCTGGGTATTAAAAGAATTTAGTAACTTCAAGTCTGAATTTACAATTTTCTTCATTTCGTTAGCCATTGGAGAAGATGTAAGCACACATGTCAGTGGTGTGGTTTCCTGTCTCTCTTTAGGAGTGAGTAGACTCTCTCGGGACATGAACCATGCCCATTTCAGAGAGTTTGTTTTTTTTACAAGTTTTCTAGGGTATCCCCTGTGCATACATTTTTGCATAGCATTTCGCCGTTCAAGAAGTAATCTTATCTCCTTTTCCTTCCTTTGGATTCTTAAGAATTGCCAATATGGCAAATTCTCTTTGATTGTTTTTGAATGAATGACTGCTCTCAAAATACAATAAAGTGTTTTTGTCTGTGGGTTTCGTGTATTGATTGACTAGAACTTTATCGTCTTCTACAACAATCCACATATCCAAAAATTAAATCTCTCTTTATTGTGTTTCATAGTAAATGTACCGTCAGCCGACCTACCGTTTAACCATTCATAGAATTGTTGGTTGCTTACGTGATTGAAGGCGTAGTCAGTCACTTTTGGGTTGTATTGAGTTCGGAAGAAGTAGGTACGCACACACCTTCGGCCACACCAGAAGCGCATCAGAGAGATAGAGTGTTCTTCACTTAACTAGTAAGCACCTAATCTCTGTCGGCCGTTGGGGGATGCACTTATACTAACGTGAGAAACAATCAATAGGAGGGAGCTGTCTTGGTAAAAAAGGAATTTACAAATATGGACTACGGCTGTGTAATTTGTAACCCGGGCATTTTTAAGACAGGACCTTTCATTTGGATTGTCGCATGTAGAGGTATAAAGTAGTGTGGAATTAAATAAAATATTTACTTGTCCACGGGGACAGGTTGCTTCATAAATCTACTTGTCCTGCAACAGAATCCCCTTGTCCCTTTGGTGCCATGTAGTGCAGCAACAAACCATGGCAGCAATCTCATTATATAAGGGCTCTTATAATAGCCTCTCTGATTATGCCAGGGCTCATACTATAGTAGGGGTTGAATACAAGCACGTCCCTTATTTTGCCACCTTTCCACAGATATTCATACGGAGGTTGTAGTTAGCAGTAAGCAATACTTCCAGGTTTGGAATGCCCTTTTGAGGCTATGCAAACCTACGATCTTGTATGTTTTAGGGGTTTTATCAGCTCTTTTCTAATTGTTTTCCATACTGAGAAAGCATTGACATTTACTCCTGACAGCTGGGGAAAAACGTAATTGGAGGGAAAGTGAACTTGTAAATGCTCAACAGATTTTTGCATGAGCAATTCTAGGCGTACATATTTGCTTGAGCTAAAATGTAGTTCACAAATATTTTCTAGGAATTCCATTTCCTGGCCTACTTCTGTAAATTCTTGGTAACTCACGAGTTGTAAATCTGTACTAATGCAAGGACATATACCATGGGTGCACTTCTGTGACTTTCTTTAAGAATTTGGCCCCTAATTAGGTCTGATGTGACAAAGACCTTTTGTTTTTATTACAATTCTGTCTCTCTGTCTATTGGCTGGCTTCACTATGAGTGACTGCATTGTGCTCTTTTACAAGGAGCATATCGGCATGCAAAGTAGTTTTGTTCAATACCAGGAACTACAGTGGCAATGTATGCTTTTTGAGACCTAAAAATATTTTTGCTTTTGAAAATGTTTGTTATAATAGTGAGTGCCCGGCAGCTCCCACAGCAATAAAGGGTTACAATATCCATGTCAAAACAAGACACGCATTGACAAAACCTAAAGGCTGACAACCAATGTCGAACCAACTGACTTTGACATTGCTTGTTTATATTCATGTTTCCCATAATCTTGTAGAAACTGGTTACACTGATATTTCCATTATGGATATATTTTTAGAAATACTATCATGCATCAACACATTCTACTAAATGATGCTTCAAAGAAATGCTACCTAAAATTTCACAGCAGCTTAGCAAAAATTGTTTTGCCTGATTGCATTTTGTAATGAACGTTTTGATTTTGAAATCAAAGAATCCTCAGTGTTGCTTTCAAGCTTCTACAAATATTTGCATCTAATCAGATGACATTCTGGGAGCATTGTACATAGCCTCGTATCGTTCAACGTTGCAAACATGTGTACACATTTTTATCAGGCGCAGCTCCTCCGTTAGGGCGGAGTAGCATCGCCCCACGCCAGCAGCAGCTGCTGCAAAACCTTTTATCAAAAAACAACAATAAACTATGTTTAATATTGTTTTGGGGTAAAAGGGGCGGGCCATAAGCTTGGCGAGCACTGAGGGGGTGTGCACAGCACTCGCCCTCACTGCGCAAGTATGTTTGGCCTGCTGTCTCAGGCCGGCCAAACACACATGTGCAATAGGCTCTCTAAAGCCCAGCAGCACAGTTGCCGGGCTGGAGTGAGTATGCACAGGCTCCCAGTCTGCCTGGGAGTGCCCTGGCTGGGCGCTCCCAGCCAATCCTAACGCTGCTCTGAGTAGGATCAGGATCGGCCGCAGGGCAGGCTGGAGCCTGTGCCTGCAGTCTGCATTTGAGGAGCAGCGCGGCTCTGACGGTGGTGACGATGAAGGTAAGTTTATTATTATTATTTTTTTAATTAATTTCACACCACCACCCACCCATGCACCGCCCTATCCTGTTTAGCACCGTGAGCCACTACTGATTTTTATACTGGAACTACTATCAGAAGTGCTGTCTGAGATTACTACATTTTGTTAGCGCGCTCACCCTAATAATAAAGGCTTTGCATTAATGAACCATAAATACAAATTCGAACAGCATTAACATATGGACACAAATGTTACCTTTACTGTAGACAATGCCCTTCCCTGATCCATAATGTGGTACAGAAAACTGGCAGTCAAAGGGTTTGTGCTGCAGGAGGTGGGGCCTTCTTGTCCCAAGGACAAAATAAATATGAAAAGTGGTTTCCCTTGACCCCAAACAATATGTCTTGGGCATCGGCCTATTGGAATTCCACCCTTCGGGGTATAATTAATTCCCACAAGATTTTACCACCAATAATTACGGGTGCATGGGTTGACAGTATTGTTTCTTTGCCCAAAGGATATAACACAATCAGGGAATCACCATGGCCATAAATCAGTTGGCCCCTACTTAATATCTATGATTCACGCTACATCAAAAGGCCTAGTCAACCTTGGTTCACTAAAGACCTCAGGCTCCTCCAAAGAAAGTACCACCAACAAGAGCGACGCTGGAAATTGAATCCATCCATAATAGAGAAAGACACATTAAACACTGCCCTCAAAAACTATAAAGAAGCAAGTACCAAAGCCAAATCGGAATTGTTTTACCTTAAAAATTAAAGAGGCCTCTAATGCCCCTAGAGAACTTTTCAAGGTGATTAATGCACTGACTTCCCCTCTTATATCGACTGAACTGGAGAATTCACAGGAATTCTGCAACAAAGTAGCTATGCATTTTGAAAGCAAAATCTTGCAACTTTATGCTAACTTTATCCCCAGCGAGGAAAAAGTGGACCATCCTGTTATTGTTCACACAAACTCCAGTGCCAGCCACCCCATTCTATCCAATTTCCAACCTCTCCTCCTGGACAGAATTAATAAGCTGATTTTTTTCAAATCAAATCAGGCTCTCCCTTGGATCCCTGTCCCCCTTCTGTTTTTCAGTTGGCCCCCCAATCTTGTTTCCTCAGTTCTAGCTCCAATTTTTTAGGGGGTCCTTACTTCTGAGGTCTGTCCAGCATCTTGGAAGGAGAAACAGTTATCCCTCTGAAAAAGAAGCAAACTGGAAATAGTCAGGACCTCAACAACTTCCATCCCATTGCCCTTCTTCCCTTTCTGGCGAAGATTTTTGAAAAACACATTAACAGGGGATTAGTAAACTTCCTATTAGAATCTGGGGGACTAGATGCCTCTCAACACGGTTTCAGAAGGGCACATAGCACAGAGTCAGCCCTCATTACTTCCTCAGACTCGATTCAGAGAATGATGGACGAAGGGCAAGGGGCTATTTTGATCCTATTAGACTTGTCCGCAGCCTTCAACACCATTTCTCCGCAAATTATGCTAGCCCGCCTATATCAAGCAGGCATTAGAGAGCAGGCCCTTAAGTTACTGGAATCTTTCTTGACAAATAGGTGTACCACAGTTAGCTGTGGAGACTTTAGGTCCCCAGCCTACCTGTTACCCTGCGGTGTCCCTCAGGGCTCATCACTTAGTCCCACTCTGTTTAACTTGTATGTGGCCCCGTTAGCCAACTTGAATCGTTCATTTGGTTTCAGACCTACGTCCTATGCAGATGACACCCAATTGATCATCCCAGTCAATAAAAACCGGGAGGGAGTGGCGGATCGTTTCAATAAATGCATGCAGGCAGTTAATAGTTGGATGAAATCAAACTGGATCAAATTGAACGGTGACAAAACCCGAATACTTTGCTTTGGATTAGGAAGTGAACGGTGGAACTCTCACTGGTGGCCGTCTGATTGCGGTTCTATCCCAGTCCCTATTACCGCCACAAGGAATTTAGGGGTCATCTTTGACAATTGTCTCTCTTTTAAACCACATGTAAACCATATTGTGAAAACGTGCTTCTGGACCCTAAAAATGTTAAAGAAAATCTCCCCCTACCTTCAAGAGGAATGGAAAATTACAGTAACGCTGGCACTGGTGATGTCCAAAATGGATTACTGCAATGCACTGTTGCTTCACATGGACAAATCCTCTCTTAACAAGCTACAGCTGATCCAGAATATGGCAGCTAGAGCTATCCTAAACCTCCCTCGCTCAGCTTTGGCCTTTGATAGTTTGAATCAACTACACTGGTTTCCAGTGGGCCAGCGCATTATTTTCAAAACTCTTTGCCTGACTCATAAAGCAGTTAACGGAATCGGTTCCAATTGTCTGGTTTCTAAACTTTGCTGGTACACTCTCAAACGGTCTCTTCGTTCATCAGGAGCCTGTAGAATTCAGGCCCCTCGCACTCACAAAGCAAAACGGGGAGATAAAGCCTTTACGGCAGCCGCAGCTAAAAGTTGGAACTCGCTTCCCATGACAATCAGGAAGGAACACCCTTTCTTGAGTTTTAGGAAGTCAGTCAAAACTTGGCTATTTCCTTGCTAACTGCTGTTTTTTTACCTTCTCTCCCTCCTGGCGAACGTGTCTTTACCTTTCTGCAAGCGCTTCGATGCCTCGGCCGGAATGCGCTTTATAAATACTAAATACATACGAATGCATACTGTACATACATACAGAAGTTGCGTTAGCGGTGATTTGTTTTCCCAGTGAGCACAGAGTGAACTATGCTCGGCGAAGGGCAGCAGTAATAAGACCGTACAGGTAGGAGCATGAGAAAGTTGAGAGGCCACCCGGCTTTTGTGAGATGTAATCACCTACTAACAACTTTTTGCGGCACATTGCAGGGGAGGCATGTGGTTAATGGTTAGCTCTTTTCAATCACTGTAGTCACCTTAAGGAACTGCTATCCATTCACCTCGCGGATGCACGAAAGGCATACCACGTCCGGAAATGGTTTGTGTTTAATCTGAGCCATAAGAAGTGTATGACGCAGACTTTTTTGCTTGGAGTGCATAAAAGGGTTGGCTGGCAATTTCTGTTTTAAAGTATACAATAACATGATCATTTTAATGAATATTAAATTGGATTTTTTGGCACCTTTATATATTCTCACAATCGAGAATTAATTACGCTATCATGCATATTATTAGTGATAAATACAATGACAGATGATATTTGTTTATTTGATGTCCTTTTTGAAGATTATACTCGCCTTATATAATCCTGAGGAGGCCAGAAACTTTACAGGCCAAAACATGTTGACTTGCTTTTAAAAGGAGAAACTATAAGGAATAATCAGAAAAAACACCAATCTAAGTGTATCAGCAAATAGGTTTGGGACATCTAATTGGGTGGTAATTATATGTATATGTGGACTACCTGTAAAACGGACCCAGGCTACACAAAAGAGACATGAGCTGGTAGTGTAATTCAATAAACATATGACAAAAAAGTGTATACATTTATCCGAATGTGATGAAGCATGTAATAGTTGAATATTTGAGGGATGTGTTAGAGGGCTACTCTATTTTTTTTCAGAAAAATAAAATGCAAACAGAAACCAGATCCACAGCTATCTTGAGTAGCTTTTGAAGTTACATGTCAAGTTTTGTTTGGATTTTAATAGTAATTAGAAAACCATTGTTGAGTACGTAGATTATATAATCTATCCCTTATGGGCCACTGCTCTTTTTGTGTGTATTACAGTCTTTGCACAGCACAAGTATCTACCATTGCACATGCCACAAGCGGAAAGTGTTGTTTACTGTGTAAGCTTCTGTTCCTGAAATGTAATGCTATAGATTCACATGTGCACACCTTCTTCCACAGCTGCCTGAGGTCATTCTCTATTTGGCATGGCCATCTATTCTGAATCTATATGCTGTATCTACTTTTTTGCCCTCCGGGAGGAAGAAAGACAATCTAACTGTGGAGGCAATGCCATGCACATTGTCTGCAATAGGCAGTGTCACTCCCGCTCATGAGTTTAAAAGACTTCTTTGAATGAAAACAAGTTACATCCAAGCCCTATACTACATGGGAGGAGTAAGCACAGTATATGAATGTACAGCACTACGTGCCACAAACAGGTGCTTACAGGGTAAATAACATTTTCTTTAATTTAAGTCAGCAGATGTTTGTGCAGGAATACTGTCCAGAAGTGGGAAATTCCAATCTTCGGGGAGCCCCTTAGAAAAAAAGATGCACTAAATTCACAATGATGGCCTTGGAGTTTTACATCTGGTCTTTTGTTCCAGAAGAGAGATTCTCCTGAAGTCAAAGGAGAGCTAAGGTACTGGCTCAGGGTACCATTTTGTATTGAATGATGTGACCACTGGAAAGAAAAACAGGGTCTAGTAAAGTTTTAGTTAACTTTGAAATTCATGTGGCAGTCCAGTCCATTCAAAGATCACTTTCCTGTGCTTTCCTTCACAGGAAGTGGGCAAGGGAGAGTGCAGTTTGTCTGCTGTCTTCTTGCTGAACTGCTCTACTATTGGAGGTGGTGGGTGGGGTAGGGATGGGTACACTTTTACTTAGCCTAGCTCAAGGTCCAGGCTGCTCTGTTGATAACAGGTTTTGAAATATGCTTATTAGAAGCCCAAATACACATTCTAGGATATAAAACAAGGTCTCTAAAAGTGAATACACAGTCACTGTGGAGAGATGTTTAAGGGGAAAAAAACTGTAATAGCCTTCACTTACCTTCTAAAGGAACACTAGTCTTACTGTTAATGTGAAAAAGACCACATCACTCTCAGATGAAGGAGACGTGTGCCATTTCTCACAGAATTATTCAGATTTTGCCTTGAAAACCAGTAGCATCGCAGTAGATTACAAGTTGCCTCCAACTGTCTCCACTGAAGTGGTGAAAGCAGTATCCACCCTCGACTGGTTGAGAATACAGTTTCAGTTTAATAGGAGTCCAGCACTCTTCTATAGGAGCAGTGACACCTCTAATACAAAAAATAGCGTAATTCCATGCAAAGATTCTGTGCACACAAAATTGCAGATACTGAATGGGATCTCCGCATAGCATTCTGCAAAAGTACCACACGGAATGGGGATTAAATAAGCAAACCTAGTATTCTGCTCAAAAGTCGCTGCTCATTGGGTTTAACTGAGAAATGTATACCTTGCTCTGAGCAGGAAGCAAATGTTTGCAACCCTTTCCCATAGCAATTTTATCATCATAGGTTTCTGGATGGTAACATCGGGTCCATTGTTCCCACACCCAAGAAATCTAAGTAAGGGAGCACTGGCGCTTAATCCATATGAGAATTCCGCTTCATATAACTTTTAATTGGGGCATTGGTGGTTCGAAGAACTTGGTCCACTGGACAGGAAAGGTTCCAAGCCAGGTAGACAGCATAAAATTGAGGTTGGGTTATGCATGTCACAATGCTGTTACTGACCTTTAACACCAAAACATATGTATATTGTTTGTCATCTCCCTCAAATGCTTGGAAACAATTTCATCCAATGCCCCTTAAATAATAGATCTGCATCATTCATTCCATCTCACAACATCTCAGGCTGCTGAAAAATTACCTATGTTAAATTGACAGGATTGTTATAACTCTTGGAAAAATATTCCATATCAAGGTACCACAGATGGATTAAACCATTCCATGCCATTTACTTTAGGATTAACGCCTTTCTGTCCAACTTAGTACAATATAGGTAAAGTGCTTGAAACCATTCCTTGCTTAATCATTTCTAAAGTAGGCCATTCAACCCTGTAATCCCACAAATGGTACCCTTGGACTCCTATCAACATCTTCCAGCCCACAACACCCCAAACTGTAGCCTTTTTTGTATTTTACACCATCCTAAACATAGTTAACCACTTATTAACACATGATATAGAACTCAATGAAAACTATCCTGTATTGCATCAGTTCAAATGTAAACTATTTAACCCTTGTTAAACAAATCGGACCCTTTGATTTCATCCCACATTATCCCAAGTTCAATCCTTTCTGTATCTGTGGATCACAAATATCAAAGCTGCTTGCACTTTATCATCTCATAAGATTAAAATTAAAACAATCACTTCCCGCAGTACCCTAAAAGGAAACCATTTAATCTAACCTAATTTAAAATCATATTTCCTTGACAATTCCTGTTGCATTTGTCTAAGTCATTCAACTTTAAAGCCTCCCTGCTGATACACCTGCTCTTTCGTTCTGTCAAGCAACAGCTGTCCAGTTTAGTCAGATTTCACCTGTTTAATCTCCCCTTCATTCTCCATACATTCCACCTTTAATTTTGAAACCCTGAAGACTAAATAGTGTTGTCTAAATACTCCACCTGACTGTCATATTTCATATGTCTCACATTATTTTGGGTACTCCTCTATTTACACTTCAAAGTAGAACTGAAATTTTAAAAGAAGGCAGTCAATGATGCATCAGTGGTAGAATGAAAAGCAGTTGAAGACTGATCCTGTTATTTTAGGAACTCTGGAGGTTTTAGTATCTCATCATGCTAAGGTGTTAAAAAGGAAGTTGTTTTTCCTTTCTTTTTTTCCTTTTTTTTTTTAGCAGTGTGAATGCTTCAAACGTCTCAAGGTTTCTTGACAAAAACATTTTTTTCACCTTTTTTTGCATCTATTCGTCATCCAAGATTGGTTTCCTTATTTTTTTTTTTTTTTACTTTTTTTGCTGTCATCATAAATTATCTTCATAATTTGTACTCCCCCTCAAGTGGCAAAACTTCTGAAGCTTGATCAATGTAAGACTGCTGTCACACTCAAGATGACAGGAGTTACAAATTAGCAGGTGTTCTGAATTATGCGTAAATAGTAAGTAATACACAGATAATGTCATTCCACATTCCTGTATGTGCAATCCACAAAACAAGCATTCTTCAGATTCCTCACATACACACACAAAACCTTAGATAACACTGGCACCACGTCAGGGCACAAGACCTAAAAAAAAAAAAAAAAGAAGTGGGGGGACTAAGCAAGTTAGGCAGAATGCAAGTGACATCACGGTGCATGACATCGCAAGTGGCACCACCAGACGTGACATCACAATCAAGGACTCAACAGGAAGTGCCATCACAAAAAGCTACATCCGCTCTTAAGATCTCACACATATGTTTAGCAGGTCTATAATGAGTGCATTTGAGCGCATTACAAATACACATGCAAACACTCCTGATTTAAGTGTAAGACCCACGCTTTTGTAAGCTACAAGTAAAACAGCGTTGCCTTTTGCCAGTGTAAAGCTTCCTTTACCCAAGGAATGGACAAACTAACTCCACCGCCAGCCTACCCCACCTTGCATAGTATTCATATGCAGCATATTTCCATGTAGATGTGATTGCTTTGGCTGCCTGTGCTCTCAAGATGTGAGACCACTCTGCTATGCATAGTATGCTTACTTGGTCCTACCAACCACTTGGTGTGTCTGTGGTGGGTGCATGCAATCATTTTAAGAGATTGAGGTTCATTTTTCACCAACAGACCACAACCCAAAGGAAGATAGAAAGACAAAAAGGGAAGAAAGGAGAAAGAGAGATGCGAAAGCAACGATGAAGGCAGAAAAGGGGATTAAAAAAAGAACCTGTGAGAATAACTAACTGTAGAGTACTAAAAGGAAAAGGGTTTTGCAACATTGCCATTCATTAATGGGACCCTAAGAAAAAGTTTGGGGCTATGCATTTATCTTTTCACAAATTACAAGCTGCTGCCCAAAAGTTCTCCTTTACATTTAGTAGCAGATATCTTTCATGTTCTTATAGATAGCATAACTTTAAGCCAACCTCACATTCACCAGTGCATCCTGACAGCTGTGCCTGACGTCAGTACAACCAGAACACCCATACAAAAAATGGACCATAAATTTCAAAGTAAAAGGTATCAGTTCCACATTAAAATAAGTATAAGCCACCTTGTATCCAAAAATGAGAAGAAAATGGTGACAAAGGTAACTCACAAGAAAAAGGCACATGCATTGTCAGTCCCAGCTAGCACTTTTAAGAAGATATTGGCTTTCAAAAGGAAATATTGCTAGTTTGCATAGAAAAACTACCCACATGGAGAGACATAGGAAGAATGAGAGACACCACAATCTGTGGCCAGTAATCAGGATATACACTAGACTATGCTCACTTATAAGAATTTTGCATATCTTAGAAATGTTACATTGCCAAAATGGTGCACTGGACATGGTCTACTTCGCCTACTTGTTTATAGTAACACTGATCTGTGGGCTCACCTAGTCACTGTAACTGAAGGAGTCAACCCTACGTAAGCACACATGATCTTTCATTTCATACATAACATAACTCTGAATAACATAATTCTCCCAGAGCTAAGAGCATCATAACGACAAAGTTACCCTCTTTTATTGTGTTATCATGTAGTACATTGCAAACTTTGCAGCATCGCTGTAGTAGGTAAGAATGAGAAGGCAAAAAACAAGACCACCCGTTGCCCAGCAGAGCAAAAACGAGGCTAAATTAAAATCTCAAAAGCTGATAACAGATATCGAATATATACCTGCACTCCAACTCATTTCACAACACAGGTGCTCCGATTTAACGGTCAGAAAAACCCAAATATCACAGGAGTAACATACAAAAATAAGGGAGAGTCACTCCTTAAATGATAGCACAACTCTTAAATTGTCCAAGAAGAAGCTAATGTAAAGTCCAAGCCAATTAATCAGTACTCCAAATAGACAGGTACTCATTCATAGTCAAAGTGATATACTTTCTTTCTTTCTTTTAATATAGATGTCAATCACAGCCACAATGTGAGTGATAAACACAGCCAATGTGTTTCGAACCGAAGACGATGGGGCTTCTTCACATCTGATGAAAAACATATAAAACACAATTAAAAAAAATGAAATTCATGTTCACTGTAACTGCATAGAAAACGCAACTGTTTTTTTAAAAAAAAATATGCACTGTTAAAAACATGGTACCCATACGGTATTCCACTTAAGAAATAATCAAACTGTCTTAGGGCACATAACCAACCACACATGGGTTTGGCCCTAATTAAAAGTAAGACATGGGCCATATACATCTGTAATAAATATGCCCTGTGCAACACTGTGACGTGAAGGGGGCTGTATCCCTGTGTATGCTGTTACAGATCCCGTTTGCCGGGGGGACAGTGAAAGGGTCGTTGTCCTGTAGCAGTGTGCAGTTGTGTAGGAGAAGCAAGCCATTACCCGCAGAAGAAGAGCTAGGATTTAACTACCCAACAATTTAGGAGGTTCAAAGACCTGTCACCAAATTCAGACTTACTGTGTAGGAGTGCCTCTACTGTAGCATCCAAGGCACTCCAAACCTCCCCTCCAGTGAGAGCGGGTAAGGCTGAATACGCAGCTGCCAGGCCGTGGGTCAACTTGCTCTGACTGACATGCTACAGTGAGGAGACTCTTGACTTTCCCAAAGCCATCATGGAACTTCATTTAATTAGAAACTAAGAAGTCTTTATTTAGTCATTTGTAATGCCAAAGAAAGTTCTCCTGCCAACACCTTCAGATTTTTCAGTACTTGTGTATGCATTGCCAGGCTTGTAGATGTGCTCCTTAAACTTTCCATTTTTGTCCATAAATCTTAGCCGTTCTTCCAATGGAGGTGCAGTCCCTGACTTTCATATTTGGGTGTCCTGAATTTGTTTAGATTATAGATTACAGATTCTTTTTTAATTTACATGGGATTCAGATTATGATTTATTTTGTGACACCTTATGAGTTTGGACGGCCTACACCCATTGTGTTACTTACTTTTGTTCTATGAGCCTCATTTATTTGTTTGGTGATTGCCATTTGTATTGTACGTTTTATAAGGCAGCTACAAGTTAAATTTTACTCCATTGACTATAGCAAGATCTGTTGGTCCTGTTTCGCTTGCAAAAATGCCCTTGAAAAATTCAGTTGTTACTTTGGTAGTAATGTCTGCTTGAATCTCAGGTCTAACCGTCTACTTTTGTAGTTGACAAAACTGCTACATATTTCATGTTGGCTGATAAACTGCACAGGACAAATGAACTCTAAACCTAACTGCTCCAATGCCTCCTCTGGTAGCTAGATAGTTCAATTGTGCTGTTTAGTTTTTTTGATATTGGCAATTGTGACAACACACTGCTATCACAATCACTTGTATTGAATGCCTTTGCCCTTAATATTGTTTATCCACTTTTGGAGTTTCTTTAAACTTCAGTTCTCTCTTGAAAAATAAGGCCTCTAGCCTCCAAGGAGGACAAAGATTCAATAATGGCTCTTTAGATCTCACAGTTCATCCCTGTCCATATATTTTCAGGAGGCCCTTACCATATAGGACAATGCTTCAGTTCACTCAAGTAACCACTGCTGCTCTGATTAGGACTTTACCCATTCGAGACATTTGCAGAACCACCTTTAGTTTTGCTAAGCATTAAAGCATTATTGCTTCAACTCCACAGCAGATACCTTAGTGGGGTACACCCTTGATCTGAATAAGGATTCTTTCAGTGATCCACAATACACCATTTGAAGTTGTGTCAAGGTATCTGTTCTTTTATGAGAGACTACATGAGAGATAAGGCAGTGTAGCATGTTTGCAATCCTTTTTCCATCATGGATTTTTCTATAAATTCAAAAAAGTGAAGACCACAATTATGTTTCTGGCTCATACTTGAAATCAGAACCTTATTAAATAATTTCCTTTTGTTTCTTCAAAAACAAAGTGTGTGGATGACTTGCAGGGCTTTTTTTATTTAAAAAAACCTAAATGTCTCCTGGAAGCATTTTTTGAAGTACTTTCAATTTAAACATATACTTTGTACAAAATGCGATCTGAGATCATGGCAAAACACAGCACTATTGAATTTGTTATACATTCAGAAAGAATCCTCATGCGAGAGCTCGATTTACAAGTAAATGTTCAAGGCATGTGTGGCTGTACATCAGTGGTCTTCAGATGTTTTAATGTGTCCTCCCCCACCCCCCCCCTCCACCATGTGCCCAGTGGGAAAAACAAAAACAGGCCCCCCTACAAATTATTCCCAATTATTCTATTAAATTGCCAATGTTTAAATATGTATAGACGTATTTAAACATTGCAGTTAAGTTCTATTACTGTTTTGAAAATGCAATAAAATACAGAGTGGCAAACATATTATTCTGGTAAGGAAGGACTTTCTAAGTGTAAAAGTATCCACAGTGTGATTATTGAGGGTAAGGGTGGGGATTTTTAAGAGTATTTGACACATGTGCCCAGCTTCGATATAAATGACAAAATAGGTTATTGATGGCCCATTACAGAGCGATTTGGTGCAAATCATTTTTTTCAGCTTAAAACAAAGCCCTCTTATCAGCCCAATGCTTCTTTCGGCCACAGCCTGGCTCCCCTGGGATCATTCGAGGGCTTCCCAGTTTGAAGACCCCTGCTGTAGATACACATACTGTGCATACTCCTACCATCTGGTGTTGAGCTTGGATGTGTGCAAGTTTTTTTTCTTTGAAGAAGTCTTCTCGAGTCATGAGGTACAGTGACTCCACCTATTGCTGGTAATGCGCATGGACATTGGCTCCATTGTTAGATTGTTTTCTTTGCCATTGGGTTCAGACTGTGTGAACGAGCTCCGGATCGACAACGTTGTGGGGATCTCTCTGGGCCTTCTCTCTTCCTCTCCCTTCCGTCGGTGTTGTTTGCGATTGTGGTCCAGTTTCCCACATTGACAAGACATGCATTGCTTTGTCTGGGTCAGAACAGCATGAATGCATGAATTGTCTGGACAGCATGAATGCTCCCGTTGTGGGCTTGGACTTTGGGCCCTTCCATTGTTTGCTTTTTCCATGGCAAGCATGTCTCACCTACGATTGAAGGGATGGCATTCAGTACTGTCCTCAGTGTTGTGCCAAATACCCCTGAGCTGATCTCCACCAGGTCTGCAGCCTCTGACTCTCTCCTGAGCACGACGATGCTCAAAGAAAACTCTTCAATACTGTTGGGCTCAGCATCTGTAGGTGTTGTGGCAATATGGTGATGAGACCCCAGACCATGAGGGTGAACACCAGCTGGAACCATCGACATCCGAGGATGAGGCCTTTTCACCTGAGTCTAGCACTATTTCAGACCTGGATATCGAATACTTGCCACCCACTCAACAGACAGTGAAGTACAAACCCTCATCCCCTGCCCCCCTAGACACTGCTCACACTCTGAGCAGCCCCTGCCCAGGGACCAGGCATCCAGCCTCCAAGCCCAGCAACAGGCTTCTGGTCTGCCACTGCCATCCAGCTATGGTCGGCATGAAAACCCACTTCACATACCTTGACCAGCCTCCACTCAGCACTGCACCTTAACGCCTTTCGGAGCCAAAACCTTTGACCTCAAAGACCCGATCCATGCCAAAAGCCTACGCACCGGCACCGCAATTCTCTACTTCAAAATCGTCATCTTATGTTGGCTCAGTTGAACCTGTTCTTCAGAGGCAAAGACTTGCCACCTGCCAGTGTCACATCTTGATTCACTACTGCACTGGCTGATTTCTCGCATAGTCACCAGCACTGGTCACAGATAGATCGAAACGGAAGCACAGCTTCGAGGGAACCCCCCCTCCCATCTTCCGCCACCGCCCAAGCACCTGAAGAGACATAAGGCCACTAGCCCTCTGCCACTGCCTTGCCAACCTACCTCCCCCCTTTGCCTGTTACCACTCCTTTCCTACCCCCGCCTGCTGACCACCTTTCTTTCACTCCATATGGGTCACCTCACTAGTTTCCGGGTGCACAGCCCAAAGGACCCAGGGGACTCATGACTTCATCCCACAGGATGGCCCATGGGTTATTTACGACGCAGATCCTCCAGGGGATGTGGACCTTGACCTCTATCTCTCCCTTCGCTCCACACCAGATGACACTATCTCCTACCATGAGATCCCGGGCAGGGGGAGCGGCCTCGTCCCATAAGGTGGAGGTGCACAGGGATTCCATTAAGGATAATTTCCTATTGAAAACTTTGTTCCTCCCAGCACTCCATGTAGAGCTTATCAATGTTGGAGGGGATGCTTGAACCAAACTCAGATATTTTTAGCGAGTCAGTTAAAGCCTGGGTAGTCACCCCCAGGTTGGACAAGAAATATATGTCTCGCCCCTTTGACCCGGTCTAACTCAAGGGTCAACTCCTTCCCAACTCATTGGTAGTTCACACTGTCCAAACGAGACAATGAGTAAGGCACCGGTGATCAAACCCCGCTGAATGAGAAAAGCAAACAAATTGATCCAGCTAGCAAATACATTGTTGTGTAATCTGCCAACCACTGGCACATTGCTAATTATTTCTGTTTGCTTTCATGTTATGTCAGGGGCCATGATCTAGTCTCTGAAGGCAATTGGAAGCTTATTTCCAATACCACCATCAAATGCGCCCCTGATGCTGCTGACACTACTGCTCACAAAACCAGTTTTAGCAGGCTCATCCGCAGACATGCCTGACTCTGTGTCTCTGGATTCAAGCCAGATGTTCAACAGCATCTCCTCAACCTGCCCTTGGACACAGAGCACCTATTCGGCCTGCAGGTTGATGAGTTGCTTGAGAAGATCAAAAAGGATATGAAGACCACCAAGGCCATGTGCGCCCTCCAAACGCCTACGCCTTGTGTGTTGTTTTGTCGATCAGCCTACAGAGGCCGCTCCAAGGCATCATAACCTGAGCCTTCCACCTCGTTACAGCGCTAGCAGTCTCAGCAAACCTCCGGTAGAGGTTATTTCCATGGCACATACCGGGCAACAGCTCTAAAGGTAGAGGTAAAGGCGGTTCTCCCAAAGGAACTGTCCTGACAAAGCAGTAACTTGCCTCTCATTCTGGCTGATCACACAACACCTGTCGGGGTATGACTTAAAGGGTACACGACTTGCAACAGGTCACCTCAGACCAGTGGGTATTAGACAACATGCAACACAGGTACTGTTAGGAGCTCACTTCCACTCTTTCCAGCATTACAACCCACAGACATTGCCTCTCCCCAAAACACCCACGCCTACTCCAGGAAGAGGTAGACATTCTCCTCCTCAAGGGCACCATAGAGCCACTGTCACTACACCTGTAATGCACAGGGGTGTAGTATCTTTACTTCCTCATTCCCAGGAACGATGGATCCCTTAGGCCTATTGTGGACCTCAGGCCCCTCAACAAATACATCCTGTCAGAACATTTCGACATGGTCACTTTACATGGTCACTTTACAGGATGTCTTTCCGCTACTTCTTCAAGGTGACGTAATGACTGTTCTTGATCTCAAAGACACTTACTTTCACTATCAGTTCAAAGCGCTACTGTTTGGTGTTACCACTGCCACCAGGATGTAACAAAGTGTTTAGCTGTGTTAGCCACACACCTACGGCAACAGGGCATCCATGTGTTCCCTTATTTGGACGATTGGCTGATCAAGAGTGTGACCCAGCAGCAGTGTCTCGCACACACTCAAGCCACCGTAAACCTCTTACATGACCAGCGGTTCACCATCAACGCCACCATGGCCCACCTCCAGCCCCTTCAGATCCAGTCCTATCAAGGGGGCGGTCCTCAACTCAGTGGTGGGCTAGGCCTATACCAGCCCTGCAAGAGTGCAGCCCTTCCAAGCATTGCTCTCTCATATTCAGCCACATCAAAAGGTCACAGCAAGAAAAGTCATGTGCCTCCTTGGCATGATGGCCTCCTGCATTTCCATAGTTACATATGCTCCTTTTGCAAGAATGCTTAGTGCAACAATGGCCTCAAGCAGAGGGTCACTGGGAAAATCTAGTGTTGATTGGGAGCCAAACAGATCACTCTCAGCCTGGACCCTCCCACCCAGAACCATGGAGCAATCCAACACCCCGACCCAAGTATGCTCAACCTTTCCATTTGGCTCCTGATGTTTTAGAGTTTTGTTATCTTAATCTTCCTCCGGAGTGCATGCTGCAGAGTGGAAATGATTTGCTCACTACTGCCTCTCGTGACACATTGACCCTGTAGCAGCCAGTGTCCAGGACGTTGTCTGCTATCTCCTAAACTTAGACCTGTGGACTAGCATACCCTTCTGTCCGGCTCCACTTAGCCGGAGTGGCTGCCTACGTTCAAAATAGAGAACTGATATCCCTCTTCAAGATCTCTGTTATAAAAAGCTTTTAAGCAGGGTTTGAAAAGATTCATTCTTCCTTGGGTCCCCCCGGGCCCTGTGTGGAATCTCAACATCGTACTCAGTAAACTTATGGGTCCTCTCTTTAAGCCCCTCTATTTGTGCCCCCTTTAATACCTCTCCAGGAAGCTGGCCATTCTTGTCACTGTCACCTCATAAACCGGTCATTGAGCTCCAGGCCTTAACGTTGGAGGAACCTTTCTTTCAGTGCCACAGAAATAGGGTTGTCCTCTGTTCTCATCTTAAGTTCCTTCCTAAGGTGGTTTTTCCCTTCCACCATAACCAATCCATAGAGCTTCGAGTTTTTGTTCCCCAACCTGACTCATTTGTAGAGCAGACTCTCCATACTCTGGATGTTAAGCGATCCCCAATAGTAATATAGATAGAATAAAACAACTATTTTTTGCCTTCTCAAAACCACACAAGGGGTGGGCTGTTTTCAAATCAGGCATGAAATGTATTCAAACTTGTTATGCAAAAGACAAGCCCTTTGCCTATCCTTCTTCCTGCCAGAACCAAATCTACCCATAAAAAGAGGCCTCTATGACCGTCTTAGGGAACATTCCCATAGATGGCATAGATGGCATCTGTAAAGCAGCTAGCTAGTCCATACCACACACTTTCACAAAACACTATTGTGTGGATATATTGGCACACCAACAAGCCGATGTTGGCCAGGCTGTACTCCGTACACGTTTTCAGTCCTATGCAACATCCTCAGGTTAGCCACCACTTCCTCAGGTCAGCCACCACTTAGGGGAGGACTGGGTTACAGTCTGTCTACACCCACACGGAACAGAAAAAGTTACTTACCCTGTAATCTTCTGTTCGTGCCATGTAGTGCTGTAGATTCACATGTGCCCACCCTCCTCTCCAAAAGCCTTTCATTGTTGCAGATCTTCCTTCCTTTACTTCTGCATGGTCATCTCTCTTTCTGTATCGCTGCGCCCCACACTTCATTTCTGTCCTCACCCACTGATTTGAAAAACAATCTAACAGTAGAGCCAATAACCTTGCTCATTACCAGCAATAGATGGAGTCACCATACCTTGTGACTAAAGAAGACTTCTTCAAAGAAAAATAACTTGCACACGTCTGGGCCCAACACTAGATGGCAGGAGTGTGCATAGCATATCAATTTACAGCACTACATGTCACAAACAGATGCTTACAGGGTAAGTAATATTTCCCTTTCATTTTAACGCTTTACCTTGAATGCAATTTGAAGACTTTCCACCGCCCTGCGTTTTACCACAGTGGCTGCTCCTTCTTCCACTAAACCTATTACTGGAAATCATCTCACAAACCTGAAGCTCAAAACCACTCCGAACAAATTAGCTTAAGCATACCACATCCACCCTCCCCCCCCCCCCACTGTTATCTTAAGTTTTATAATGATCTAATGATGTCTCTTAATTCATATTCTTATTTTAATTAATAAAACCGTCTTCTCAGGTCAAGCAGTTGACACTTGTGCACTCTAGTCATATTAAATAAGTTATAAAGTCCTTTGCCATTCACATAATGCACTATAAGATCTCATAACCTTATCAAAGACGAACTGTTAATTATCAGTACATTGGAAAGGCTCTTTTTCTTTAACCAAACATAATGACAATAGATCACGGATTGCTATGTCTTCAGTGAGAATGAGAGTACCGGAAGTGCCATCTTACAGATCTTAGAAGTGTGCCTTACAGATACCGATAACATAAGGTTTAGAAGCATTTATAGTTTTTTTCCATTGTGTTTTTTTTTTATTTTGCAGGGGAGTCCACCATACCTCATTGGACCAGAGTTCCCCTCCTCAAGCAGGATCCCCAGGAACACCGCCATCCTACAAACTGCCAGTGCTTGGCACATACGACAGTCGTGATGATTTTCCTCTGCGCAAAACAGGTGAAGGGAAGGAATGAGTAATGTCAGCCTGCTACAAGAGATTGCTCTTATTGCACTTTGAATTTGCTTCTCAGCACAGGTGTGCTTTCTACTGGAAAACTGAGAGCCTCTTCTTCGGGTTTCACTAGTGGGGTATTTATTTATTGTTCTGTCTACAAATACATCTTTACTGAATTACTAGACACAAAAACAATGTAGTGTGTTACAGCAAACCAAACAATTTGATAATGATAATAGAGCAAAGTAGCAGGGTAGGACAGAGTAACATAGGGCCTGATTTAAACTTTGGCAGACTGATTACTCCGTCACAATGGACACGAAAAACCTGTCCACCGAAATCTATATGACGGAGTAACCCATCTGCCAAAATCTAAATTAGACCTATAGTCTGGTAAAGTTGTAGAAAGAGCTGATATAATGAATTCTCCACCATGAGAGCTTCATTAAATATCTCCACTTGTGTACTAGATATTCTTGATTTAGCCCCTAATGCTGTTAAAAGGGAAAAGGCAGTAAATGCAAGGAACTGGGACCAGAAGAGCAATAGAGCAATACTGTGAAAAACAGGAGAAGGAAACCAGTAGCTCCAATACGTGGATACAACTACCTGTGTATTCCTCACCTTATGAATTCACGTCGATGAGGACGTCACAATTGAACGGCTCCCAAGCGACTCCGTCTGACGTCATTGTGGCAATAAGAGGTCCTCGCCGGCGTACTGACATCAGTTCCCTTTTTTCTGTGCCTTCAACGCTAAAGTTTTTTTCCTAGCTCTCGAACAGATACTGTTTCGAATGCATCTTATTGTAACTTGTTACAATGTTGCTGCCTAAGAAATCAGGTTTTAAGCCTTGCCGTATGTCAGTCACGGACCCTCATGAAGGCTGTTTGTTGTGTTTGAGTTCGGACCACGACGTGGAAGGGTGCGTGCCTTGCCAAAGGATGAATCCAAAGGCTCTAAAACAAAGAGAGGCTAAGCTTTTCTTAGCAAGAGCGAAGAGAGGACACAAGAGTCATCGGAGGTCCAAGCCAAGAGACTCTTTATCTCATAAGTCTTCGAGCTCCCACAGGAAGCGGGCCAGTATGATTCTCGATCTCGGTCTCCTTCGAGACGATGCCGTATGGCTTGGGAGGTCAGTCCCACTGTTACTCCCCAACCTCAGAGTCCTCAAGCTTCTCCGGCGACCTTCACTGATCAAGGTAGTCGAGTCCCCGGTGAGTCCTCAAACTCACTTTTCAGCTGTGCTGGCTCAGGAGCAGGTGGCACAGGTTTCGGGTCTGACCCAAGTGCCGCAAGACTAACAGAGGTTTCCTGCTTTCCCAACTCTGGGTGTGGATCCGGCGGCTTTTCTAAATGCTATGTTTAGCATTTTTAGTAAAGCTATGGCCCCTGCTGGTGCACCGGCTGGTCCCACGGGTCCATTAGCGTTTTCCTTGGGTTCGCCGGCTCCATACAAGTCGGTTCCGTTTGTGCCTTTCTATCAGGTTGAGGGTGCTGGTTCGGTGACAATTGCGTCACCTCAAATGATGCCGATGGCATCCATACCGGCACCGGATGGGTCCCGGTCAGGACGGAGTGTATCTCCATCATCTTCTATGCCACTTCCATCTGTCTTGAAGCCGGCGTCGTCGACATTGGCTAACTCTCTGTCGATGCCGAGATCGGAGGCCAGGCTCAGCTCAAGGAGGAGAGCATTGGGGCTCTTGGAAGAGCAAGAATACCAGTGACATTTACTAGAGGAAGGAGAGATTTCGGAACCTTTGGGAGAGTTTCAGGGTGTGGACTCAGCTAGTAGACCGGCTACCTCCCTTGAGTGGGATCTTTCATCCCCGGGCGAGTTTACGGAGGAGGGAGCTTCTGTGTCTAGGGGGCAGGGGAGGAGGGTTTGTACTGCACCTGATTCCTTTCCAGCTACTCCATCGGACAGGGAGTCCCAAGAGGATGGAGCAAGCAGCCAAGAAGACTTTTTGATGGATACAACTATCTGTGGATTCCTTATGAATTCACCCATGCGCCAGCATCCGACGGAAAATCTTCTTCCCAGCTGTCCACGTCGACGAGGACGTCACAGTTGCACGGCTCCACGCGACTCTGTCTGACGTCACTGTGCCAATAAGAGGTCCTTGCCAGCGTGCTGACGTCAGTTCCTTTTTTCCGTGCCTTCGCTAACGGTTTTCTCCTAGCTCTCGCTACTGTTGGAGGTGTTCCATCTTGTTGCTAGTTTCTATCCGGTTTCTATTTACAATGTCTCCTCCTAGGAAGTCGGGATTCAAGCCATGTCGAGAGTGTGGGGGTCGCATGTCGGTTACTGACCCTCATGACGATTGCCTTTGGTGTCTGAGCTCTGAGCATTACGTTGAGGAGTGTGTTTTCTGCCAGAGCATGAATCCTAAGGCTCTGAAAGAAAGAGAGGCCAAGGTGAAGAAGGGGCATAAGAGTCATCGTAGATCTCCTTCCCATTCTTCTTCGAAGAGACATAAGAAACAGCGTCATCATGACTCAGCGTCGTTCAGCTCGGAGCCGGTCAAGATCAAGGTCTCCATCTCGACGGCGACGTGGGAGGTGAGTCCGATGGTGACTCCACAACCTCAGAACCCTCAGTCTTCTCCGGCGCCGTCAGTCTTCAAGATATTGGCTCCTATGGAGAGTCCTCTATTTTTACCTGCTGCTCATGATTCCGATGTTCAGCAAGCACAGGTGCAACATGGAGACCAGGGGTATCTTGCCTTCCCAGCTCCGGGAGCGGATCCGGTGGCATTTTTAAATGCCAAGTTCTCAATGTTTAATGCTATGGCCCCTGCTGGTGCACCGGCTGGTCCCATGGGTCCGTTGCCATTTTCGTTGGGCTCCCCTGCTCCAAACAAGGCGGCGCAGTTTATGCCCCTCTATCCGGCTGAGGATGCCGGTCCAGCACCGATGACGTTGCCTCGAGGTCCTGTGGTTCTGATGACGTCGCCTTCCAGACCTATGGCGCCGATTTCATCACCCCGTCAGTCGACGCCAATAGTGGAGCTGCAAGTGTCCTCGGCACCGTTGGGATTCACTCCGGCGCCGGATCCGAATGATGGATTCGACCGAAGCCAACCTTCCTCTCCTGTTCCGCGTCTTCAAGTGTTGAAGCCAGTGTCATCGACATCGGCCAATTCTGTGTCGACGCCGAGGTTAGAGGCCAGACTGAGGTCACGTAGAAAGGCCTTGAGACTCTTAGAAGAGGAAGAGCACCAAAGGCAGTTGTTGGAGGAGGGGAAGATTGTGGAGCCCTTGGGAGAATATCAAGGGCTGGATTCGGCCAGTGGGCTTGACTATTCCCCGGAATGGGACCTTTCTTCTCCGGGGGACATCACGGAGGAGGCGGCCTCCTTCCACACTGTGATTAGAAAGGCGGCAAACTTTTTAGATCTTCCATTGCCTGCTGCAGAGGTTAAGACAAACATTTTGACGGAGGTCCTGCACCTTTCTTCAGCTTCTGCGGATCCTTTGCTTCCATTAAGTGATGCTCTTACGGAGCCCATATTAGAGCTTTGGAGAAAGCCTGTGTCGTCAACTGCTGTTAATAGATCTGTGGCAAGAAGGTATAGAGTGGCGCCTGGAGATCCGGAGTTCTTATCGAAACATCATACCCCGGAGAGTCTGGTTGTTCAGGCCTCTTGCTCTACACAGTCTGCTCCATGCTCCTTCCCTTTGATTCCATCAGACAGGGAGTCCAAAAGGATGGAGCAGTCCGCAAAGAAAACCTTCTCTTCTTGCAGTATGGCTCTTAATGCTGCAAATGCTACCTGTGTTCTTGGTAGATACGTCCACGCCCTGATGGACTCTGCTAGGGCTATGGTTCCTGACCTGCCGAAGACAATTTGGTGAACTTATATCTGATGCTCAGGCTGCAGCAAAACAAATAATTCAGTCTGGTCTGGATTCCACAGACTCGGTGGCCAGGGCAATGGGTACATCTGTTGCTACCAGGAGGCATGCTTGGTTGAAGTCCTCTGGGTTTTCTTCTGATGTACAGACTACTTTATTGGATTTGCCATTTGATGGAGAGAAACTGTTTGGTGATAAAGCGGACTGTGCCCTAGAGCGCTTTAAAGACAGTCGAGCCACGGCTAAGTTCTTGGTTCTGCAAGCCTCTTCTGCTACCCCTTTCAGGTCCTTTCGGAGGTTCAGGGGGTTTGGGCGTGGAGCCGTCTACCGTGGTAGACCCCAATCCACTATCCAACAGCCTGCCAACCTCCCATATAGATCCTTTAGAGGGCGAGGGAGGGTTCGGGCAAGAGGGGCCACCCAGCAGCACCCTGCATCATCCTCTTCCTCTGGAGGACAGCAGCAAGGGAAGCAGCCCTAGGTTTCGCCCCATTTTTGACCACACTTCTCCTGTAGGGGGAAGATTACGTCTGTGCCCTAGAGCGCTTTAAAGACAGTCGAGCCACGGCTAAGTTCTTGGTTCTGCAAGCCTCTTCTGCTACCCCTTTCAGGTCCTTTCGGAGGTTCAGGGGGTTTGGGCGTGGAGCCGTCTACCGTGGTAGACCCCAATCCACTATCCAACAGCCTGCCAACCTCCCATATAGATCCTTTAGAGGGCGAGGGAGGGTTCGGGCAAGAGGGGCCACCCAGCAGCACCCTGCATCATCCTCTTCCTCTGGAGGACAGCAGCAAGGGAAGCAGCCCTAGGTTTCGCCCCATTTTTGACCACACTTCTCCTGTAGGGGGAAGATTACGTCTTTTTCTCCACGAGTGGGAGTTAGTTACATCAGACTGGTGGGTTCTGAAAATTGTGAGAAAAGGGTATGCTCTCCCTTTTCAGGAGTTTCCTCCTCCCATCCCTCCCCGTCCCTCGTTTTGCTCAGAAGACCATCTCCTGTTGTTGCAGCAGGAGGTTCAGATCCTATTGTCAAAAGGTGCGGTGGAGTTGGTTCCAGAGCAGGAAAGGGGTCACGGTTGTTATTGAAGATACTTCCTGATCCCCAAGAAGGACGGTGGTTTGACACCAATCCTAGTCCTGAGGATTCTGAATTTGTTCCTCAAACAGGAAAAATTCAAGATGCTGACTCTGGCACAGGTACTTCTGGCATTGAACAAAGAAGATTGGATGGTGTCTGTTGACTTGCAGGATGCTTACTTTCATATCCCTATACTCAAGTCGCACAGGAAGTATTTCCGGTTTGTGGTGGGGTCGCAACACTACCAGTTTGCGGTCCTTCCGTTTTGGCCTCGAGTCTTCACGAAGGTGATGGCAGTGGTAGCAGCAAGTCTCAGAAGGAAGGGGGTATCAGTATTCTCTTACCTGGACGATTGGTTGATCAAAGCCAAGTCTCCAGAGCTTGTGTTGCGTCACTTGCAGATGATAACTCAGTTGTTGTTCATTCTGGGTTTTACGATAAATGTACCCAAGTCTCACCTGGAGCCCTCTCAACGCCTCATGTTCATAGGGGCAGTACTGGATGCTACATTGAATTGGGCCTATCCTCCGCCTCAGCGGATTCAGGACAGTCAGGCGTTGATTCCAATGTTCCAAAATAGAGCAGTTGTTCCAGTCCTCAAGGTCTTACGCCTGCTCGGTCTGTTCGCTTCTTGCATTCTGTTAGTCACTCATGCACGTTGGCACATGAGGGGTCTCCATTGGTGCCTCCACAGGCAGTGGTTTCAACACAAAGGGGATCTCTAGGAGTCGATAACGATCTCCAGAGACGCTGCAGCGGATTTACAATGGTGGGCTGTGGACGGCAACCTTTCTCAAGGAAGGCCGTTTTCACTGACTCCTTCGGTGGCCACAGTCATGACGGATGCTTCCACTCTAGGGTGGGGAGCTCATCTTGGGGACCTGGAGATCAAGGGTTGTTGGTCTCCAGTGGAACAGACTTTTCATATAAATCTGTTAGAATTGCAGGCAATACGTTTGCCTTTCAAGGCCTTCCTCCTGTCCCTTCGCGGTCAGTCAGTTCAGGTCTTGATGGACAACACTACCACGATGTGGTATATAAACAAGCAGGGAGGAGTAGGGTCGTATCTTCTCTGCAGAGAAGCTCTGCGTCTCTGGTCCTGGCTTTAGGACCATCGGATTTGCTTGATAGCAAATCATCTGGCCGGGGTGCTGAACGTACGTGCAGACACTCTGTCGACATTTTTCGGCAGATCACAAGTGGCGTCTCCATCCGGATTTGGCCATGCACATCTTTCAGATGTGGGGTTCTCCAGGGATAGATCTGTTTGCCACTCGGGAGAACACGCACTGCCCGTCATTCTGCAGCCTCCAGTATCCGGTGCAAGGACCTTTGGGGGATGCGTTTCAGATCTCTTGGTGCAACTAGTTGCTTTACGCATTTCCCACCATACCCTTGATTCCTCGGGTTCTGAAGAAGATTCGCCAAGATCAGGCTCAGGTCATTTTAATAGTCAAGAAGGGCGTGGTACACGGACCCTCTCTAACTATTACTCTGCCCTCCGCTCCGTCTCCCTCTCAGGGCAGACCTCCTCTTACAGTCGCAGGGGCAGGTTCTACACCTCCAGAGCCTGCACATTCATGCCTGGAGATTGAATGGGGCAACCTGAGTTCCTTTTCTCTCCCACCAGATGTAGTGGATGTTATTTTATCGGCCAGGCGACACTCCACTAAGACCGTTTAGTCCGGCAGGTGGGCAAAATTTGTGGCTTGGTGTGGAGAAAAGCAAATTGATCCTTTGAGGGCCCACCTCTCCGATAATTTATTATTTGCTTTAGATTTAGCAAAGAAGGGTTGTGCAGTGGCTACTGTTAAGGGTTATTTGGCTGCTCTGTCAGCCTTTCTTTGCCTCCCGGATCCACCCTCATTGTTTAAATCGCCTATTGTGATTAGGTTTTTGGAGGGTTTAGTTAATAGGTTTCTTCCCACTCCTTTTCATGTGCCTCATTGGGACCTAAGTCTTGTTTTAACCTTTTTAATGGGGTAAACTTTTGAACCCATGCGCTCTTGCCCGTTAAGGTTTCTGGTGCTTGAAACAGTTTTTCTCGTTGCTATAACCTTGGCTAGGTGGGTTAGTGAGCTTCGAGCTCTTTCTGTTAAACCCCCCTTTACCTTGTTTTTCCCGGATAAAATGGTGTTGAAAACCAGGGCGGTTTTCCTGCCAAAATTTGTCACTAATTTTTATATAGGGCAGACCATTACCCTTCCATCTTTCTACCCTCCTCCTCACCCCTCGAATGAGGAAGAAAGGCTTCACCATTTGGACTCTAAAAGGGCGCTTAGTGTTTATATTGAAAGGACGAAAGACTTTCGCCTGGAGGACCAGCTGTTCGTGGGGTATATTGGACAGAGGAAGGGCAGAGCAGTCCATAAAAGAACAATCTCCAGGTGGGTCATTCTTTGTATCAAGATTTGCTACTCGTTGGCAAAGAAAGTTCCCCCTGAGGTTATCGGAGCCCATTCCAACAGGGCTAAGTCCGCTACTTCGGCCCTGGCAAGAGGGGTTCCAGTGGTGGACATTTGCAAAGCAGCAACCTGGGCGTCCCTCCACACCACCGCAAAGCATTACTGCTTGGACTCGGAGGTTAGGAGGGACTGCCATTTTGCACGTTCTGTATTGACTTTTTGGTGTAACCTATCAGGCTCCCACCTCCAAGTGCGGTACTGCTTTGGGACTCTATTCAGAAGGTGAGGAATCCACAGGTAGTTGTATCCATCAGAAGAACAAGTTATTTACCTATGGTAACGCTTTTTCTGGTGGATACAATAGCTACCTGGGGATTCCTCACAGTCCCACCCGCCTCCCCGTTGCCTGTCTGGTTACATTAAGTTATGTGGTTCTATAGGTGTATGTATTTATTTATGTCTTTTCCTGTATATATAAATGATGGTTTTGATTATATTGCATCATGGTAGTTTTATATATATATATATTTATTGGAGTTATTGTGTGGTCGGTTCTCACCTGTTCGCCTCAAAGACACGTAAAAAATGGGTGAAACTGACGTCAGCGAGGACCTCTTATTGGCACGGTGACGTCAGATGAAACCACATGGAGCCGTGCAATTGTGACGTCCTTGTTGACGTGGAGAGCTGGGAAGAAGATTTTCCATCGGATGCTAGCGCATGGGTGAATTCATAAGGTGAGTTTTTATATTGAGTTTTTATATTGAAAGTACAAAAGACTTTGGCCCTCATTCTGACCTTGGCGGGCGGCGGAGGCCGCCCGCCAAAGTCCCGCCGTCAGGTTACCGTTCCGCGGTCGAAAGACCGCGGCGGTAATTCTGACTTTCCCGCTGGGCTGGCGGGCGGTCTCCTTCAGACCGCCAGCCAGCCCAGCGGGAAAGAGGCTTCCACGATGAAGCCGGCTCGGAATCGAGCCGGCGGAGTGGAAGCTGTGCGACGGGTGCAGTTGCACCCGTCGCGTATTTCACTGTCTGCGCAGCAGACAGTGAAATAAATTTAGGGGCCCTCTTACGGGGGCCCCTGCAATGCCCATGCCAGTGGCATGGGCACTGCAGGGGCCCCCAGGGGCCCCGCGACCCCCCCTACCGCCATCCGGATCTCGGCGGTCCGACCGCCGGGATCTGGATGGCGGTAGGGGGGGTCAGAATCCCCGCGGCGGTGCAGCAAGCTGCGCCGCCGCGGAGGATTCAATGGGGCCGCGGTACACTGGCGGGACCCCGCCAGTGGTGCCGGTCCGACCGCGGCTTTACCGCCGCGGTCGGAATCCCCATTGAAGCACCGCCGGCTTGTCGGCGGTGCTCCCGCGGTCCTCCGCCCTGGCGGTCAAAGACCGCCAGGGTCAGAATGAGGGCCTTTGTGTTGATGACCAACTCTTCGTTGGCTATGTGGGCAAGATAAAGGGCAAAGCTGTCCAGAAGAGAACCATATCCAGGTGGGTCATTCTTTGCATAAAGATCTGTTATTCACTGGCAAAGAAGGTTCCTCCTGAGGGTATTAAAGGTCACTCCAAGATGGCGGAGCGCTAGGACGGATCCGTTAGCGCTCCGCCGCCTCGACCCACCAAAGCGCCTCGCGGCCCACCTGGGGGAAGCCTGGAGGCTCCCCCGAGTTGCGGAGCACCCTCGAGGGATTCTCTCCGCTTGGCGGCGGCTTGGATCGGGGTTTTGCAGCTCCCGCGGGAGAGCGGAGCTCGGCCCTGGAGCTGGGGCGTGGTCGCGGTGCGACCTGAGAGGCGGCCTGGGCCGCGAGACGGGCTCTCCCCCGGCGGCCCTCCGGAGTTTGGTGCAGGGAGAGCAGGGGGCACAGGGGCACTCCTTGGGCCCCTGAACGGCTGGATAAGCCGTGGGCATTGGCCCCTAGACGCCTGGGTGCCCTGGAGGAGAGGGGCGCCCCAACCTGTGCCTTTGGTCTGAGGGCCCCAAGCCGGTGTTCTTCGCCGTGGAGTAGCTGATAGGGGCGTAGCAGAGCGCGGGCCCAATGGAGGCTGGGGGCCCCGTGGCTGGCCCTATATTACCGCATGCTACCAGTTGACTCTTGCACAAGTACGGGTCCGCACCCACGGTGGAAGCAACATCAGTGGTGGATTTTTGTGAGTGGTGGCTCCTAGCTGCTGGACCCAGGTGCGGTCCCTGGCGGGGAGGCAGTTGCTGAGCAGCATCGGACGGAGACTCTGGTGGCCCTGTGGGACTGAGCTGGCGAGTTTTGACCAGGTCTGTGCGATATGGCGATGGCAAAATCAAAACGTGAGCGCTCAGTGAGGGACATGCTTGCGGGAACGCGCCTGACATCGGGGACTGTGTCGGAGGATGTGCCAGGGACGAGGGCCCTGGAGAGCCGGGCGGAGATGGACTCAGAGGAGAGCTCTCCTGTTACGAAGGGCTTTTTGACCTCCTTGTTTGATTCGCTCCGGGGCGATATTCAAGAGCTGCGTAGGGACATCTCACAGGAGGTGAGGGAGCTGCGGGTGAGGTTTCCTCCCTGGGTGAACGTGTATCGCAGCTAGAAGATAGTGAGATCCCTCGTGGCGAAGAGGTGGCGGGACTGCAGCTGGAGGTAGTCCATCTCCGTGAGCAGCAGGACCTCCTCCAGATGGCAGTTGAGGACTTGGAAAACCGCTCGAGGCGACAAAATATTCTTATTAGAGGGGCCCCGGTTGGCGCGGAAAAGGACATTGGAGACTACGTGGTGGACTTGTTCTGCTCCTTGCTGGGCCCGGAAGAGTCACAGGAGGTGGTCCTGGATCGGGTCCATCGGGTTGGGAGTGCTGGGGGCTCCGGAGACTGCCCCCCAGACATCCTAGCTTGTCTCCATAACTTTGTTCTTAAAGAAACGATTCTGCAGCGGACCCGCAATCTTCAGCACGTAGCCTTTCGAGGGCATGATCTACAGCTCTTCCACGACCTATCAGTGTGGACCCTGCAGAGGCGGAGAGAATTCAGACCGATCACAGATTATTTGAGAGTGCACAACGTGTCGTATTCCTGGGACGTTCCTCTTGGTCTTCCGCTGGGAGGAGCAGCTTCGGCAGGTGAAATCCATCCTGGAGGCCAGCCGTGTCCTGGGCCTGGAGGATATAGGCCGAGAGGCTTGTGAGGGGGCTGCCCTTCTGTCGGGGGGGCCTCCTCGTTGGCGGAGAAAAGAGAAGGAAGCTGCAGCGCCCGACGGCCTCTGAGCTGAGATCGGACAGAGAATCCGCTTTGAACAATGTGGCCGCCGGAACTTCAGCCTAGGAGGATGCTTGGGGTGTCCGGGTTTGCTTTTGGCCCTGCTGCTAACAGCATGCTGATCGTCGAAGAGGGTCGGGCGGCGGGAGCGATGGACTTGGTTACTTGGCATGGTTGGATATATTGCCCCGTGGAGACTCTACCTCGCGAAGTTTGATGACCGAGGACTACTGTGTTCTAGGCACCTGTTGTGCTTGTTAGTTGTTTGTTGTGGGTTTCCCTGCGATATTGGCTGTCTGCAGAGGCACTCCTGGACCTGGGTGTTTTAAGTGGTCTAGAGCTCTATGCGGGGGAGGTCCCCTGGTGTGATTCTGCTCTTTTGCTTGCTCCCCTCCACATAGGTTATGACCATTAAGTGTATAAGCTTAAATGTTAGGGGGGTCAATAACCCCACCAAGAGGCTAGCCATCCTGTCTGCCTTAGAGAGATCCGGGAGTCATGTATGTCTCCTGCAGGAGACGCATCTTGTCCTCAAAGACACCTACTGTATGCCGTCTAAGTGGTTCCCTAGGCAGTTCTGGTCTTCGCTACCATCAAAGTATGCAGGGGTGGCGATACTTCTCTCACGCTCATTCCCTGGGGAAGTGGTATCACAATTGCATGAGGTTCCGGGGAGGCTTTTAGCCATGAGGCTTAGATTGGGCGTTTTTTCTTTTACGATCGCTTCCCTATATGCGCCTAACTCCCAACAGGAAACCTTCCTACGACAGGCTTTGACTCTGCTGCTCCAATACCCGGATGGAGCCGTATTGCTGGGGGGCGACTTTAATCTGGTGATGGACGGGGATCTGGACCGTTCAGGCCATCGGTATGGGCAGACGGGGTCTTTGTTGGATGCTGGTCGGCAGTGGCTGAGTGAGTGTGGCCTGCTGGATGTGTGGAGGAGTCCGCACCCCTTGTTGAGGGACTATTCCTTTTACTCATCAGCAACCAAAACATATGCTAGGTTGGACCTTTTTCTGGCAACTCAGGAGCTTCTCCCCCGGGTTAGAAACTCAGCGATTGAGCCACGGGCCCTGTTGGATCATGCCCCAGTTTGAGTTGAGATTCACATGGACATGGAGCGGGTGGGCACACCGGGGTGGCGATTCAGGGACTTGATGCTCCAGAACGGTGCAACATTAGAGGCGATCCGATGGGCAATAATTGATTACCTTAGGTTTAACGATGATGGGACCATAAGTATTGCAACATTGTGGGAGGCACTGAAGGCTGTCTTGAGGGGCGAGGTGATGTCACTTTCTTCTAGGGACAATAAGGCAAGGAGACGACTTAAGGAGAATCTAGAGCAGCGAGTGAGGGTATTGGAGCGTTCACAGAAGCACACTGGCGCTCCTGGAATATGGCGAGAGCTCGAGAAACTGAGGAAACATGTGAGGAGGCTGGACAGGGCAGAGTATGCGGTAGTCCGCCTTAAACAAAAGTATTATTTAGGAAGTAACAGGTGCGGGAGGCTACTTGCGCATAGGTTGAGAGCGCAGCGGGCAGCGTCAATGATAAAAATGGTCCGTTCCCCCTCGGGAGCAGAAGCTCATACGAGCGACCAAATAGCGGAGGCTTTTGCAGAATTTTATCGAGGCCTATATAGGGCTGAGGAGCCTGGCGCCTCAACTCCAGAATCCTTCTTCGAGGGTATAGCTATTACTCCCTTGACTGTAAAAGAGGCAACCTCGTTAGACCAACCTATAAGGGCAGAGGAGGTTATATCTGCAATTGCAAGACTACAGACTGGGAAGTCACCCGGCCCTGACGTTTTTTCTGCGCTTTTTTATAAAACCTTCTGTGTGGAACTTGCACCCGTCCTAGTGCGACTTTTTAATTCCTTTCGTCAAACGGGCACCCTCACGCCTAGCATGTTGGATGCCACTATTGTGGTTATCCCGAAACCGGGGAAGGACCCAGAGGAGTGCGTCTCGTACAGGCCGATCTCTCTCCTGAATATTGATGCCAAACTATTTACTGGCATCTTGGCACACGGTCTCAATTATTATATGCCGGGCCTGGTGGATCCTGACCAGGCGGGGTTTATACCGCATAGGCAGTGTAGCGACAATACCAAGAGACTGCTCCATCTATTGGATAAAACAGAACGCTCTCGTAGGAAAGCGCTCTTCCTGTCTATCGATGCTGAAAAGGCATTCGATAGGGTTTACTGGCCGTACCTGTTCAAGGTGCTTGAGCGCTTTGGACTGGGTCCGGGCTTTATGGCATGGATTCGCTGCATCTATCAGGCGCCCCGGGCGGCGGTGCGAGTTAATGGGACGCTCTCTTTACCCTTTGCGGTCCAGAGGAGGACTAGGCAGGGCTGTCCGCTTTTGCCCCTCTTGTTCGCGCTTTATATGGAGCCTATGGCTCAGAGGCTCCGGGACGTCCCTCAGATTATGGGTGTGAGGTTTGGGGGGACGAGCATCTAATATCGTTATACGCGGACGACGTCATCCTTACCTTGGCAGAGCCTATGACCTCATTGCCGGCGCTAATGGATGTCTTAGAGGAATTTGGGCAGGTCTTGGGGTTCAGAATGAACATGCTAAGATCGCAAGCTATGGGCAAGTTTATCAATGCTGAGCATGAACGGGACCTGAGGGCCCGATTCCATTTCATTTGGTCTTCCTCGGGGGGTTCCATACCTGGGGATAGAGCTGGGTTCTACAGCTGCCCGTACGGCATCGTTGAACTATGCAAAATTGACCCGGGAGGTGCAGCGCGACTTAGAGACATGGGGAGGCTTAAATTGTCCTGGCTGGGCAGGGTGTCGGCAGTCAAGATGACCATCTTACCACGTATATTGTATTCGTTTCAAGCGCTTCCGCTGGAGCCTTCGTCGTGAACGTTAGCGACCCTCCAATCGGCGGTTCTAAGATTCATATGGGAGGGGAAGTCGGCGCGATTACCGCGACAGCTGCTGTACCATCCTAAGCGACAGGGTGGGGTTGGCGGACCCTTGTCTCCTTCGGTACTTCCAAGCTTCACAATTGCGTTTCCTCCTGGAATGGAGCTGTCCGTCTTCTGAGAAGCATTGGTGTTTCATGGATCAGGCAGTGGCCGGCTCTCACATATGGAAGGAACCCTGGCTTAGGCGTCGTCACAGAGCACGGGGCTGTACATATCCCTGGTCACAGAGGTTTCAATGAGGGTATGGGACCGGGTGGCCGGCAGAGGGGGCTTGACAACCTTCCCGTCGCCAATGACCCCCTTGGGTGCGAATCCTGATTTTGGTCCGGGACTGCAGCCTGAAGCATTGCGTCGATGGTATGAGGGAGGCTGTAAAAGGGTGGGATACTTATTCAACAAGCAGGGGGTTATCCCCTTTGACCAGCTTAGGGAGACATATGGTCTAACCGAGGTGGATAGGATGATGTACTATCAAATTCGACATTGGGCCCTGCTACCAGCCAATAGAGCATTAATTGACAGGCCGTTAACACCGTTTGAAAAATGGATTGTCATGAAAAAGGGTGATAAGCGAGTGGTTTCTGAACTCTATGCCCTCTTGCGAGGGAAGGCCTGCCTGCCCAAGACTAAGGGTCAATTGCGATGGGAGAAGGAGCTGGGGAGAGAGTTATCGGAGGATGAGTCGGAGAGTGTTTTCTATAGGGCGCACCACACAGCTTATAACGCTGCAGGTACAGAGACAGCTTATAAAGTGGCCACCTCCTGGTATTACACCCCAAAAAGGATCCATGCTTGGGATCACGCTAAATCTAGTCTTTGTTGGTGTGGGGGGGAGGGTCGCTTGTGCATTTATTATGGCACTGTCCCAAGCTACACCGGTACTGGAAGTACATAATGGACACTGTTGACATGGCTTTTGACACTCAGATCCCCCATTTCCCTGCATACATCTTGCTGGGCCTTCCCAACCCTATTACATTTCCCCTGAGATCATTGAAGGGACGGCAGATGGCTTTAGCTTTAAATGCCGCAATACAATTGTTGCTATCCGTGTGGGGGTCTAAACAGATCCGACAACGATTTCATGGCTACATAAGCTCTGGTTTATCCTAGCTATGGAAAAGCTCACACTGACTTCGCAGCATCGGAGCGGGACTTTAAAGAACTCTGGCAACCATACTTGCGTATTCTATCCGGGGAGTTTTCTGAATTGACATGCCCAACCTGTTTGAGGGTTCTGAATTTGACTTGAGTGTAGAGAGCGAACTTTTAAGGGGAGGTTCACATAGGACCAGGATTATATTGTAAAGGAGCCTGAGATTGTCTGATTTTTGCACTAATAGCCAGTCGTGGGGAAATATAGTTGTATTTTGTATTTAATATTTCATTTTTTCTTTTTTTTTTATTGTTTCACATGAAGTAAGCTAACTATGAGCCTATTGGCACACTGAGATGTGGTTTATATGCGATGTTTTATAATTGAAAACCAATATACAGATTTGATCCATAAAGGTCATTCCACCAGGGCTAAGTCTGCCACTTTGGCATTGGCTAGATGTGTACCAGTGGTGGATATTTGTAAGCAGCTGTGGCCCGTCCTTTAGGATGGAGGGACCACGCCTCCCCACGTTTTGCCCCTCGTGAAGAGTGCCTGTCAGGCTGAGCAGAGGTCAGACTGACAGACACTCTTCATGTTCAGCTCAGGCAGCCAGGAGTAAGACATGCGCATTTTGCGCAGACTCCTGGCTGCCTGAGCTGAACTTTGCTGGGCTGAAGAGGTCACAGCTCTTATGGGCGTGACCTCCTCAGCTCAACAAAGGTGCCTCGAGGCCTTTCCCTTCGGTGACAAGGGAAGCGTCACCCATTGACGTCGACCTGGGCGCTTCAGGTTTAAGCCCTGAAGCGCCCAGGGCGAGTGTCAATCAGTGACGCCTCATCACAGAGTGGGGTGGTGTCAGCAGTCTCACTGACCCCATTCCACTCTGTGATGAAATTGGGACTGCTGCCTTCCCTCATTGGGAAGGCAGCAGTCCCGACCCTCCTGGGACCTCCAAGCTGAAAGTGTGTGTGTGTGTGTGTTTTTTTTTTTTTAAATGAACGGAAGTTAGGAGGGACGGCCATTTTGCACATTCTGTGTTGCAGGATTTCTTGGTGTGACTGGTCAGGCATCCACCTCCAAGTGCGGTACTGCTTTGGGACTCTATTCATAAGGTGAGGAACCACCGAGAAAAGGTTTGTGAGGCCTGTCGATTGTTTTGATCCAAGAAAATCTTGCGTGATCAGAGAGCCAGAAGGTTAGAGATGGCATCGAAAAGTACAGAGCATCTCAACGTCATGGAAGAAGAACAGGCGCAGACAGTAGTCTCCATCTGAGACACCGACTCCGAACAAGAATCGGAGGAAGATAGGCCTATCACTCCTGGCCAGCATGTGAGTACGTCTGCCCCTACACCCACATACATAGAACAACGAAGGCTTTGGTAGACCACTGCCAGAAGGCCATGGTTCAACCCGAAAAACAGACTGTCGTCGACCGACCTTCGGGTTTGGCGCTGAAAAAGGCCACTCCTCCGTCCACTTCGGAGTCGAGTAAATCGGTAGAGTTCTGCCTCGGACTCCAGTAAGTGTCGGAGCCAAAACAACAGACTCCATTTTCGGGACCAAAAAAGATCCAAACTTCAGAACCCAAGAAAGGTTCTTATACAGAGGAACAAGGACTTTCGAGCCGCCTCAAACTAAGTTCGAAGTCAATGCAGGAATCTTACAGACCTTCTGATGAGAACACTGCGATTCAGCCTATACTGGAGGTTATGGATGAGAGAATCTAGAATCCACATACACAAAGAGAATGCAGAATTGTTACAGCTCCTCCTTTGAAAACTAAAAGAAAGCTGGCTTTTCAGGAAGAATTAGACACTGTTCAACCACCAGCAAAAATTTACAAACAAAAGGCGAAACCAGTACCTGCCCCTACTTCTCCTCCTCATTCACCACAGCTTTCTTTTTCTCCTCCACACACTAGTCCACCACCGTTACCTTCACCAATGCACTCACAGTACTCTCATGGGGATACACTGGATCCTTGGGATTTATATGACCCAGATCCTATTCCAGATAATGATCCTGATTTATAACCCTCCAAGCCTTCTCCACCAGAGGACACTACTGCATACACGCAGGTTGTTTCCAGGGCAGCTGCTTATCATGGGGTGCTTATGCATACTGAGCCCCTAAAGGAGGATTTCTTGTTCAACACTCTGTCCTCTACTCACTCTAGAAATCAGTGCCTTCCCATGTTGCCTGGAATGGTCAAACATGCAGACTAAATTTTTAGTGAGCCAGTCAAAGCTAGAGTAATTACTCTGTGTATTGACAAAAAGTACTAACCTGCTCGTACAGACCCAGACTACATCACACACCAAGTTCCTCCAGATTCACTGGTAGTGAGTGCTTCTAGAAAAAGGGCTAATAGCCAAACCTCAGGGGATGCTCCTCCATCTGGTAAGGAGAGCAGGAAATTTGATGCTGCTGGCAAGAGAGTGGCCACCACAAGCTGCCAACCAATGTCGAATTGCAAATTTGCAAGCACTTCTCGTCAGATACGATAGAGCCCAATGAGATGAGACGCAAGAACTCCTACAGCACCTCTCAAAGTAACATCAAAAGAGGGCACAGAAGATTGTAGAGAAGGGACAGGCCATAAGTAACAATCAGATAAGGTCTGCCCTCGAAGCTGCGGATACAGCATCCAGAAGTGTCAACACTGCCATTACTATAAGAAGGCATGCATGGCTACGCTCTTCTGGTTTTAAACCAGAAATCCAACAGGCAGCACTCAACATGCCTTTTGACAAGAAACACCTATTTGGGCCTAAGGTTGATACGACCATAGAAAAGCTGAGGAAAGACTCAGACACTGCCTAAGCAATGGGAGCATTATGCACATCACTGTATAGAGGCTCCTTTTGCAGGCCACAATTTAGGGGAGGATTCAAACCACAATCCTCTGAAGCTTCTACCTCCCAGGCAAAGCAGGGACAACAGCAGCAACATTATCAGAGAGGGGGATTTAGAGGGTCCCATAGAGGCCAATATTTTAGAAACAGAGGCAAGTTCCAAGCCTCAAAACAAGCCACAACACCATCCAAACAGTGACTTATTTCACACCCCTCCACCCCACACATCTCCTGTGGGGGGAAGACTACATCAATTCCACTCTCATTGGTAAAATATCACCACAGACAATTGGGTGTTCTCAATTATCCGCAATGGCTATTTCCTAGAATTGATCTCTACCCCTCCAAACATTCCACCACGATACCACAAATTGTCCCCAGAACACAACGTTCTATTACAACAGGAGGTATAATCGCTACTGCTACAACAAGCAATAGAATTATTCCCACATTCTCAACAATGAACAGGAGTATACCCACTATACTTCCTCATTCCCAAAAAAGATGGCACTCGAAGGCCTATCCTAGACCTCAGGTCTCTCAATCTATACATCCTGTCAGAACACTTTCACATGGTAACTCTGCAGGATGTCATTCCACTATTACAGAAACAAGATTAAATGACTGCTTTAGACCTCAAAGATGCGTATTTCCATATACCCATCCATCCAGCTCACAGAAAAGACCTCAGGTTTGTCAAAGTAGGAAAACATTATCAGTTCAGAGTTCTGCCATTCGGCATAACAACAGCTCCAAGAGTGTTCACAAAATGTCTAGCAGTAGTAGCAGCCTATTTAAGAAGGCAACACATTCATGTCTTTCCATATCTAGACGATTGGCTAATAAAATCAAGCAATTTTACACAATGCCAACAACACACTCAGTACGTAATAGAAACCCTACATACACTAGGGTTTACTCTAAATTACCAGAAATCTCACCTTCAGCCAGCACAAGTACAACCTTACCTAGGTGCTATTCTAAATACTCAAAAAGCCCTAGCATATCCAAATACACAAAGGATACAGGCTTTCCAAAATCTCATACCACACACAGCCAAACCAATAATACACTATAAGATTTATCATGAAGATTCTAGGAATGATGGCATCTTGCATAGCGATAGTACCACATGCAAGACTCCACATTTACAACAATGCCTCTCACAACAATGGTCTCAGGCACAAGGTCAATTGCAAGATCTAGTGTTAATGGGCCGCCAAACGCACATGTCCCTTCAATGGTGGAATCTCAGCAATCTAATGAAGGGGCGGTCATTTCAAGACCCTGTGCCTCAGACCACAATAACAACGGACGCATCAATGATAGGTTGGGGAGCTCATCTAGACAACCTCACCATTCAAGGGGAATGGGATTCTAAACAAAAAGAATTTCACATAAACCATTTAGAATTATTAGCTGTGTTCCTTGCCCTAAAAGCATTTCAACCCCTTCTCAAACACAAGACTGTTCTGATAAAAACAGACAATATGACGACCATGTATTACCTAAAAACAAGGCGAGACACATTTATCTCAACTATCCCTTCTAGTCCAGACTATATGGAAATGGGCAATTCACAATCACTTTCATCTATTAGCAGAATACATTCCAGGAATAGCTGGCGATCTCCTAAGCAGGAACCACCAACAGACACACGAATGGGAGATTCACTTTCAGGTACTTCAGAAGTACTTTTAAAAGTGAGGAACACCAGAAATAGACTTATTCGCAACAAGTGAAAACGCAAAATGCCAAAACTTCACATCCAGGCGCCCACATCCCCTATCAAAGGGCAATGATCTATGGATCAATTGGTCAGGAATATTTGCTTACGCTTTTCCCCCTCTCCCACTCCTTCCCTTCCTGGTCAACAAACTACGTCAGACATCTCTGACCATGATTCTCATAGCCCCAACATAGGCACGTCAACATTGGTACACCACACTCCTAGACCTGTCGGTAGTACCTCATTCCAAACTACCAAACAGACCCGATTTATTAACACAAAACAAAGGTCAAATCAGGCATCCAAATCCCAGTGCTCTCAATTTAGCGATTTGGCTCCTGAAGTCATAGAATTTGGATAGCTAAAACTTCCATTAGAATGTATGTAAGTGCTTAAGCAGGCACGTAAACCTACTACTAGACAATGTTATGGTAACAAATGGAAAAGATTTGTTTGCTACTGTCAATCTAAAAACACTGATCCACTTACAGCATCAATACAAGATATTGTATGCTACCTACTTCTTTTGCAAAAATCTAATTTAGCTTTCTCATCCATTAAAGTTCATCTTACTGCAATATCAGCATACTTACAGACTATTCAACACACCTCTCTATTCAGAGTTCCAGTTATAAAAGCCTTCATGGAAGGATTAAAACGCATTATTCCGCGTAGAACACCACCTGTTCCTACTTGGAATCTAAATATCGTACTTACCAGACTGATGGGCCCACCTTTTGAACCCATGCACTCTTGTCAAATTCAATTTTTTACATGGAAATTTGCCTTCCTAGTAGCTATTACTTCCATTACGAAGAGCTAGTGAAATACAAGCATTCACTCTTGAAGAACTTTTTTCCAAGTGCACAAACAGACAGTTGTACTTAGGACAAATCCCAAATTCCTACCAAAAGTAGTATCTACTTTTCACATCAACCAATCAGTACAATTGCCAGTCTTCTTTCCACAGCCAGACTCGGTTGTAGAAAGAGCCCTTTATGCACTTGATCTCAAAAGAACTCTTTATGTACTATATAGATAGAACTAAAGATTTTAGGAAAACAAAACAACCTTTCGTTGCATTTCAGCAACCACATAAAGGCAATCCTATCTTTAAGCAAGGGTTAGCAAAATTGATTGTTAGATGCATACAAACATGTTACATTAAGCCAAAAAGACAACTTTTGATCACACCTAGAGCACGTTCTACAAGAAAGAAAGGTGCGTCTATGGCTTTTTAGGAAACATACCAATGGCTGATATATGTAAAGCTGCCTCATGGTCTACTCCTCATACATTTACAAAACATTATTGTGTAGATGTATTTTCAAAACAACAAGCCAATGTTGGCCAAGCTGTCTTAAGAACACTATTTCAAACAACTTCAACTCCTACAGGCTAGCCACTGCTATTTTTGGGAGGATTAATTGCTATGTAGTCTATGCATAGTATGTGTATCTGCACATACACATGCCATTGAACGGAAAATGTCACTTACCCAGTGTACATCTCTTCGTGGCACGTAGTGCTGCAGATTTACATGAACCCTCCCTCCTCCCTGGAAGCCTGTAGTCGTTGAAAGTTTATCATTTGTACATATGTAGATACATTTACATTTGCATGGACATCTATTTATATTCTTATACTCTATCACTCCTTCCTTCTCCCTTTGCGGGAAAACAATCTAACAATGGAGTCGATGCCCATGCGCACTGTAGCCGACACTCAATCCCATGACTCCGAAAAGACTTCTTCAAAGAAAAACAACTTGTAACACTCCGAGCCCAACACTAGATGTCGGAAGAGCTATGCATAGCATGTGAATCTGCAGCACTACATGCCACGAACAGATAGATGTACATTGGGTAAGTGACATTTTCCATACGTAAATATACATATTTCTATGATGTATGTAACTTATTTACGAAGCCTGAATCTAGCTGTAAGGCATCGATACACTGTGCAGGTGGTGTGTTGGTATACGCAAGGGAGATGAAAGTGCAACTTACAGATAGCTGGTATATTCTTCACAGAACATCTGTAAGATGGGCATGGCAACCACTGTGTGCGCAATTCACAAAACTAGCAATTGAAACCTCAGTTTATTATTTGCCCCTTATGAGCAGAAACTGTTGGGACATTAAGATAATTAACAGATATTTTGTTTTCCTTCAACATTTTTGATTATCTGCTTTTTATCATTGAGTTTGTCCATCATGAAGACTTTTTATGTAGTCTTGTCACATTTTTACTCTCCTCAACTTTCCTTCATTGCATGGAGACTGTGGCAGTTTGCATTCACCCCATGCAAACTGATCATGGCCCTCACACACTTCATGTAATGTTCATACTATATGCCAATGACGTTATTTTTGTCAAAATATATCCAGGAGAACCCTGAAAGACTGCAAGGCTGTCCAATAGCATGGACAACTAAAGGATGACAAGAGATTTTTGGTTTCCGAGGTTTACTGGTGTCTCTTAATGCGTGGGGGAGGTGTTCCCTCTCGTGCTGCCCCAATTACTGGCCCTAATGGGGAACACTGTAAAACCTGGTATCTGGAAGTTATACCATAACCATTTGCATCAAGGTGTTGGAGAGTGAGGATAGGAGGATAGCATCACCAGCCACCTGCTTACTGTGTCTCATTCTTCAATTTTGAAGACTTGGTTATTGATCAATAAACTGCTCACCACTGAAGATTTCCTTCATGTAAAGACTATTGTCTCAAATTCATTTTTCTTGAAAAATATTTTGGGGTTTGTGAAAGAGGAATTGTTAAAATGCTGTTCTGCATTATGGCATCCCTCATTTTCATTCAGAGCTGCTCCATCCAATAAGTCTGCTGATTCAACAGGGTCAACAAACATCCTTTTTCTCCCACAGACAAATGTTATTTTACCAGACTCTGGCAGTAGAATGATTAACACCGGGAGGCTCTAACCCTAGAGGAGCAAGTTCTGAAATAACCATATGCCCACTATTGAGGCCACCACCTTTATAAAAGTCACAATTTCCCAGCTTAAAACGTCGAGAGGTCGACCCAAGAAAAAGTGGGTCACTGAACTAAGAGATGCTTTCTGCCATACAGGTTTCATGCTGCAGGCCATCCCTTATTGCATGGTGTACTTCGAAAGAAAGTACTGCTGCAAGATGCCCGAATATCAACAGACACATCGTACATGCACTCATCATGTTAGTTTGAGTGAGCTTTGTACTCCCAAACATCTGAAGAACCTCCCATGACAACGACTTGAAATTACACAATATTCTGCCAGAGGAGCAACAAAGGTCAATATTCCTACAGCAGTGGCACAGGTTTTAAAAAAATTTTTTTTTTTAGAACTTGCCATGTCACACACTAAATCTGATTTTACCACTAGCCCCAGCGTTGTTTGAATCAGAAGAGAAGATTCTTCTTTACACCAGCCACCACCAGAGCAGCTGTTCCTCACTTTCTGAAAAGTAAAATTAAAAACCTTCAGAACAGGAGCTCTTGTTTCTGCTACAGAATCGAGCACAATTTGTCTGCCTAGGCCATAATAATCGATACCTCTAAAGAGGGATAATCAGAGGCTTAATACGGTGGAAAATACACTATCAGCACTTCACTTCAATCCTGGGAGGCTAGGGCAATAGAAATATTTGCAGATAACTTATGGAAGACATTCCTGGATAAACCAGGCAAACAGGAGCCTTCTAGTTTTCTGTCTGATAAACATTGCAGCCCCTCACTCACTTGTTAAACCTGCTAGGTCACAAATATGCAGTTTGTCCGGTAGTAGCCTTTTGTGGCTCAAATTCATGGGCCTCAGTATAAACACTCATGAAAAGCTATAAAAGCATGCTTTTCTCCAAGAGCAAATAGTTGGTATAAAATGCAGCCTATGAAAGTAGAGGTAGCTGACAACCCTGGAGAAAATAAGATAGTTTTGCAAGTCTATTGAATTATCGTATTACTAGTAAAGGGGTCAACCCCTTGTTGGCAGCCGTAGTCAGTGAAAGCAATTGTGGAAGTCAGCAAGAAGAAGCTTCTACTCTTTTGTTTGTACAACTTTGGAAATCACGCCTCCCTGCCCGCCACCCGCCCACAAAAATATCTTTCTATCTTTGTGGAGAAATCCAAGCAAAACTGAGAATTTCAGTTCCTTCATAAGACTGGAGGAAAATAGTACAAGATAAGTGATCATTTCTTTATTTAAACACTTATATGTGTCTCTGACATAATGCCACTTCAGAACCTTATGGGAATAGTAAAGGTAGCAAACTCTCCAATATAGAAAGTATAGCAGAACAGGATGAACTAGTTTAACAACAGAGACTGCACGAATAGAAGATGGAGACAATCAGTCTTCTTAGGAGTCAAAGGCTGGATGAACTTTAAGGAGCTTTGTGTCCGGACCTTTTGTTAAAGGGGGAAACGGGGAGAGGTTCTATTAACCTGGGTGGTTACAGAAAGCACCTCTGAAGATGAAGGTTTAACGTCTTTGTTTCTAAATTATAGCTGATTCCCTTGATAATCTTAAGGCAGAATCAAGATTGTTCGGGAAGCCAAGACCCAAGAATTGTAAACACTGTACTGAATAGTTGAAATCTCCTTAAGCTGCATTTATGTCCTGTTTTTAATGGCGGTGCTGCTAAGAATTTCAGATCCTGTTTCAGAAGCGAGGAATGGAAGCCCGCTCCATTGCTCAGTAAAGGCAATCTGATATACTCCAATAGGAACATCGGATATGTGAATTAATCCTCATGGACATATTTGCCCACATCCCTATTATTAACTGCCAGAAGTTTTGGGATTTCCTAGTAGACAAAGAAGCACTACCAATAAAGAGTATTACATTTTACCCTAAATTCCACATCACATGTCCTCTTCAAGCTTGTGATGATGGTATTTGTACAGCTAGGTAGAAAGAGGATGCTCTGTTCAAAGTACCCGAGGCACTCATTTGAGTCTATATGTGAATGTTCGATAGTAGTAAAGCCAATCGTCTTCTTATCACAAGAAAAAAACAATACATAACATGTCCACAGCCAACAGTTTGGATCAAATCTTCTTGTTGTTTATTATAAGATGAAGCACACATAGAAATCCAAGAGTCAACAGCCAACACGTGTTTCCTTGTGCGATAATTGTCGCAAATGACTTCATCAGGGCTTTAGCAACAAGTTCCAATATCTAGTATTCCAAAAATACTCAAAGATCTTTTGCCCAATCGCTGCATATAAACCACTGCAGAATATCTTCACGTGTAATGTCAAACAATCTGTCTGAATGGGGAGTATTATCTAATGCCCCTTCCACGTGTGTACGCGACGGCTGGTGAAAGAAAGAGGATGCTCATTTATCAATACTTCAACATCAGGCAAATAAAGGCATCATTTTATCAAAATACTCAACATGAAAATCATCTAGACTAGTGTAAGGAAAGAGGCTCCAGATAAACACCATTCAGCCCACATCATTCCAGTGCAGGCAGTATAATACTGGGAGCAAAACTAGACACACAAGAATAAAATGCGCTCCCTTTAGAGGAGGGACTTGATTCTATCCTGAAGAGGTTTAATTCCCTTCAACTAAAATATCACTCAGTCATGCTCCACATTCTTTTCAGTCCTTATGACATATTACATTTTCATAGCCCTATACACTCAACTCACTATAAAACTATGGAGTGGGGACTGAAGACCAATTGAGCCAGTGCTCAAAGTACTGGGAAGTTACGTTTGGTCCAAGTCTAGCCCCTTTGCTATGTCAGTATAGATTGTGCTAGTGGAGGTGTCTGCTGGAACAATGCCCTTTCTGTCAGGAAGTCTCCAGGAACTGGTAACATATACATCTGGTCCATGAATTCATTTTGTTTTGGTATCTAAATTTGATGCAGGACTAGGAGGTGATATTCATAGAGGTGAATTGACTATCACCAGATCCTTGTACATCTTTAAGCAGTAGGTGTTCTGCAATGGACATTCTGCCAATTCCAGTTCTTTTACCCTCTACAGTCACAAATCAGGTTTACAGTTTTCCTTTGTTAAGGTAAGGTACGCCATTAGGCTAGTATACTTTACATAAAAAAATAACGAAAGGAGGAAGAGTCTCAGAAAGGCAAGGGATGTACATACAAAGTCACCTGAATTAGAAGGTAGGTATAAATAAGTGGATTGTTCAAGTATTTCTTGAAGGAGGCTGACGTATGTCTTGTTTTGAGTATGATAGGGCTAGTACTGAAATGTGACTCCTAAAATCATATACTGTAATTTCTGAGTTGTAAATCGGCATCTGCCTGACATCCGGGTACTATTGCTTACCGTGCGGAGTAGAGAAGGGAAACTACTCTCCACATGTGCGCATGTGCACACAGTCAAATTGTCACAGATTTGTTGATAGTGAAACACTGTCATTTGAGGGTTTCTCTTTCTTTTTTGCATGCACACATGCCCCGCCAATCCAAGTGCAGACTCAGAGGCGTACAGGCAACTCAGCCATTCAAACACTGATCTCCCTTCCCCAACCACACACTCACTGCAGTACACACCTCCCTTTTCTCAGCGCACAAACACATACTTTCAGATATAGGACTATGATTTTCATTAATACATTGTTTTTATTTTTCAGCTTCGGAACCCAATTTGAAAGTTCGCTCACGGTTAAAACAGAAGGTGGCAGAGAGAAGAAGCAGTCCCCTGCTGCGGCGGAAGGATGGGACTGTCATTAGCACTTTCAAAAAGAGAGCAATTGAGATCTCAGGTAACATCCCACTCCTATTAGTTATTTAGGATGGTGAAACAGCACAAGACCGGCACATAATACAGGGGGGAATGTAGGAAAGACTGGAGCTCTACTTGATACCTATGAAATAAGTCTTTTTAGCTCAAATGGTTTTGTATACATCATTATGAATAGATTTTCGAAAGAAACATAAGAAAAATAATGTCTCTGCCTATTAATCTTCCCTTTCTGTCATTCTGTGTGTGTCAGATCGCCCTGATTGTCGCCTTCCACGTACATATCTTTCTGAGGAAAGCTAGTAATAGTCAACCTCCCACTTGCATATCCTTAACTGGTCAGTTCTATTTTCAGCACCCAAATGGAGAATTTACTGTTCGTTAAATCAGTTGTTGACATGTTCTCTTACGTATAGCTCTCTTCTTGCCTGACCCATCTGAAGCAATTCAACACCCATCTCCCTCCTACATTCACTACCGCCTGCTCACTTGTAGAATCTCTTCCTGTTTGAACCCTTTGCTGGTGGAATTCCAGACTCTCTTTTCCTTAACGTAACCTTGCTGTGGAAAATCTCTCTCCTTCACCATCCCCACCACATGAAAGTGCACTCCTGCCTGCCATCATCCTTGGTGGGAGATCCCCTTAAGTCCTGTTGATAGTACCAGGTTGAGGAAACTTCAAGCTCTATAATGAAAATGGCTATAATAGATGGGAACCAGGAGGTGGGGAGTGGGTGTAATTAGGAAGGGGAGGGGGCAGTCAGGACTTGCATTAGCCTCCAGTCAAAAATTGCTCACTTCTCTCCCCACACCTTTTACAACTGCCTCTGTGCATCAACTGCTTTTTTACCTTGTTCACCTAGATGTTTACATGTATTTTATTTCTGTTTCGTGTATTGCATTAGATATTGTGAATGGTTCTCTGTATAAGCTGTATGTGAGGATGAAAGGGGTGGCATGCAATACATGTACTGAAAATGCACACATATTTCAGTGGTAATGTGATTCCAGAGCAAGGAAACAAAGGAGACTTGGCAGGAAGGCAGCTACTGAAGAGAATGAGTTCACAAAAGTGATATTAATACATAATTTAAACAGAATTTACCTGGCAGTCAGCAACAGATTTGAAAGGTTTTTGGAATATAGGGGAAATAATAATACTATGAGTGCAAATGTTACAGCAGCCTTGTGGGCAAGACAGAAATGGAAACACTATATGGGTCTTGCTGTTCCTGAAATACCATGCAGTTCTGTCAGCATTTGGCTTCCCTGTGAGTATATGCTAGTTAGGGGATTGCTCAGCCACCGTTTTCCCAGCTTTTAGCAAGCCTTATGGATGGTGGGTACACAGCGGAATGAAAAGAGATTGCAATCTTTATACATAGTTTCTTTTTACGAAAACAATTCTTTAGAATTCCTTCTTCTACTCACAAGCCTCTCCCCTTGCCTGCCCACTGTTAACAGATCAAAAATAAACACTATGGCGTTCCTCACATGCCACTTCACTCTCTCCGCAATGCAATCCACTACTTCCCTCCTCATATGCAGGTCTTCTGGACAGAGAAAGGACTTCATGGACAAATTCTCAGGTTTCCTCACCACCTCATCCATTTGGCACATCTACACCATCATCTTCGATGACTCAGAACTCAAGCATAAAAATATAAGTGGCACTGACTTCAACCTCATTAACACACGCAACCTTATACTTCAGGTCACTCAACCTTCAAACTTCAAAGTCCGACTCCTCACCTTCTCATTATCATCAACCATCGAATTGAAACAAATCTGGCCTCCTTGGTCAGCATCCAACAAATACACCAAGATCAAGTAAAAATAGAACAGCAAACCTTCAAGTACTGCAAAGACATTTCCATCGACAACCTAAAGCTCAGACTCATCTCTCATCCTACCACACCCACATCCGGCAATAACACTCTTCTAACTAACGATAATGAATTTCTGGACTTCTGTGTCAGCACCCACATGCTATCTAAAACATGTAAGAATGCCATGGTAATTCAAAGACCCTTTCAATAACAAATGGTCCATGCTCAGACAGAAGCAGGATGGAATAAAAACATGACCTCATGCTTCTCAAGTCCTGCCAGGCAACGTGCAAACTACTCAACTCATTTGCCTAAACTAATTCCTTTATTAGCTATTAAAGGGAGATGCCAATAGAAAGAGAATACTCTTCCAGGCAATCAAGCACTGCACCAACCACCTGCTTTTCCCCCAGTCTCCCATTGCACATACAAGTGTAGTGTCTTCAATCTGTTCTGTGAAAAATTGCAAAAGATCCAACTGCACACAGACAGAAGGTCTCCTTCTGACACCCACCCCTCCATGCTGCATCCTGTAACAGTCCTCCTTCAGAACGTTGTTTCTCACAGATCTCACCTACATACTAAACTCCCTCAAAGCCAACTCCTTTGAAGATGTCTTTCACTTGCCCTTCATTAAAGCCCTCTCCAGAGAAGTTATTTCGTCAGTCTACTTGCCATAAATGCTTCCCTCATTCAGGGCATTTCCTAGAAGCTGTCAATACAGGCCAGTTCTTGCCACTTCTACAGAAACCCACACTAAACACGAATGATCCTGCTTACTACTGGTCCATCTTCCAAGATCATATGGCTTTTCTGAGAGTAAGGTAATTGAAAAAACTGTCTCTGCACTACAAGATCAAAGCAGTGCCAACCATCTTCTGCCTATCAACCGGCCTTAATGCAAAGCTGCTGCACAGATATTGCTGCATAACACATCATAGACAATGCTCTCCTGACCACAGATAAAGATGACCCTTGTCTCTGGTTTTGCTAAACGTCTTAGCCACCTTCAACATCGTTGATCATCTCACCCTCTTACACATCCTGAAGTCTCAAATGGTGTTCACTGGGAATGCCCAGTGCTGGTTATCCTACCTATCCAACCCACACATGTTTATTCACATGAACCATGTTGTCTCCAGTCACCTTTAAAATGTACGTGGAGCCGCTTAGAAATGTACTTACCAAGAACAGCATCAACCGTCATCAGTACATTAATGACAGGCAACTCTGCTTGATAGTATCCTCCACTTCAGACATCAAATGACTCCTACACCATCTGCACCTCATCCAGACCTGGACATCTAGTATCAACCAGAAGTTCATTGTTACTAAGACAGAATTCCTACTGTTTGCCATAAAGAAAAAAAGTAACATCTAAACCAAATCTGCCTCATGACCTAGATGAATTTGAAACTCAACTTTTCTTCCAGTGGCAATTCACTTGTATTATCCTTGGTCACCAGCCTACCACTCCAGGAGCCCATTGCCTAGAAAATCAGGACTTTCCTGCAGAAAGTTAAACTATTCTTCCCACAAATGTACCTCAGAACTGCTCGTACTCTTGTATGCCCCATCAGAGGACCTAATGGGATATGACCACCTCACCCTACCCTGATTCCCTGCTAGCCTGAACCATCTTCAAATGCTAGCTTTAGTGTCTACAGAACCATCACAACTGTCATCCCCACTGAGTGGGCTGGCAATCTCATCAACTTTTGTGCCTAGCAGCACACCCGCAGCCAAAACACCATCAGACTGGAGACAAAGATGGCCATGAAGGAAACAGGCATTAGGCCTTCTCAGTATAATAAACCAGGATTGGAACAACCCTTGTTACCCTGATGACAGACCTCTTTAAACAGCACTATTTCATAGTGAAGTAACAGTCACCTCAACTGTTAGAACCCAAATTTCTCTCCAGTCACTCATTACTTTAACTTTGCCTTTGATGGTGCGCTTCTCTGTGTATTTGACTGAAACTGCCACCTGTGGTTATAAAGCCATTGCTTTAAGGTTTGGCTTGTTTATGGACAATGTCAGAGGTTAAGGAATCCAAGTATGGTGTCCAAGAACGGTTAGTCTACGTTTTCCAATAATTTTCTTAGTTTAATACAGTTGATTGGAGTCACAGTGAATATTACCATTGCCTGTCTAGTCCTCTCATGAGAAAAATTATCAAGAAAGTGTCATCTTAGGAGCAGATTGGAATGTGTCTTCATAGATCTTAGGAAAGGTGTAGTAGAGGGAAACAAATTGGCGTTCTGGGGATACAGCTTAATGCAGGTTGATGAAGCATAGGAGTGTCTTAGTTCCTCCAAATTATGACCAGAGCCTCAAACAACAAAGGGGCGTGAGATGGCAAAGGAGACAAAAAGGTTGTTTTTAACTGTATACAGGAGGAGCAAAATTATGTATTTGGAGCAACCAGTCAAGCTTTTGGGTCTTTGTCTCAACTATTTTTACTCTGAGTAGCTTGGGGAATGTGATTCACTTAGGCTTCATTGTCTGGATGTGTTTTTTAGTGTCGTCGGTATGTAATAGTGCTCCTGGATCTGGCCCCAGCTCGCCAAACAGTTCCAACTGCACCATTGCGGAAAATGGCTTCACTGGCTCAGTCCCCAACATTCACAGCGAGGTAAGATTGTCTCCTTCCACTCTAGACCCCTGTGTAGTCTTGTTGTTTCATGAATCCATTTTATAATCACATTCTTTGCATAATTCGGCCATCCACTAATGGGGCTCAAAATAATTATTTTGTACTTTTGAACAAAGAGTTCTCAACAATGGAGATATATTGAATGACCCACTGTGACATCCTTATGAAATCTATTATACCTCACAATGTAAGTGTAATTCTGGCTGTTTCCACCATGAGGTTTGGAAGAACAGGTAACATCAGAGCCCATCTCAGTTCCCCAAGTGGTTCCTGTGTCAGGGCATCATTACGGTCAAAGTCTTCAGGTAAGTGAAAGAAAAAGCACAAGAAAAGTAAGCGGGGATTTGCATCTTCCTGCCGGTCTCTATCTCCAGAGAGGGCACGGGGACGCCAACGCGCCTACCAATTTCGCCCTTAATCTCCATCTGAGTTTGGTCCCAACACAATCTGAATTTCCAGTCCCATCTGCGATGTTGCAGCATGCAGAGACCTTCAGAGAGGCTATGCTGCATCTGTTTGGGACTTTACTGGCTCCCTCTGGCACACCTTCAGGCACCAAGGATCAGCAGGGATCTCCAGTAAGACAGGTCCATCCTTGGCACTGTCTGTGCCCCGAGTTCAGCACCGGGTTTGGTGCAGGCTCCGATCCCATCCCCTAAGCTGTTTTTTGTCAAATCATTGCTTAGTCCATTGATGCGGGGTGAGGATGCACAGCCCATTGTGCTATCTGACTCTGAACTGAATCTACCACAACCTTGACTAAAGTGACGCCAAGCGCTGACCGGTGAGCAGTCACTCTGCAACTCTTGAGACTCTGATGCTTTGCCCTTACCACATGGTAGGGCTACACTGTAACACACTATGGGCCAGATGTACGAAATTGCAATTTTGCATTTCTTAAATACTGACCTCATCAAAATCGCCATTTAAGAAATGCAAAATGGTATGTACAAAGATACCGACTTCCTAATTCCTAGGAAATCGGTTTTAAGAAATCCCATTGCATTTGAGTCAATGGGCCGGTTTTGCATTTCCTAAATAGCAACTTTTTTTTTAAAAAAGAAATCGCTATTCAAGAAATGCAAAAACAGGGATGACATTGGGGAAAAAGGCCCCCCTTGGTGCACCCAAAAAATAGAGGTGCCCTTGGGAAGCACACATATTCTTAAGGGGCATGTGTGTGCTCTACTGCAAAAAAAAAAAAAAAGCACCTTGGGAAACTTTTTTAAATTGCACCTGGTTGCCACCAACTTCATGTCGGTGGTAATTGCATCTCCAAAATGCCCAAATCACATATTGGAAATGCATGGTACATCAGAATAGGAAATGCAAATAGGAAATCCCTATTCTTGCTTCCTATTCTGGGAATCACAAATTGCGATTTCTTAAAAGACTTTGAGCATTAGAAAAGCCCAGTTTGCATTTCTTAACGACCTGAAATACTGAACCTGACCATTAAGAAATGCAAACAGGCTTGTACATCTGTCCCCATGTTCCGCAGTATGACAAGGAAGATTGGTATGACGTGCTTCAGAATGTCAGTGGGCTGGACACTTCACATGTTAGTGGCCTTGTGTCTACCACAAAGGAAATCACTTCTTTCACTGTGGTTATACGACAAGCGGCTGAAGTTTTGTATTTACGACTACCAGCCATGGAGGTGAAAATAAATGTACTGACGAATGTTTTGCCACCCGGTCAGGCTCCCACAGAGCTACTATTACCATTGAGTGGGACCCATATTGCACTCTTTTATCATTTATCAGATTCGGAGATTAAGATTACAAGTGTTCTCCTGCAGATTCATTTGCATGAACAAAACCAGTTGTTAAAACGCTACAAAGACCCAGCCAAAAGGAAGGTTAATCATCTGTGGATTGTGCCAGGCAGTACAGGGAAGGGGAGAGACTAGGCAGGACACTAGCATGATTGCTTTGGAGGGACAGGTATAGGTCAAGTAGTAGCCAAATAGAAGGGGGTTGAGGAAATGTATATACAGATAACAAGGAGATAATAAATGAATTTGTACAATATTACATATATGTGTAGGAAGTTGGCTCTGTATATACTGTTTCAAAGTAAGAAATAGTGTGCACAGAGTCCAAGGTTTCCCTTTGGAGGTAAGATAGTGGCAAAATTAGATAATTCTAATGCTATATTTTGTGGTAGTGTGGTCGAGCAGTAGGCTTATCAGAGGGTAGTGTTAAGCATTGTTGTACACACACAGGCAATAAATGAGGAACACGCACTCAAAGACTTACTCAGGCCAATAGGTTTTTATATAGAAAAATATATTTTCTTAATTTATTTTTAGAACCACAAGTTCAAGATTCGAAGTAAATACATAAAATGCAAGGTACTCCACACAGGTAAGTTAGGAACTTTGAATTAGAGCAATAACATATACAGTTTTTGTTAAAATGGCAATAAGCTATTTTAAAAGTAGACACAGTGCAAAAATCCTGGGGGAGGTAAGTAATGGTTAGATTGTGAGGTAAGCAAGACACTTACAAGTCTCAGTTCCTGGGCATAGGCAGCCCACCGTTGGGGGTTCAAGGCAACCCCAAAGTTACCACACCAGCAGCTCAAGGCCAGTCAGGTGCAGAGGTCAAAGAGGTGCCCAAAACACATAGGCGCCTATGGAGAACAGGGGTGCTCCGGTTCCAGTCTGCCAGCAGGTAAGTACCCGCGTCCTCAGGAGCAGACAAGGGGGATTTTGTAGAGCACGGGGGGGGGACACAAGTAGGCACCCAAAACACACCCTAAGCGGCACAGGGGCGGCCGGGTGCAGTGTGCAAAGCAGGCGTCAGGTTTTAGATAGGAAACAATGGAGGGACCCGGGGGTCACTCTAGCGGTGCAGGCAGGCACGTGGGGGTGGGGGGCTTCTCTGGACAGCCACCACCTGGGCTAGGCAGAGGGTCGCCTGGGGGTCACTCTTGCACTGAGGTTCTGTTCCTTCAGGTCCTGGGGGCTGCGGGTGCAGTGCTTGGTCCAGGCGTCGGTCCCTTGTTACAGGCAGTCACGGTCAGGGGGAGCCTCTGGATTCTCTCTGCAGGCGTCGCTGTGGAGGTCCAGGGGGTCGTCTCGGGTTTCTCACGGGGTCGCAGTCGCTGGGGGGTCCTCCCTGTGGTGTTGGTTCTCTGGATCTCGAGCCGGGGGCGTTGGGTGCAGAGTGTGAAGTCTCACGCTTCCGGTGGGAAGGGTGAGTTCTTTGAAAGTTGCTTCTTTGTTGCAAAGATGTTGGTGTTTTTGAGCAGAGCCGCTGCTCACGGGAGTTTCTTGGTCCTGGGGGTCAGGGCCGTCCTCTGAGGCTTCAGAGGTCGCTGGTCCCTGTTGGATGCGTCGCTGGTTGCAGGTTTTCGACTCTGGAGACAGGCCGGTAGGGCTGGGGCCAGACCAGTTGTCGTCGTCCGTCGTCTCTGCAGGCTTGTAGGTCAGCAGTCCTTCTTTGTAGTTCAGGTTGAGGAATCTGATTTCCTGGGTTCTGGGGTGTGCCTAAATACTAGATCTAGGGGTGTGTTTAGGTCTGGGAGGGCAGTAGCCAATGGCTACTGTCCTGGAGGGTGGCTACACCCTCTTTGTGCCTCCTCCCTGAGGGGAGGGGGCACATCCCTAATCCTATTGGGGGAATCCTCCAAAACTAAGATGGAGGATTGTTAAAGGCAGGGGTCACCTCAGCTCATGGCACCTTAGGGGCTGTCCTGACTGGTGGGTTACTCCTCCTTGTTTTTCTCATTATTACTCCGGCCTTGCCTCCAAAAGTGGGGGCAGTGGCCGGTGGGGCGGTCATCTCCACTAGTTGGGATGCCCTGGGGTGCTGTTACAAAAGGGGTGAGACTTTGAGTCTCACTGCCAGGTGTTACAGTTCCTGCAAGGGGGAGATGTGAAGCACCTCCACCCAGTGCAGGCTTTGTTCCTGGCCACAGAGTGACAAAGGCACTCTCCCCATGCGGCAAGCAACTTGTCTGGTTGTGGCAGGCTGGCAGAAACTGGTCAGCCCCACACTAGAAGTCGGATTGGTATTCAGGGGTGCCTCTGGGTGCATGTTACAATAAATTGCACACTAGCGTCACTGTGCATTTATTGTGCTGAGAAGTTTGATACCAAACTTCCCAGATTTCAGTGTAGCCATTATGGAATTGTGAAGTTCGTGTTTGACAAACTCCCAGACCATATACTCTTATGGCTACCCTGCACTTACAATGTCTAAGGTTTTGCTTAGACACTGTAGGGGCATAGTGCTCATGCACACATGTCCTCACCTGTGGTATAGTGCACCCTGCCTTAAGGCTGTAAGGCCTGCTAGAGAGGTGACTTACCTATGCCACAGGCAGTATGAGGTTGGCATGGCTCTCTGAGGGGAGTGCCAAGTCAACTTAGTCATTTTCTCCCCACCAGCACACACAAGCTGTGAGGCAGTGTGGACTTGCTGAGTAAGGGGTTCCCAGGGTGGCATAAGACATGCTGCAGCCCTTAGGGACCTTCCCTGGTATCAGTGCCCTTCGTACCAGGGGTACCACTTACAAGGGACTTATCTGAGTGCAAGGGCTCTGCCAATTGTGGAAGCGAATGTACAGTTTAGGGAAAGAACACTGGTGCTGGGGCCTGGTTATCAGGGTCCCAGTACACTTTCAATCAAAACTAAGCATCAGCAAAGGCAAAAGGTTAGGGGGTAACCATGCCAAGGAGGCATTTCCTTACAATATGCCTGTACGCCTCACACCGGTCAGAGTCTCAAGGGAACATAGCTGAATATTTCCACAAAATAGTACTAGTGTAGCTCAAGTACTATCATCAACAGTTTTTGAGTCACCCGATTGTAATGGAGGATATAACGGAAAAAATAGGCTCAATAGCAGGGGTTGGTGGGTGTTAGTCCTGGGCTCTAACGGTATAAAGATTGATTCCTACAAGGCATACAAGCACATCCTATCCCCTATACCTTCTGGAAGTCTATGCTGAGGCCCTGCATGATTATGAGAGCATGCTGGCCAAGGTTATTGCAACTAAGCTATCTCTGTTGCTGAAGGGTATGGTATCCCTCATGCACTTGGAAGTCCTACTATGCAGGGTGTTAGCTGTAATTAATCAGATAAATGACATAACCAGAACTGTGGTTACCCTTCTTCACGCCGAAAAAGTGTTTGGTTCCTTAGAAAGGCCATTTTCGATGGAACATTTTATGCAATGCTATCTATATACAGCCTGCCTTCTTAGGCTTGATACGGTTGCTCTAGGTCTGACCTATAGCTGGGGTTTATGCTAACAGTGTGACTTCTCACCCCTTTCAAATAGATGGAGGAACAACACAGGGATGCTCCTATGTCCTCTATACTGTTTATGTTTGACATAGAATAGACCCATTGGCTAGATGACTACAAGAGAAACACTTGCACAGTGGACTATATTTGCGTAGTGGGCAACTATTATTGTGCATGTATGCAGACGATATGTTGTTGAAAAGTTAATGTGCAACCCTTGATAAGAAAAAATATTTGTTTGGAAGATATTCAGGAATTTCCATAAACTGGAACAAGTCAGAACTATTTCCCATAAAGACAGTACAATGAGCTGTGAGCTAGAATACCCCCAAGAAGAGGACCAGCGTTTCTATTAGGTATTTGGGAGTAATTGTACATAGGACTCCAAAAGAGTTGTCTAGTTGAGTTATGGTCCCTTAATGGATAAACTATTGCAGTGAGTAGATACCTGGCATATACTCCCATTGTCACTGGCAGGCAGGATCGCTTTAAATAAAATGATTATCATTCTGAAACTCTTGTATTTCTTTAGAAATATTCCCATATCTTTAAATAAGCAATTTTGTATGATCCTGCCACGTTATAGGTTAAATTGATATGGATAGATGGCCCAGCATAGATTGCCTTTTAATAGGATGATGCTCACCCATGATGTTTTTTCTTTTAATCTTTTTATTAAGGTTTTCTAATTTTGACAATAGAATGACATGTTAAATGTTGAATAACGCAGTGTGCAATTGACATAGTGATGACGTGATATTGACAATTTAGTACAATTGTCATTTAGCAACAATAAAAAAGGCGATTTGTCTATGGTACGTAGTAATCAGCAGGATATTATGTATTGCATAGTACTAGTGCCTAATTCCGAAATTGGAACATATGTTCACATTGCATATATTCCCATTGCGAATGGGATGTGTATATGGCAACCCATTTAGCAACAAGTAAGGAAAGGCAGGTCGTGATGGAGAGTATAGTTGACATTGGAAACAGAATTATACATTCTGATAAACTTCCATTAATAAAACCCCAACAGAACATCTCAACAGACCCCACTGCTTTTCTGCCTGCCACTATTCCCATCTATTGTTCTATCCGGCACTGTGGAAGTCAGAGCTGTGGCATGTTGTTTTCTCATGACCACAACCGAGTCTGGAGTTGGGTCTGTGCGTAGGAAGGCCGAATCTTGGTTGGGAGGTCGAAACTTTTTCCTGAAGTCTTGATGGTGCAGGCTTGATCGATGACGGGGTCAAGAATAGATCCACTGCAGGTTCTAAGTGACCTGGAACCAGGGGTAACAAAGGTTGTGAGACTGACCTATGTTATAAAGTTTCATAGATGACAGATGTCGTCGGTGTTGATGTTGACATTGGTATGTTTAATTTGTTTGGACCTCTGACTAATACTTTGTGAAATGTAGAAGTATCATCCACCGATGAGATGCGTTGAGGTGGAGAGTCGGGGAGAGTTGGGGAATATCTCCCTGTGCTTGTGGAGGAAGAATCAGTGCTATGCCTGGGACGAGACCTATAATGGTGTCGATGGTGTGAGCATCTTGGAGCTGTAGGTGAGTGTTGCGTATGTTGATTGTGTCTGAAGTGATGTCTAGAATGGCGCCTTGAAGGAGAATGAGATCTGGTTCTCGCAGGGGAAGTTGCTGGTGGTGGTGGAGTCAGCTGTGGGGGAGGAAGGACATCGCAGCCAAAACTGGCCTACAACCTCAATACCAACAAGGTGGTTTTAAGAGCACATATAGAGGCCAGTAGCCCAGAGGTAGAGGGAAATATCAAACACCTAAAGAAGCCTCACAACACAGTAAACAGTGACTTGTTACATTCCCTTCCACTCCACACCTCCCCTGTGGGAGGGAGACTGCAAAAGTTTCACACTAATTGGCAAAACATTACCACAGACAATTGTGTATTATCAATTATCCGCAATGGCTATTGCCTAGAATTGATACAAACTCCACCAAAACCACTCAAACTATCCACAGAACACATCAGTCTGTAACAGGAAGAAGTCAAATCTCTATTACTCAAACAAGCAATAGAACCCTTGCCACAAAATCAAGTAGGGATGGGAGTTTACTCACTGTATTTCGTCATTCCCAAAAAGGATGGCACCCTCAGGCCAATATTAGATCTCAGGACCCTCAATCTTTACATCCTGTCAGAACACTTTCACATGGTAACTCTCCAGGATGTTATCCCACTACTTCAAAAACACCTTTTCATGGCAATATTCGACCTCAAGGATGCGTATTTTCATATACCCATCCATCCGGCGCACAGAAAATATCTCAGGTTGTCATTCAAGGAAAGCACTAGCAGTTCAAAGTGTTACTGTAGGAAGTTGGCTATTTGAAGTATTTCAAAGTAAGAAATAGCATGCACAGAGTCCAAGGGTTCCCTTTAGAGGTAAGATAGTGGCAAAAAGAGATAATTCTAATGCTCTATTTTGTGTTAGTGTGGTCGAGCAGTAGGCTTATCAGAGGGTAGTGTTAAGCATTTGTTGTACACACACAGGCAATAAATGAGGAACACACACTCAAAAGACAATTCCAGGCCAATAGGTTTTTATATAGAAAAATATATTTTCTTAGTTTATTTTAAGAACCACAGGTTCAAGATTTACAAGTAATACTTCAAATGAAAGGTATTTCACTCAGGTATCATAGGAACTTTGAATCAACACAATATCATGTACAGTTTTAGCAAAAATGACAATAAGCTATTTTAAAACTAGACACATTGCAATTTTCAACAGTTCCTGGGGGAAGTAAGTATTGGTTAGTTTTGCAGGTAAGTAAAACACCTACAGGGCTCAAAGTTGGGTCCAAAGTAGCCCACCGTTGGGGGTTCAGGGCAACCCCAAAGTTACCACACCAGCAGCTCAGGGCCGGTCAGGTGCAGAGGTCAAAGTGGTGCCCAAAACGCATAGACTTCGATGGAGAAGGGGGTTCCCTGGTTCCAGTCTGCCAGCAGATAAGTACCCGCGACTTCGGAGGGCAGACCAGGGGGGTTTTGTAGGGCACCGGGGGGGACACAAGTAAGCAAAGAAAGTACACCCTCAGCGGCACGGGGCGGCCGGGTGCAGTGTGCAAACAGGTGTCAGGTTCGCAATAGGTTTCAATGGGAGACCCAGGGGTCTCTTCAGCGATGCAGGCAGGCAAGGGGGGGGGGCTTCTTGGGGTAGCCACCACCTGGGCAAGGGAGAGGGCCACCTGGGGGTCGCTTTTGCACTGGAGGTCGGATCCTTCAGGTCATGGGGGCTGCGGGTGCAGTGTCTTCACCAGGCGTCAGGTTCTTTGAAGCAGGCAGTCGCGGTCAGGGGGAGCCTCTGGATTCCCTTTGCAGGCGTCGCTGTGGGGGCTCAGGGGGGTCAACTCTGGCTACTCACAGGGTCGCAGTCACCGGGGAGTCCTCCCTGTAGTGTTGATTCTCCGCAGGTCGAGCCGGGGGCGTCTGGTGCAGAGTGGAAAGTCTCACACTTCCGGCGGGAAACGTGTGGTCTTTAAAAGTTGCTTCTTTGTTGCAAAGTTGCAGTCTTTGTGGAACAGGACTGCTGTCCTCTGGACTTCTTGGTCCTTTTAGATGCAGGGTAGTGCTCTGAGGCTTCAGAGGTCGCTGGACCCTGGGGGACGCGTCGCTGTTGCAGTTTTTCTCGGAATGGGGAGACAGGCCGGTAGGGCTGGGGCCAAAGCAGTTGGTGTCTCCGTCTTCTCTGCAGGGCTTCAGGTCAGCAGTCCTTCTTCGTCTTCAGGTTGCAGGAATCTATCTTGCTGGGTTCTGGGGGGCCCCTAAATACTCAATTTATGGGTGTGTTTAGGCCTGGGGGGTTAGTAGCCAATGGCTACAAGCCCTGAGGGTGGCTACTCCTTCTTTGTGCCTCCTCCTTGAGGGGAGGGGGGCACATCCCTAATCCTATTGGGGGAATCCTCCATCTGCAAGATGGAGGATTTCTAAAAGTCAGAGTCACCTCAGCTCAGGACACCTTAGGGGTTGTCCTGACTGGCCAGTGACTCCTCCTTGTTTTTCTCATTATCTCCTCTGGCCTTGCCGCCAAAAGTGGGGCCGTGGCTGAAGGGGGCGGGCATCTCCACTAGCTGGGATGCCCTGTGGCGCTGTAACAAAGGGGCACCGCCAGGTGTTACAGTTCCTGCAGGGGGAGGTGAGAAGCACCTCCACCCAGTACAGGCTTTGTTCCTGGTCACACAGTGACAGAGGCACTCTCCCCATGTGGCCAGCAACATGTCTGGTGTGTGGCAGGCTGGCAAAACTAGTCAGCCCACACTGGAAGTCGGGTATGTTTTCGGGGGGCATCTCTAAGATGCCCTCTGGGGTGTATTTCGCAATAAAATGTACACTGCCAACAGTGTGCATTTATTGTGCTGAGAAGTTTGATACCAAACTTTCCAGTTTTCAGTGTAGCCATTATGGTGCTGTGGAGTTCGTGCATGACAGACTCCCAGACCATATACTCTTATGGCTACCCTGCACTTACAACGTCTAAGGTTTTGCTTAGACACTGTAGGGGCATAGTGCTCATGCACCTATGCCGTCACCTATGGTATAGTGCACCCTTCCTTATGGCTGGAAGGCCTGCTAGAGGGGTGACTTATCTATGCCATGGGCAGTGTGAGGTTGGCATGGCACCCTGAGGGGAGTACCATGTCGACTTAGTCATTTTCTCTCCACCAGCACACACAAGCTGGCAAGCAGTGTGTCTATGCTGAGTGAGGGCCCCCCAGGGTTGCATAAGACATGCTGCAGCCCTTCGAGACCTTCCCTGACATCAGGGCCCTTGGCACCAGGGGTACCAGTTACAAGGGACTTACCTGGATGCCAGGGTGTGCCAGTTGTGGAGACAAATTTACAGTTTTAGGGAAAGAACACTGGTGCTGGGGCCTGGTTAGCAGGCCTCCGCACACTTTCAAATCATAACTTGGCATCAGCAAAGGCAAAAAGTCAGGGGGTAACCATGCCAAGGAGGCATTTCCTTACAGTTACCCTTTGGAATAACAGCAGCTCCAAGGGTATTCACAAAGTGCCTAGGGGTAGTCGCAGCCTACCTAAGAAGACCGCATATACATGTCTTTCCATATCTAGACGATTGGCTGATAAAATCAAACAGTGAGACGCAGTGTCAAAACCATGCGCATTATGTAATACAAACCCTGCACACACTAGGGTTCTCAATAAATTACCAAAAGTCGCAACTACAACCTGCGCAAATACAACAGTATTTAGGGGCAATACTAAATACTCAAAAAGCGCTAGCAAGTCCAAATACGCAAAGAATACAAGCATTCCAAAATATAATTGCACAGATACAGACAGGTCAACAGTACACTGTCAGATTTGTCATGAAAATGTTAGGAATAATGGCATCATGTATTGCAATTGTTCCACATGCAAAACTAAACATGCGGCCCTTACAACAGTGCCTGCACAACAATGATCACAGGCACAGGGGCAACTTCAAGATCTAGTGTTGATAAACCGCCAAACATACATGTCCGTTCAGTGGTGGAATCCCACAAATCTAAACAAAGGGCGGCCATTTCAAGACCCTGTGCCTCAGACCATAATTACAACAGATGCATCAATGATTGGCTGGGGAGCTCACCTCAACAATCACAACATCCAAGGACAATGGGATGCCCAACACAAAAAGCTACACATAAATCACTTAGAGTTGTTAGCTGTGTTCCTAGCACTCAAAGCTTTTCAGCCTCTTCTCACTCACAAGAATGTCCTGATCAAAACAGACACCATGACCACTGTGTATTACCTAAACAAGCAGGGAGGGACACATTCATCCCTACTCTCCCTCCTAGCTAAAAAAATTGGGAAATGGGCAATACACAACCACATTCACCTGGTAGCACAATACATTCCAGGGATACACAAACAATTGGCAGATGTTCTCAGCAGAAATCATCAACAAACACACGAGTGGGAGATTCACCCTCAAGTACTTCAAAAATACTTTCAACAGTGGGGATCACCAAACATAGATCTGTTTGCCACAAGCGAAAACTCAAAATGCTTAAACTTCGCATCCAGACACCCACATCCCCTATCCAAGGTCAATGCTCTATGGATCAATTGGTCAGGGATATTTGCTTACGCTTTTCCCCCTCTCCCACTCATTCCATTTCTAGTCAACAAATTGTGTCAAAACACACTCAATATGATACTCATAGCACCAACGTGGGCACGTCAACCGTGGTACACAACATTGTTAGACCTGTCAGTAGTACCACACTCCAAGCTCCCAAACAGACCAAACCTGTTGACACAAAACAAAGGGCAGATCAGGCACCCAAATCCCAACATACTCAGTCTGGCGATTCTGCTCCTGAGGTCATAGAATTTGGGTAGCTACAACTACCATCAGAATGTATGGAAGTGATTAAGCAAGCAATAAAACCCACTAATAGACAGTGTTATGCTAACAAATGGAAAAGATTTGTATATTACTGTCAATCTAAACAGATTGCCCCTCTTACAGCATCAATACAAGATATTGTAGGCTATTTACTTAATTTACAAAATCAAATTTAGCATTCTCTTCCATAAAAATACATCTTACTGCAATTTCCGTGTATTAGCAAAATGTACAGCACAGCTCTTTATTTAGAGTTCCTGTTATCAAAGCCTTCATGGAAGGCTTAAAACACATCATTCCACCCAGGACACCTCCAGTTCCTTCTTGGAATTTAAACATAGTGCTTACGTGACTTATGGACCTACCATTTGAACCTATGCACTCATGTCAAATGCAATTCTTAACATGGAAGGTTGCCTTCCTAGTTGCAAATACATAATTGCATAGAGTCAGTGAAATTCAAGCTATCAGTATTGAAGAACCATTCATACAAGTACACAAACATAAAGTTGTACTACGAACTAACCCTAAATTTCTTCTAAAAGTGGTATCACCTTTTCATATTAATCAAACAGTGGAACTACCAGTCTTCTTCCCCCAGCCAGTTTCTGTGGCAGAAAGAGCTCTACATACATTAGACATTAAAATAGCACTAATGTACTATATAGATAGAACAGAACCATTCAGAAAAACTAACCAGCTGTTTGTAGCCTTTCAAAAACCTCATACTGGTAACTCCATTTCAAAACAAGGATTAGCAAGATGGATAGTAAGATGCATCCAAACATCCTCGGAGTGTTACGAGTTGTTTTTCTTCGAAGATGTCTTTTCGAGTTACGAGATCGAGGGACTCCTCCCATTTCTGCTCCATTGCGTATGGGCGTCGACTCCATCCTAGATTGTTTTCTTTCCGCCATCGGGTTCAGACGTGTTCCTCTTCGCTCCGTGTTTCGGTTCGGAAAGATAGTTAAATCTCAGAAAATTTGACGGTATTGTTTCGGTATCGGGTTAGTTAACGCAGATCGACACCGAATTCAAGAATTCCGGTAGCCCTTTGGGGCTTCTACCCCCCGGCGGGGCCTGGTCGGCCCGACCGCGTGCATCTTCAAGGCTCATGGAACGGACCCCATTCCGCCTCTGCCCCGAATGCCATAACAAGTATCCATACACAGATCAACATCTGGTCTGTAATTTGTGTTTGTCCCCCGAACACAAAGAGGATACTTGCGAGGCCTGTCGGGCATTTCGGTCAAGAAAACGCTACGGGACCGGCGAGCACGAAGGCTTCAAATGGTGTCGGCGCCGTCAGGACACCACGACATCGAGGAGGAAGAGACTTTCTCCATTGCTGACTCAGACTCGGACGAGCCCGAAACAGAGCAGACGCCAAAAACCGTGAGTAAAACAGCCCTGGCCAAAACTCACGCAAAAATCATGAAGGCCCAGGGGACGCCACCGCCGGCAGGCCATGGCTTAACCCGTAAAATCAGTGACCGTCCATCGGCACCGAAAAAGGGCACACACGTGTCGGAGTCATCCGACTCCGGTCGAGATACCGGCACAAAACATACTCGACACCGAGACCCTGGTTCCGACCAAACTCGACATCGAGATACCGGCACCGAGATAAGTCGGCACCGAGAGATCGGAACACCGAAACCGAAAAAAGTGGCTTCGGAGCCGAAAAAGACTGTAGAAAAGGTTTCGGTACCAAAACATCCAGCTTCGGAGCCGAAAACAAGTTCCTACACCGAGGAACAAGGCCTTTCAGCACAACTTCATGGCCATAAATTTGGACAAGAGCTAGAAGCAGGGGAGCCAGATTATACAAAAAGAAGGCTCCATATTCAAAAGGATACAGGGAAAATAAGAACTTTCCCTCCTATAAGGATGAAAAGGAAACTTGCTTTCCAAGACAAAGAAAAACAATCACAAGCAACAGCGGCAAAAGCAGTAACTCCACCTCACTCTTCGCCACAACCATCACCACACCACTCGCCGCAACTGTCACCAATTGCAACACCCCCTATGATGCAATCTCCAACGCACACAGGGATGAGCCAGGATGACCCAGATGCATGGGATCTCTATGATGCGCCTGTATCAGACAATAGTCCTGACGGCTACCTAGCAAGGCCATCACCACCTGAAGAGAGTACTGCCTACACGCAGGTGGTGTCCAGAGCAGCGGCTTTTCACAATGTGGCACTGCACGCTGAACCCATTGAGGATGACTTTTTATTTAATACTTTGTCGTCGACACACAGTCAGTATCAAAGTCTCCCGATGTTACCAGGGATTCTGAAACACGCAAAACAAGTATTTCAAGAACCCGTCAAAGGCAGAGCCATCACACCTAGGGTGGAGAAAAAGTACAAGCCTCCCCCTACAGACCCTGTGTACATCACACAACAACTGACACCTGACTCAGTAGCAGTGGGCGCAGCACGAAAAAGGGCTAATTCACACACCTCTGGAGATGCACCACCACCGACAAAGAAAGTCGAAAGTTTGATGCAGCGGGAAAGAGAATTGCAGCACTTGCCTTTCAAGAAAAGGACAAGCAGCCACAGGCAAAGGTGGCAAGACAAACAACTCCACCACCATCAATGCACACATCACTGGTAGCCACTCCACCACTGATGCAATCCCCGATTCATACTGCAATGAGTCAAGATGATCCCGATGCATGGGACCTTTATGATGCTCCTGTATCAGATAACAGCCCAGACTGTTACCCTGCGAGGCCGTCGCCACCTGAAGACAGTACATCCTACACGCAGGTGGTCTCAAGGGCAGCTGCGTTTCATAACGTCACCTTGCATTCAGAACCAATTGAGGATGACCTTTTGTTTAATACACTCTCCTCCACTCATAGCCAATACCAAAGCTTACCTATGCTCCCGGGAATGCTAAAACATTCCAAACAAATATTTCAGGATCCTGTAAAAGGCAGAGCCATAACTCCAAGGGTGGAGAAGAAGTACAAGCCACCACCAACAGACCCTGTTTATATTACACAGCAATTAACACCAGATTCTGTGGTTGTTGGGGCAGCTCGCAAGAGAGCAAACTCTCATACCTCGGGAGATGCACCACCTCCAGACAAGGAGAGTCGCAAATTCGATGCTGCGGGTAAAAGAGTTGCAGCAAACCAATGGCGCATTGCCAATTCACAAGCTTTATTGTCAAGATATGACAGAGCTCATTGGGATGAAATGCAGCACTTCATAGAACATCTGCCCAAGGAGTTCCAAAAGCGTGCACAACAAGTGGTGGAAGAGGGCCAAAGTATCTCAAACAACCAGATACGATCGGCAATGGATGCAGCGGACACACCTGAAAGAACTGTGAATACAGCGGTCACTATTCGGAGACACGCATGGCTACGCACCTCCGGGTTTAAACCAGAGATCCAACAGGCTGTGCTTAATATGCCTTTTAATGGACAGCAGTTGTTTGGGCCGGAGGTGGACACAGCTATAGAGAAGCTGAAGAAGGACACGGATACGGCCAAGGCCATGGGCGCGCTCTACTCCCCACAGAGCAGAGGCACATTTAGAAGACACAATTTAGAGGGAGGTTTCGGGCCCAAAGCACAGAACCCTCAATCTCACAAACCAGACCCACATACCAGGGCCAGTATCAAAGAGGAGGCTTTCGGGGACAATACAGAGGCGGACAATTCCCTAAAACTAGGGGAAAGTTCCAAAGACCCCTCAAACTAAACAGTGACTTCACTGTCACAAATCCCCAACACATAACACCAGTGGGGGGGAGACTCACAGATTATTCCCAGAATTGGGAGGAAATAACAACAGACTCGTGGGTCCTAGCCATTATCCAACATGGTTATTGCATAGAATTCCTACAATTACCACCAAATGTGCCTCCAAGAACACACAACATGTCCAAACAGCACTTAGATCTATTACAAATAGAAGTTCAAGCGTTGTTACAAAAAGACGCAATAGAACTTGTACCCAACCATCAAAAAGGAACAGGTGTTTATTCCCTGTATTTTCTAATACCCAAAAAAGACAAAACTCTGAGACCCATCTTAGATCTCAGAACACTATGGGGGTCATTCTGACCCTGGCGGTCACCAACAGGCTGGCGGTGCTTCCTGGGCCATTCTGACCGCGGCGGTAAAGCCGCGGTCAGAAAAGGGGAACCGGCGGTTTCCCGCCGGCTTTCCCCTGGCCCAGGGAATCTCAGCGCCGCCATGGGGATTCAGACCCCCTTCCCGCCATCCCGTTCCTGGCGGTTTTTACCGCCAGGAACAGGATGGCGGGAACGGGTGTCGTGGGGCCCCTGGGGGCCCCTGCACTGCCCATGCCATTGGCATGGGCAGTGCAGGGGCCCCCTAACAGGGCCCCATAATGATTTTCAGTGTCTGCTTTGCAGACACTGAAAATCGCGATGGGTGCCACTGCACCCGTCGCACCCCAGCAACTCCGCCGGCTCCATCGTTGCTGGGTCTTTCCCGCTGGGCCGGCGGGCGGCCTTTTGGTGGTCACCCGCCGGCCCAGCGGGAAAGCCAGAATGGCCGCCACGGTCTTTTGACCGCGGTGCGGTCATTCGGCGGTTCCCGCCAGGCGGGCGGCTACCGCCACCCGCCGCGGTTGGAATGACCGCCTAAATCTTTACATCAAATCAGATCACTTTCACATGGTGACACTTCAAGACGTAATCCCCTTGCTCAAACAACAAGACTACATGTCAACTTTAGATCTCAAGGATGCGTACTTCCATATACCCATACGTTCAATGGCATGTGTAGCTCCAGATACACATGCTGTGCACATCCCGCCATCTGGTGTTGGGCTCGGAGTGTTACAAGTTGTTTTTCTTCGAAGAAGTCTTTTTGAGTCACGAGATCGAGGGACTTCTCCCATTTCGGCTCCATTGCGCATGGGCGTCGACTCCATCTTAGATTGTTTTTTTTTCCGCCATCGGGTTCGGACGTGTTCCTTTTCGCTCCGGGTTTCGGGTCGGAAAGTTAGTTAGAATCTCGGAAAAATCGTCGGTATTGTTTGTGTTCGGTATCGGGTTAGTTATAACAGATCGACACCGAATTTTGAAGAGATCCGGTGGCCCTTCGGGGTTTTTTCGATCCCCCCGTCGGGGCCTGGTCGGCCCGGCCACGTGTTTCTTCAAGGCTGATGGAACGGACCCCATTCCGCTTCTGCCCAAAATGTCATAACAAGTATCCATATACAGATCAGCATCTGGTCTGTAAATTGTGTCTGTCTCCAGAGCACAAGGAGGATACCTGTGAAGCCTGTCGAGCATTTCGGTCGAGGAAGACATTAAGAGACCGAAGAGCAAGAAGACTGCAGATGGCTTTGGCGCCGACAGGACAAGGGCGTTTCGAGGAGGAAGAAGAAACCTTCTCCATCCATGAATCGGACTCGGACGAGCTCGATCCCGAAGAAACGCGAAAACCGTGAGTAAGGCATCGAAACATAAAACTCACGAGAAGACAACAAAAGCCCAGGGGACGCCACCGCCAACAGGCCATGGCTTAACCCGAAAAATAGGTGACCGATCATCGGCACCGAAAAAGGGCATGCATGTGGCGAAGTCATCCGACTCCGGTCGAGATACCGCCACACAGCAATCTCGGGCCCGAGACAGCGGCTCCGAACAGATTCGGCACCGAGACAGTGGCACCGAAATGGTTCGGCACCGAGACACCACGACGCCGAAAATAAAGAAGGTTGCCTCGGAGCCCAAAAAGGCGACCGAAAAGATTTCGATTCCGAAACATCCAGCCTCAGAACCGAAAACAGGTTCCTACACAGAGGAACAGGGATTGTCCTCCCAGATGCAAGGACATAAGTTCAGAGAGGAACTTGAATCTGTTGAGCCAGACTACACTCAAAGAAGGCTCCACATTCAAAAAGACACAGGGAAGATAAGCACTCTTCCCCCAATTAAGATGAAAAGAAGACTTGCCTTTCAAGAAAAAGACAAGCAGCCACAGGCAAAGGTGGTAAGACAAACAACTCCACCACCATCTCCACCACCATCAATGCACACATCACCGGTAGCCACTCCACCACTGATGCAATCCCCGACTCATACTGCAATGAGTCAAGATGATCCTGATGCATGGGACCTTTATGATGCTCCTGTATCAGATAACAGCCCAGACTGTTACCCTACGAGGCCGTCGCCACCTGAAGACAGTACATCCTACACACAGGTGGTCTCAAGGGCAGCTGCGTTTCATAACGTCACCTTGCATTCAGAACCAATTGAGGATGACTTTTTGTTTAATACACTCTCCTCCACTCATAGCCAATACCAAAGCTTACCTATGCTCCCGGGAATGCTAAAACATTCAAAACAAATATTTCAGGATCCTGTTAAAGGCAGAGGCATAACTCCAATGGTGGAAAAAAAGTACAAGCCACCACCAACAGACCCTGTTTATATTACGCAGCAATTAACACCAGATTCTGTGGTTGTTGGGGCAGCTCGCAAGAGAGCAAACTCTCATACCTCGGGAGATGCACCACCTCCAGACAAGGAGAGTCGCAAATTCGATGCTGCGGGTAAAAGAGTTGCAGCACAAGCAGCAAACCAATGGCGTATTGCCAATTCACAAGCATTTTTGGCAAGATACGATAGAGCTCATTGGGACAAAATGCAGCATTTCATAGAACACTTACCCAAAGAGTTCCAGAAAAGGGCACAACAAGTGGTAGATGAAGGACAAAGTATCTCCAATAATCAGATACGGTCATCAATGGACGCAGCAGATACAGCTGCAAGGACAGTAAATACTGCAATAACGATAAGGAGACACGCATGGTTGCGTACGTCAGGATTCAAGCCGGAAATACAATAAGCTGTGCTGAATATGCCCTTTAATGAACAGCAGTTGTTTGGGCCGAAAGTCGACACTGCTATTGAAAAACTCAAAAAAGATACTGATACCGCAAAAGCCATGGGCGCACTCTACTCCCCACAAAGCAGAGGCACATTTCGCAAAACACCATTTAGGGGAGGGTTTCGAGGTCAACCTACAGAGGCCACAACCTCACAAGCAAGGCCCACTTATCAAAGCCAATATCAGCGGGGAGTTTTCGGGGGCAATATAGAGGGGCACAATTCCAAAAAAATAGAGGGAAGTTCCAAAGCCCCAAAACCCCTCAAAACAAGCAGTGACTTCCAAGTCACACATCCCCAACACAACACCTGTGGGGGGGGAGACTAAGCCAATTTTACAAACATTGGGAGGAGATAACAACAGACACTTGGGTACTGGCAATTATCCAGCATGGTTATTGCATAGAATTTCTCAAATTCCCTCCAAACGTACCACCGAAAACACACAATATGTCAAAACAACATATAAATCTTCTAGGACTAGAAGTTCAGGCATTACTACTAAAAGAAGCAATAGAATTAGTACCAGAACACCAGAAAGGAACAGGAGTTTACTCTCTGTACTTTCTCATACCCAAAAAAGACAAGACTCTGAGACCTATATTAGATCTCCGAACATTAAATACCTACATCAAATCAGATCACTTTCACATGGTGACATTACAAGACGTAATCCCACTACTCAAACAACAAGACTACATGACAACACTAGACCTAAAGGATGCATATTTCCATATACTGATACATCCTTCACACAGAAAGTACTTAAGGTTTGTATTCCAAGGGATACATTACCAATTCAAGGTGTTGCCATTTGGAATAACAACTGCGCCAAGAGTTTTTACAAAGTGCCTAGCAGTCGTAGCTGCACATATCAGAAGGCAGCAAATACATGTGTTCCCGTACCTAGACGATTGGTTAATCAAAACCAACACGCTAGAAAGGTGTTCACAACACACAGAGTATGTCATAGAAACCCTCCACAAACTAGGTTTCACAATCAACTACACAAAGTCACACCTTCTGCCGTGTCAAACACAGCAATACTTAGGGGCGACAATCAACACAGCAAAAGGGATTGCCACTCCAAGTCCACAAAGAGTTCAGGCATTTCACAATGTAATACAGGCCATGTATCCAAATAAAAAAAAAACAAGTCAAAATGGTGATGAAACTCTTAGGCATGATGTCCTCATGCATAGCCATTGTCCCAAACGCAAGGTTGCACATGCGGCCCTTACAACAGTGCCTAGCATCACAGTGGTCACAGGCACAGGGTCAAATTCTAGATCTGGTGTTGGTAGACCGCCAAACATACACCTCGCTTCAATGGTGGAACAGTATAAATTTAAACCAAGGGCGGCCTTTCCAAGACCCAGTGCCACAATATGTAATAACGACAGATGCCTCCATGATAGGGTGGGGAGCACACCTCAATCAATACAGCATCCAAGGACAATGGGATACTCACCAAAAACAGTTTCACATAAATCACTTAGAACTATTGGCAGTATTTCTAGCGCTGAAAGCATTTCAACCCATAATAAGCTACAAACACATTCTTGTCAAAACAGACAACATGACAACGATGTATTACCTAAACAAACAGGGAGGCACACACTCAACACAGTTGTGTCTCGTGGCACAGAGAATATGGCATTGGGCGATTCACAACCACATTCGCCTAATAGCACAATTTATTCCAGGAATTCAGAATCAGTTAGCAAACAATCTCTCTCGGGATCACCAACAGATCCACGAATGGGAGATTCACCCCCAAATACTGAATACTTACTTCCAGAGTTGGGGAACACCACAAATAGATCTATTTGCAACAAAGGAAAACGCAAAATGCCAAAACTTCGCATCCAGGTACCCACAAGATCAGTCTCAGGGCAATGCGTTATGGATGAGTTGGTCAAGGATATTTGCTTACGTTTTTCCCCCTCTCCCACTCCTTCCTTATCTAGTAAACAAGCTGAGTCAAAACAAACTCAAACTCATACTAATAGCACCAACATGGGCAAGGCAACCTTGGTACACAACACTACTAGACCTCTCAGTAGTGCCTCATGTCAAACTACCAAACATACCAGATCTGTTAACGCAACACAAACAACAGATCAGACACCCAAATCCAGCATTGCTGAATCTAGCAATCTGGCTCCTGAAGTCCTAGAGTTCGGACACTTAGACCTTACACATGAATGTATGGAGGTCATAAAACAAGCTAGGAAACCTACCACTAGACATTGCTATGCAAATAAGTGGAAAAGATTTGTTTATTACTGCCATAATAATCAAATTCAACCCTTACACGCATCTGCCAAAGACATCGTAGGATACTTACTACATTTGCAAAAATCAAAGCTAGCGTTTTCTTCCATTAAAATACATCTTACAGCAATTTCAGCTTACCTGCAAATTACGCACTCAACTTCTCTATTTAGAATACCAGTCATAAAAGCATTTATGGAAGGTCTAAAGAGAATTATACCACCAAGAACACCACCAGTTCCTTCATGGAACCTCAACATTGTCTTAACACGACTCATGGGTCCACCTTTTGAGCCCATGCACTTGTGTGAAATGCAATACTTAACATGGAAAGTTGAATTTTTTATTGCCATCACATCTTTAAGAAGAGTGAGTGAAATTCAAGCATTTACCATACAAGAACCATTTATTCAAATACACAAGCATAAAGTAGTTCTACGAACAAATCCAAAATTTTTACCAAAAGTCATATCACCGTTCCACTTAAATCAAACAGTAGAATTACCAGTGTTCTTCCCACAGCCAGATTCTTAGCTGAAAGAGCACTGCATACATTAGACATCAAAAGAGCGTTAATGTACTACATTGACAGAACAAAACTAATTCGCAAAACAAAACAATGATTTATTGCTTTCCAAAAACCTCATACAGGGAATCCAATTTCTAAACAGGGCATTGCTAGATGGATAGTTAAGTGTATTCAAACCTGCTATCTTAAAGCAAAGAGAGAGCTGCCTATTACACAAAAGGCACACTCAACCAGAAAAAAAGGTGCTACCATGGCCTTTCTAGGAAATATTCCAATGAACGAAATATGTAAAGCAGCAACATGGTCTACGCCTCATACATTTACCAAACACTACTGTGTAGATGTGCTAACAACACAGCAAGCCACAGTAGGCCAAGCAGTACTACGAACATTATTTCAAACAACTTCAACTCCTACAGGCTGAACCACCGCTTTTGGGGAGATAACTGCTTACAAGTCTATGCACAGCATGTGTATCTGCAGCTACACATGCCATTGAACGGAAAATGTCACTTACCCAGTGTACATCTGTTCGTGGCATTAGTCGCTGCAGATTCACATGCGCCCACCCGCCTCCCCGGGAGCCTGTAGCCGTTTAGAAGTTGATCTTGAACATTTGTAAATTTGTAAATATATTACTTTAAACTTCATTATGTACATACGTATTCACTCCATTGCATGGGCACTATTACTAGCATACACAACTTCTACTGCACCCTCTGCGGGTAAAACAATCTAAGATGGAGTCGACGCCCATGCGCAATGGAGTCGAAATGGGAGGAGTCCCTCGGTCTCGTGACTCGAAAAAAGACATCTTCGAAGAAAAACAACTTGTAACACTCCGAGCCCAACACCAGATGGCGGAATGTGCACAACATGTGAATCTGCAGCGACTAATGCCACGAACAGATGTACACTGGGTAAGTGACATTTTCTATATATATATATATATATATATATGTGTATATATATATATATATATATATATATATATATATATATATATATATATATATATATATTCAGTGGATATTAGGAATTAGCATATAGGGACAACAAGCATTGGCGAATAATAGCAGAAAATAGCTAGGACCCTATGGGGGCCAAACCATATACTAAAATAGTGGAATACAAAGTTAGGTCCCCCACCCAAGGATCTGGAGTAGTTAGAAGGGAGCTGGGAGAACTTGAGACCCCAAGAGGTGAGTATCAGGTGACCCCCAGCGACCAGGAGAGCAGATGTAAGTTACATGGTCTTCCCAAAGACTAACAAGGGGACTTGGAATAGGGAGATTGCAAGACCAGAACCAGTCCAGTGGAACCCAACAGTGGATTCCAGACGAAGAGGATCTGCAAAAGAAGTGGACAGAGTCCAGTCCACGCAGGAATGCCCAGGTAGGGCAGGAGCCACTATCCCCCCTTCGGTGGATAAAGATCCAGTTCGACAAGGAAAGACAAAGAAAAGCTGTGGAGCCCAGGAGCTGGAGGGAGGTCCTTGGAGTCATGCAGTTGATGTCCCAAGCCGGTCTCCGGGTCGCAGATGGTTAGTCTGGAGGACCACCAACAAGTGCAAATGCAAATCTGGGCAGAAGAGGTTTTCCAGAGAAGAGGACCAGCAAGGTCCAGGAGACTCGATCCTTGGAGGGGTGTCCGGGCTGACCCTCAGCAATTGGAAGAGCCAGCAGAAGCAGTCGCAGCCCCCACAGGCAACCCTTTGACAGCAAGCACGGTAAGTTGCAGAGAGGCCCAGTCAGCACACCTGGAGAGGAGTCCCACGTCGCTGGAGCTGCAGAGGAGAGACTGTCTTTGCAAGGATTAAGTGCTGGAGGCCGGGGCTACTTGGAGCCTGAAAATGCGGGGTACTGTCCTGCAAGGAGAGGCAAGGGCTCACCATCTCCCAAGATGGAGAGAGTGCAGAGAGGGGCAAGAGGACCACTCAGGACCACCACTTATGTTGGAGGATCCACGCAGTTCCTGTGAAGAGCGGATCGCAGCAGCTGGACGTTGTTGCCTTGGGTGCCTGCGGATGCAGGGGAGTGACTCCTTCACTCCAAGAGATCTTCCTTCTTGCTTCCTTGGTGCAGCTGAAGTCTTGCCGACCCCAAAGGATGCAGAGCCGTGGAAATGTTGCAATTACTGGAAGGAGCCGTAGATTTTTTTTTTGCAAGGTGAGGTTGTCTCAGGAGTGTCAGGCTTGTTTGTTTCTTGTGAAGGCCAACAGCGGGTTCCGGTGGCCAGGAGCAGAAGAAGCCGATGCAGACATGTCCTGGTGGAGTCTTGCACACCGAATCTGGGGACCTACCCGCAAGGGAGTCCCTAGATAGCCCTAACAGGGGGCTTGGTGTCTTTGCAGGGTAACTACCTTTCAGAGGAGGTCACTGACGTCAGTCACTTGTCCTGACCAACCAGATGCTCCTAGGGGGCCTCTGCACATCTTATTTTCAAGATGACAGAATCAAGTGGCCACCTGGAGGAGCTCTGGGCACCACTCCTGGGGTGGTGATGGACAGGGGAGTGGTCACTCCCCTTTCCGTTATGTGCTTTCTCACCATAGCAGAGACCAGGGTCCCTGGACTACTGCAAACTGGAATATGTAAGGAGGGCACCAAATGTCCTCTTCAAAGCAAGCCGGTGGCGGTAAGGGGTCAGGGGGGCTAGCCCTCCCCAGCTTTGTAGCACTTATTTCCAAGGTAGAAGTTGTTGCCTCTCTCTCCCACAGGAAATCCTTTGTTCTTCCTCCCCCTGCTTTAGCTGGTCAAGCAGCAGGAGGGCAGAAACCCGTCTGAGGGGTTGCAGCAGTGTGGGGTGCCGGCAAACCATGGATGACTGGTAGGAGCAATACTGGGCGGTCCATTGAGGAGCTCCAAGAGTGCATAAAATCATGCCACCAATACTGCCATTAATATTGAGGAATGATTCTGACATGTTTGATACCAAACATGCCTAGGTTCAGAGTTACCATTATGTAGCTGGACACAGGTAGTAGTGACCTGTGGCCAGTACACAGGTGAAATGGCTTCCCTTCACGTATGAAGTCCAGTGCATTGGAACTGGAGTTCGTAAGGGCACCTCTGCTCATGCAAGGATGCCCTCACACAGAGGCACCTGCACCCAACCCTCTGGGCTAGAAGGGCCTACCATAGGAGTGACTTACGGTGACCTGGTGCAGTGACCAGCAGTGAAAGTGTACATGCACCTTTTCACGCAGGCCACAATGGCAGACCTGCAGACATAGTTTGCATGGGCTCCCGTGGGTGGCATAATACATGCTGCAGCCCATGGATGACACCTGGTGTACCAATGTTCTGGTTACCTAAGTACCATATACTAGGAACTCACAGGGGTACACCAGTCTGTTGTCAATTGTGGGGTGTGGAGGGTACCAAAGCAACCACATTTAGAGGAGAGAGCACAATCACTGGGGTCCCGGTTAGCAGGATCCTAGTGAAAACAGTCTAAACACACTGATAAAAAGGCAAATAGTGGGGGGTAACCATGGCAAAAAGAGTGACTTTCCTACAGTGACTTATAATGGAAATCCCCCTATGAGAGAAATGGAGTTACAGGTAAGAAACCGTTCTTTCCCACTTCTGTATGCCTGGATGGTCAGATCAAACGAATAATCTGGAAGTGATGTTGGTCCAATATGTGTGTAAGCGGTAGCAGGATTAGAGCATGTGAATTAAGTCAGCATCCACATAAGAGAAACGCAGGCAAGCCACGTCTACTATATGATATAATCTGTTTATGTTCGCTAGTGTGAGATAAGCCTGTTGTGGTATTTACAGCTGAATACTCCTGAAGTGGGCGTTACCCGATACATGTCACAGGCCTTCTAGTAGAGCAGCCCATTCCTTCTCAGTTTCAGCTGTAATAAATCCACTTCCCAACATTGTTGTAAAGGAAGGAGCTTTGGGGTAGTGTGGGAACGGAGTGAATGCGAACCATCTGCCCCCACCTAACACATGAAGGTATTGTATCATAAGATATATAGGTGATTCCGTGTTCATGTCCCCTCAGTGACGTCCCAATGTGGCAAGTAATGAGGTATGGAGCAAAAATTGTCCAGGAGGTAGGCCATCCTCCTCCATTAGTGTTTGCTAAGGTGCCACTGCCCCATCTCTATATAGGTCCCCTAGCGTGTGGGTATCCACCTGCTTGTATGCCATGTTGACAGTTCATTTCTAGCCATGGGTCCCCCAGGCCTTGGCATACCCAACAATACTAGTCCCAGTGCATAAGGGATCATGTGTTTAGCGATGCGTAGGCATCTGTGAAAGAAACTAAGTGCAGCCCACTGCAATAAAGAAGCAGGGGCACGCGCTCTTGTACACAGATGAAACAAGTGTAAAATGGCTGGTAGCATCCCGCTAGGGGGAGGATGTAGCTATGTCTGATACTTGCAGTCCTGCCATCCACTTGGCTATTCGCTGAATCTGGACGGCAAGATAGTACTGTTCAAAATGTGGAGTGGCCAAACCCCCTTTATCTGTGAGTGCTCAAAGTTTCACTATTGATAACCTGCATCTCAACATAATTCTCAGATCTGTTTGGTAAACGTAGTAAAGAATACACCAGGGATGTACACTGGCCGATTTCTGAAGTAATACAAAAGGTGGGGTAAAACCATGATTTTCAGCAGCGCCGCTGTACCCACCCCCCCCCGTGGCAATGTATTCCAAAAGGCCATCTGTGCTCTTATAGCTATTACCGCCTTAGTAACGTTGCCCCCAAAAAGGTCAGACATAGCAGGATAAACCTGCACTCCCAAGTATCTAAATGTGTGTTGCTGTCAATCTAATCTTGTACCATCCAGAGTAAAGCAGGGATCAGGAACATCTGGTTGAAAGGGAAGCAGTCGGGATTTTGCCCAATTTGCGCCCAACCCAGACAAAGTTGTAAACTGGGTTTGGGTGGATGCGATTGTGTCATGAATGTTGTGCGTGTCCTTTCTATGAAGCAACATATCATAGTTCATTCGTGAGTGAGAATAATAGTGGTGATAGGGTACAGCCCTGTCGTGTTGCCCTGTGTATATTGATGGCATCCGAAACCGCGGTCCCTTCTTGACTCTTATTAGGGAGCTGGTGTATAGCAATTGTACTAAGCGAAGAAAATGGTGGCCAAAGCCATACTGGGATAGTGTGGCAAAGAAGTACCCCAATTCCAAAGAATCTAAGGCCTTTTCAAGGTCCAGGACCAGGCATTCAGCACAAGGCCATGGATGTCGGGCATAATTCATAACTGAAGAAGCGCCACTGATTTAGGGAGGTATTACGTGTGGGGACGATCCCATTCTGATCTGGGTGCAATAATGCCTGAACCATGGGGTCCAGCTGGTCCATGAGTATTTTCGCCAGAATTTAATAATGGTGTTGAGCAATGCTAATGGTCTATAGGAAACAACAAGGAGTGGGTCCCTATTGGGATTTGGCAAGGAAATGACCATTGCCTTCCTTTGAGAGACAGGAAGGCTACCAATGGACAAGGCCTCTTCAGACATCGTCAGTAAGTAAGGAGCTACTTGGGTCACATAGGTCTTGTATAGTTCATCAAGTAATAATTGCGGCTGCAGATGACTCGGATCTAGCTGCTCATGGATATGCGCATGGTATATGTGCAAGACAGTCATCTTGGCTCTGCCTAACAGGCCTCAAGCCAGAGGCACAGCATTGCATCATGAATCTTCCATTCACCGGAAATTCTCTGTTTTTGTCCCACACAGACGACGAAATGGCCAAAATGAAGTCTGAATTGGACACACTCAAGGCCATGGGTCTAGAAAAACACAATGACGCAATGAATACCGCAGATAGACGTCCATACCAGCAGAGGGTTCAAACCCCTCACTGGGCTCAAAGGCAACAGCAAAGGCAGTGATGACCTTTCTACCAGTCCAGAAAACAAACAAGGGAACGTGGTACGAACAGACAAAGTCAGTCTGCAAACAAAACATTAGGGACACAATGAGGACTTGCTTCCCCTGATCCTGTCACCCTCTCCAGTGGGGGGGGAAGTATTACGAACTATATAAGCGAGTGGCGCTCTAAAAAAAGAGACAAATGGGTTCTAAATATTGTCGAAAATGGGTATTTTCTACTTTTCAAATCACCTCTACCTCCAGTGCAACCAACAAAAACAGCTTGTCATCAACAACCTGTCCTGCAAATAGAGGTTCTCACTCTGCTACAAAAAAAGAACTATAGAAGAATTTCCGCCTTCGCAGAGAGGAAAAGTAGTGTACTCCCACTATTTCCTGGTACAGAAAAAAAGGCCCAGACAGAGCCTTCAGACCCATTTTAGATCTGAGACATCTCAACAAGTACATTCGGAAAGAAAAAGTCAGGATGCTTGCCCTTCATCAAATCTTTCCCCAACTCCATCAAGGGGACTGAATGTGTTCAATAGATCTACAGGATGCATATTTTCACATCCCAGTGGCAGTGAAACACTGCAAATTCCTTCGCTTTGTAGTTCTATCCCACCAATACCAATGCAGGATACTACCCTTTGGTCTAAAATCAGCCCAGCGCACATTTTTCAAATGAGTAGCAATAGTAGCAACACACTCAAGAAAGAAAAAGGTTTTTATTTACCCATACCTCGATGATTGGCTACTGAAAGGCAGCACTTCAGTGCAGACCGTGCAACATCTCATTTATCACTTTGAATACCTTAAAAACCCTCGGTCTTCAAGTAAATCTACAAAAGTCCATATGTACTCCAACCCAGAGGCCCCACTACTTGGGAGCAACACTGGATACAAACCTCGAAAAAGTGTATCCTTCGGAGAAGAGACTATTATCAGTAACACACAAGTGTCACAGCATCCTTCACACTCTACGACCAACGGGCAAGCAAATAGCATCACTCCTAGGTTCCATGGCCTCTTGCATTTTCATTGTTCCGAATGCCAGGTTTCACATGAGACCTCTTCAAGAAAATCTGGAGGATGAGTGGAGCCAATTTGCAGACAAATGGGACGACAGACTAATTCTCTCACCAGCGGCAAAAAACTCACTACGATGGTGGACTCACCAACAACATCTGTTAGTAGGAGTTCCTTTTCATCAGAGCACTCCTACTCAAACACTGGTAATGGATGCATTGCTTCAGGGCTGGGGGCTCACACTGGCTTGCTCCAAGCCCAAGGACTGTGGTCGGACAAGGAGCAGCAATACCACATCAACTTGCTAGAGTTGAGGGTGGTTCATCTAGCCCTCAAGTCCTTTTACCCATTCATCAAGGACAACTCCATCTTAGTCCAAACAGACAACACAACCACAATGTACTAACAAACGGGGGC